>NC_030818.1:7153125-7462812 GCF_001704415.2 Capra hircus
ATAATTTAAGAATTTTTCAGTTGATCACATATTGCCAGGTGTGGGTTTACAGTCATGCATGCTGACACCAAAGACATTCTAGAGTCATTCTAGAGTCTAGAATGAAGATTCTAGAATCTTCATTGGATTCTAGAATGAAGATTCTCACTCTGTGCTCACTTCTGTGATGGAGTATTGTCTTTTGGGGAGCCAGGGCCATGATTCTGCAGTCCTCATTCATCCTCAGTGATGGTCACTTTGGTGACCTTTCTAAGAAGACATAAGGCAGCCACACACAGAGAAGAGCTGTTGGTACTGTTGTTTACTCAGTGGGCATGTCCTTTGGTCAACATACATTTTCCTGGATTTCATGTATAAAGCTACTAAAGGAGCATGGATTTTTCCAGATAAATCCAGATATATTTGATCTTTTGGGACTTCAAATTATGGCATGAATATAACATCTACTAGATTTCATACCTACATTGCTGTGTTTAGAATTTAGACCTCCTTTTAAAAATAAATGTATGTATTTCTTGTTATTTCTGACCACTCTGGGTCTTCCTTGCTGTGTGTGGGCTGTTCTCTAGCTGTGGAGATCAGGGGCTACTCTCCAGGGGTGAGGCTTCTCACTGCACCGGCTTCTCTTGTGGAGCACTGGCTCGAGTGCATGCAGGCTTCAGTACTTGTGGTGCCTGGACTTAGTTGCTCCATGGCCTGTGAGATCTTCCAGGACTAGGGATCAAACCCATGTCCCCTGCATTAGCAGGCAGATTCTTAACCACTGAACCACCAGGGAAGTCCTGAAAATTCTTTTTACATTATTAGAGCCTCTGGTTTTTTTTTTTTTTTTTTTTCAAAAGATTAAGAGAAATCTGAACCTTTCATTCAAATACATTTACATCCCTGTTTTCCCAGTTTGATCTTAATGGCCATGAAATTACCAGTGACCTTTTCTTTAAGGTGATCAAGACTTCCTTTATGTCTTCTTCCAGTGCCAAGAGTCTTTTAGTTTATAATTTTACTTTTTTGACTTAGAGATTACTAACATTCAGTTTTTCTATGGCTTTTTATCTTTTCTGTGCTCATGATATGATCATTTCAGGGGTGATTTTGCTAATGAAGTAGCAGGTAGGAAAATGCATGCATCACCTTGGTTGGGTCAGTAATTCTTCCTTATAATTTTATAGCTACAGCTTCTCAGTGTGGATTAATATGAGGCAGTGCCTCTGGGACCCCTGCATTATATACCCAACCAGCAACCTAAATGGGCTTTAACTCAATCTGATCCTTCCCAATATGGTTAATTATAAACTGGGGAGAATGCCAAATTAGATCTCCTATCTCAGGTTTAACTTTATCATTTCCTTTACCCGTGGTTTTTCCCTCTTTGGTCAGTTTATTAGGAACACAGGAAGTGGAACTGTTTGATTAGCTGTAGTTTCTGTTTAGCAATAGATTCCTCCCACCATAATAAAGGAGTGTGTGCAGATGCAGATTGTGGGAACACGTGGGTGTATCCACATCAGAATGAATTTTGTTTGAAGGACATTTAAATAGTTAGGTTGAAATAGCTTGATAATATTGTTTAAATCACTGAGGGTGGTAACTGAATATCAATACTGTTGATATTTTCAGCTCTGAGATATAGAAACTGATTTCACTGATTTAGTAGAAAGGGTATTAGTCCGTTGGCAGGTTGCATTGCTAAGTAAATGCTGGCGTCCTGTGATTTTTCAGGATTCAAATGGTTGGAATCCTTTTACCGGTTGTACATTACTTACAAAATGTCTTTGCTGTTTATTGGCAATGACGCTACTGTTTGGGGGGAAAGAACTTAAAAAGTGGCCTGTATTGAAAGCAGTAACTACTCATCTTTACAATCAATTATCCTAAGACCTTTAGAAGCATGTAATAAAGAATCTACCTGCCCATGCAAGGGGTGCAGGTTTGATTTCTGAGTTGAGAAGATCCCCTAGAGAAGGAAATGACAACCCACTCCAATATTCTTGCCTGGGAAATCCCATGGACAGAGGAGCCTGGCGGGCTGCAGTCTATGACGCCTCAGAGAGTTGGACACAACTGAGCATGCACACACATGTGGAAAATAGTAAATTAGCACACGTGTGCATTTCAAAAAACTCCACCTAGGAAAGAAAAAAAAGTCACAACTCCTTAAGGGTTTATACCAAGATGTCAAGGGAGGTGACAGTATTATAAGATAGGATTAATTTTCCTTAGTTCTCTCTTTTTTTTTGTTCATATGTTCTTCAGTGAGCATATTTAATTCATACAGTAAGTTTTTAGGAATTACAACCACTAGACCCAAGTGACTGAAATTGAATATGTATGTCACATGAGAATTCTGCACATAGCGATGTCATGACTGAGAACCTCCGAGGACAATTGTGCATTGTTGGCTAACCTGGCCCTGACTTGGCTTTTGAGCCCTTTCAGGAGGGGTTGGGGGGTGGAGGTGCTCATGGTCAAGGAGGCCAGAAGTCAACTGCTTCTAGAATCTCAGAGGGTCCAGTGTCTCCAAGCTGGGCTGGTTTTCCTGGTGGAGGTGGAGATAGTTTAACTCTCTTTGTAAAATACGATTTTAGTTTCTTCCCATTATTCTTTAACCTGAGATAAAATCCCTAAAGAGAGAATTCCAAGATAAATGTAACTCAAAGTTTTAATACTGGATAGGTTGTTGTTGTTTAGTTGCTAAGTCACGTCCAACTCCTTGCAACCTGGGGCCTGTCCGGCTCCTTTGTTCATGGAATTACCCAGGCAAGAATACTGGAGTGGGTTGCCATTCCCTTCTCTAGAGGATCTTCCCGACCCAGGGTTCGAACCTGCGTCTTCTGCACTGGCCGGCAGAGTCTTTACCACTGAGCTACCTGGGAAGCATAAATCAGTGCTATTCCAAATGTGACTACCTGGTGTTATCTGTGAGCCTTCAAGGAACAAGCTTATTTGTGCGGACTCTAACGGCGAATGATTTGATTTACATTTTGTGGTATCCTTTCTAAGAATGTATTTTCTAATCATTGATTTTTATTTTTTTATAAACATATCTGTTCATAATAGATATGGAGGAAAAAATAACTGGTTTGTCACCACTTTTTAAAAATACATTAGAAATGGAGGGACGACTATAAAATTCTCAGGCTTGATTAAACTTCTGAAATGTTCAGGCAGAGACAAAGAGGAGGAGAAAGTAATTACTCAGAATGTTCTGTTTCTGTGCTGTATGGTAGATGTGCGCATGCTTTATTATTATATTATTCTTTACGCCTTACATACAGTAGAAATTTTTTATGGGCAAAAATATTTTGTAAGATTTTAAAATAGGAAATTTATATTGTTAATGTAAATAAGTGGTTTGATATGCTGGTAGTAATTTTTCCTAATGTACATTGAAATAAAAACAAACCTATTAAATTTTAAAAGTTATGCATATATATGAGTTAGAATAATTCTCACATTAAAGTTATAGACAAAGAAACCATGTGTTCAAAATGCAAGTCAAGACACACGTGCCAATATTTTCTACGAATTTCCTAAAACAATAGGAAAGCTTATGGAAAAACAGGGGTTCTGGATATTGGAGCTCCTAAAAGTAAATTGATAGTTTTGTGGTTGTCTTGCCAAGATGAAAGAATAACGCTTAGCTTCCCTCCAATGATGTCTCCAGGGCCCAGAGGACAAAAGAAACCAAAAGACTTTCCCCTGAAGACGTGGAGTCCATGAGGGACATTCTGACACGCAACATGTACCAAGTTCGACAAAGGGTGTGTATATAAGACTTGTCCCTACTGCTGTTCTAGGAACGGGTCCTCCAGATATCAGTTCTTGTTCAGGTAACCCTCTCCCGAGCAGCCTTCCTGCTGAGCAACTTCTCTGCTTAGTTTGGAAAACAGAAAGTTAATTGTTATGTTTCTGCAGCAAAATTGGCCCCCATGGTAGAAAGAGAAATGCAGATGCAGTTGCTGGCCTTAGGGGTCAGGCTGCCCCAACCTGCAGACCTGACTTTCCAGGATCAGCAGGGCTCCCTCCCCGTTTAGAGACAGACCGATGATGAAGCTTGTCCACCAGGGAAGAAATATGGCCCCAGGATGCCAGTGGTGATGGAGCTGTCTCAGCATGATTGGTTGTAATAGAGCTCAGAAAACTGGGATGGTTTAGATTAGAATTTCAAAACCAAAGTGCTGAAAGCCTGAGGGAAAAAAAGGGAGACATGTCAGGGACGTCCCTCGCAGTGGTTAAGACACCAAGTTTCTAAGGCATGGGTTCAATATCTGGTCTGGGAACTAAGATCCACATGCCACTTGGCCAATATACATACATATATATATATATTTTTTTTTTCCCCACAATAAAGAGACCTATCAAGCATACTATTTATCAGTTTTAGAAAAGGTATAGAGGCTATTCAGGTGAGTTCTTTTGACATTTTGACTTAATCAAATGACATTTATACTAATGTCTTCTAATTAGGAGCTATTTAAGGTTGAGGATTCAGTGGAACATCCCAATTGTTGAGCAGGGTTATAAGTGAGTTTACTGCTAAGGCCTTGGTTTTGTGACTATGTCATGGGATTCCCCCAAAATCATTTAGTCACAGTTCCTCATTTTCAAGTAGAAGATGCTGAGGTTAGAGGAGTTGTTTTGGTTTTTGTCTCTGTTATCATCATGTCTGACTCTTTGTGACCCCATGGACTCTAGCCTACCAGGCTCCTCTGTCCGTGGGATTTTCCAGGCAAGAATACTGGAGTGGGTTGCCATTTTCCTCTCCAGGGGGTCTTCCCAACCCAGGGCTCAAACCCAAGTCTTCTGCACTGGTTGGTGGGTTCTTTACCAATGAGCCACGTGGAAAGCCCTAGGAGAGTTCTCTCACTTCTTTAAGGTCACAAAACAAATTTGAGTTAAGAACCCAGGTCTTCCAACTGCCTAGCCACGGCTCTTTCCATGACTTCAGAATTACATGATCTGGGGTAGGTGAATGTTTTCTGGCTGCTGTTTTGAGAAGGTCAGTGATCAAGGGGAATGTGTCAGCAAAAGGCCCTGCACCTGCTGGAGGAACACAGGTCAGCAGCAAATAACACGTGTCAAGTACACCCAGCAGCTTTCAAATCTTTCCAAGTGAAACCATTTCAGCAAGACTATCACTTTCTGCCTTAGATAAGTAGGTAAGAACTTCCTGGTCTAAAGAACACCAGCCTGCAAAGGGGTCACAGCCCCAAGGGTGCCTGGTACTGAGACTCTCCCCATGGAGGTGAAGAGTGCGGTTAGGGAAAGTCCTCAGTTGGTAAAGAATCCGCCTGCAATGAAGGAGAGCCCAGTTTGATTCCCGGGTCAGGAAGATCTGCTGGAGAAGGGATAGGCTACCCACTCCAGTATTCTTGGGCTTCTCTTGTGGCTCAGCTGGTAAAGAATCTGCCTGCAATGCAGGAGACCTGGGCTTGATCCCTGGGTTGAGAAGATCCGCTGAAGCAGGGGAAAGGCTACCCATTCCAGTATTCTGGCCTAGAGAATTCCATGGACTGTATAGTCCATGGGGTCGCAAAGAGTCAGGCACGACTGAGAGACTTTCACTCACTCACTGGGAAATGAGAGAGATACTGGAACTCCAGCCCAGCGTAAACGAGGCTGCCTGTCCATCCTCTCTTCTCTTATCACATTCCTAGAGAGTCATCTTTCTTCTATCAGCGCCTGTTCAGCCTGCCCCCAGGCTTCTCCCGTCTAAGCTTTGCAGGATCTCCCTTCCTTGCTGCCCAAGATGAGTGGATAGGTGATAGCGAGTCCTGTGGGGAGAACATACGTGGTAAACCAAGGAGCTCTACCGGAGACAATTTTTGCTTCCACTTTTGTTCCATGAGAGAATGAGACTCACCTGTCCTGCCCTTCCTGTCTTTCCTGTCTCATCCCATCTTTTTTTTTTTTTTAAATTTCATAATATATTTTATTTAACCCACTTTATGAGCTAATGGTAAAAGAACCTGCCTGCCAATGCAGGAGACATAAGAGACACGGGTTCTATCCCTGAGTTGGAAAGACGCCCTGGAGGAGGGCATGGCAACCCACTCTAGTGTTTTTGCCTGGAGAATCACATGAACAGAGGAACCTGGAAAGCTCCAGTCCATGGGGTCACAGAGTCAGACATGACTAAAGTGACTTAGCACGCACGCATGGGCACACATCAAAAATATTTCAATGTGTCATAAAAATGAAAATTACCAATAAGATATTTTATACTCTTGACAAAATGAATGTCTTCAGAATCAGTATGTAGCTAATACAGTATATTGCAGCTGGAATTAGCCACACTTGTTTCCTCAAAGTCTCCTTTATTTTTTTCTCGTTTTTAAAAAATATTTGTTTTTTATTTGTGTCATTGATTAGTGATGTGTTAGTTTTAGGTGCACAGCACGGTGATGCAGTTACACATCTGTATGTGTCCATTCTTTTTCAGATTCTTTTCCCACTTAGCTTTTCACAGAACACTGAACAGAGTTCCAAGAGCTATACAGGAGGTCCTGGTTGGCTATCATCCTGTGTTGACATAGGTCATGTGACTCCTCCCTCCACCACGGTTCTCTTGCTCTCGTGAAGGAGAATTCCAGGATGCAGTTCAGGACAACTGTCTGTCTGCTTCGTTGCTAGTGGAAGACCATTAGCAACACTGAGCATCCTACAGTGCTGAGGATGGTCACAAAGGTGGCATCCACAGTTGGGCATCTGTACCTCCGGGAGGACCGCTCTGAGGGTCACAGGATGGCAGCGCAGCGGGGGCCACTGCCCCTGTGAGCCAGAAGCACGGGCTCCAACCGCAGCTCCATCCTGGTGGGCTGGCCCGGATCTCAGACCTTTCCTCCAGAGCCGCAGATGGCACCTCTGTAATTGAGGCAAAGGCTCAGAGGGCGTGGGTGTCACCTTCTCCTTCTACTAAGCGTTTTTAAAAATATTTATTTATTTGGGTGCACCAGACCTTAGTTGTGGCACACGGGATCTCCCATCTTCATCACTTCCATCTTGCAAGATACTTAGTTGCAGCAAGTGGACTCTTAGTTGCCTCATGTGACATCTGGTTGCCTGGCCAGGGATGGAACCCGGGCCCCCTGCATCGGCAGCCTGGAGTCTTAGCTTCTGCACCACCAGGGGGTCCCTCTACTAGTTTTGTGCGTGACTTTCCCGTGGCCTCCAGAGGCTGGAAGCCGTGCAGAGATGTCAGCACATGTTTGATGCCCCCTTCTTTCTGCAGACCTTGTCCTACAACAAATACAACCTCCAACCCCAGACGAGCGAGAAGCAGGCGAAGGAGATTCTGATCCGCCGTCGGAACACCTTCAGGGAGAGCATGAAGAAAGGGCACAGCCTGCCCTGGGGGAAGCCGGTAAGGGGCGACGCCAACTCACCCCGAGCTGGGCCAGTCCCCGACCGGGGCCTCCTCGGGTGACTCCTATCACTGTTTAAACAAACAACCACTCCCTTGGCGCCAGAGTAAGACGAAGCGAAGAGGGTACGGACAGCAGACACCCCCTTCTCTGAGCCCATGGCTTTTGGGGCCCAAGCTCCAACCCACAGTAACATGAGGCTAACGGTCCATTGTCTGTTTTTAATCAGGTTCCTAGGGGGCCTTTGGGGCCCAAACTGTCCCTGGGGTTGTTTTTGTTCGGTCAGTCAGTTGTGTCCAACTTTTTGCGACCCTGTGAACTGTAGCCCACCAGGCTCCTCTGTCCATGGATTTCCCAGGTTAGAATACTGGAGTGGGTTGCCATTTCCTTCTCCAGGAGATATTCCTGACTTAGAGGTCAAACCCAGGCCTCCTGCATTGACAGGTGGATTCTTTACCACTGAGCCACCTGGAAGTCCATGGGGTACGTGGCAGCAAACTGCGCCTGCTCAGGCTGGGCCAGTGACTGGAACATACTCCCTGCACTGTGAGGCTAGACGAGCGGCCAGAGATGGGACTCCAGGGGCCCCTCCATGGACATGGGGCCCAAGGATCAAGGAAGCCTACTTCTCCACCAGGAAGGTACAGAGAGGAATGTGTTCTTGCCAAGATTCCTGGACCTTATCTTCATGGCGCCAGCTGTGCGTCTCAACTGCTCCTTTTGAGGCCATATCTTGGGCTTCCTACGTGGTTCATCAGTAAAGAATTTGCCTGCAATGCAAGAGACACAGGAGATGCGGGTTCGATCCCTGGATCAAGGAGACCCCCTGGAGGAGGGCATGGCAACCCACTCCAGTGTTCTTGCCTGAGAAATCCCATAGACAGAGGAGCCTGGCGGCTGTAGTCCATAGAGTCGCAAAGAGGTGGACACAGCTGAGCACACACCAGGCAATCTTATAAGGAGACGCTGGATGGACGTTGAGTCTGGAGTAGCTCCTAACCTCTACCCTGATCCCAGTGGGCCACAGGAGGAACTTGGAGGGGTTTATCATGGTCTGTTTCATCAGGATAGGAAAGGGAAAAATATTGAAGGTGGAAGCATTGTTTTCCTTAAACTAAAGTAGCTGAAAGACAGTGATGCAAACAGGCTGCGCCGTTGTGACTCTGTATCCTTCTCCTTGTTTGCCATGTGATGCCGTCAGTTACAGGGGCTAACTCGTCTTTTTATTTCTCCTGTTGCCCGCAGGCTGGAACCAAGAACATCCGCTACCTCTCCTTCCCCTATAGCAGCCCTCTGCCAGCAGGCAGAGACATGAAGGTGGCTGAATTCACAGGTAACTTGCATCCAGGGCTGCCTCTCTTTATTTTCAGGCGTGTAGGTCAAAAGGAAAAATCAAGAATATTATGTAAGTACACACATGACAAGCAAAAGAGAACACAATCGTTGTTATTGTCCAGTTGCTAAGTCATGACTCTTTGCGACCCCGTGGACTGCAGCACCCCAGGCTTCCCTGTCTTCGCTATCTCCAGGAGTTTACTCGAACTCATGTCCATTGAATCAGTGCTGCTAGCTAACCATCTCACCCTCTGTCTTCCCCTTCTCCTCCTGTCCTCAATCTTTCCCAGCATCAGGGTCTTTTCCAATGAGCTGGCTGTTCTAATCAGGTGGCCAAAGTATCAAAGCTTCAGCTTCAGCATTAGTCTTTCCAATGAATATTCAGAGTTGATTTCCTTTAGGTTTGACTGGCTTATCTCCTTTCAGTCTAAGGGACTCTCAAGAGTTTTCTCCAGTACCACAGTTCAAAGCATCAATTCTCCAGCACTCAGCCTTCTTTATGGTCCAACTCTCATATCCATACATGACTACTGGAAAAACCATAGCCTTATTAATTGAATTAGTAACTTTATTGATAAACAGTGAAATTTATGTAGTTTTTATTTATTGAGAAATATTACTAAATTTTTTTTTCAGCCATTTAGAAATGTAACAATCAATCTTAGCTCAGGAGCCGTACCAAAAGATCCAGCAGGGTGATATACCTGGGGGTCACCAATTGCTGACCCTCGACTTAGAGAAACATAAAATGGGCAGGTTTTTGAAGGGATAGGATTCACCTATGGTTTATAAATTAGAAGAATTCTCCAAAGTTGGCTAAATTTTACTAAAATGCTTTCACCAAATTTACGGATTGGATGTTTCCCATTTAATATCTAATGCATGCTCAGTCGTGTCCGACTCTCTGTGACCCTCTGGGCCACCAGGCTCCTCTGTCCATGGGATTCTCCAGGGAAGAGTACTGGAGAGGGTTGCCAGGACCTCCTCCAGGGGATCTTCCCAACCCAGGGATCGAACCCGCGTCTCATGCCCCTCTTGCATTGTGGGTGGATTCTTTACCACTGAGCCACAGAGAAAGCCCTTAATATCTAATACTTAAATAGAATTTTAGAATTATTGAAACTGACTATTGTGCTCATAAAAGCTGTTATTTTAAAATGTATATAAATTGATTTTCTATTAGCATAAAGTGACGTATGATATGCCATGTTCTCTGTTTCAATATTACAAAATTTTCAAGACTAAAAAATCACATTGGAAATTTAAATAAACAAAACACATAGGATTTGAGAATTAAACGTTTGAAGAATGAACATAATTATTCCTTACAATGAAACTTTCTCTGATATAAAAGCATGTTTGTAATAAAATCAAAATCAACCAATAGAGAAAAGCATAAAAAGAAGGTTGAAAGCACTTGAAACCCCAACACCCAGAGATATTCACTGTAGAGTATCTTGGTAAGCATCCTCTACAATTCTACCTACATCATTCTGATCCTTATCCTTCCAGAACCTGCTTTTTTTTTTTTTTTTTTTTTTAAATTTTTTCCCCCTGTTGTCGGAAGGACCTACTTGGCTCCTCGGGGCTGGGGCCCGGGGCGGTGGAGGCCCGAAGGCCAAGGGCATGTGAGGTGGCGGCGGTGGGCAGAGGTCCTCAGAACCTACTTTTTTTTAAAAAAAATCACACATAGCACTACATGATACATTGTCACAGTATAGTCATTGTTTGGGAATTTTTATAAATTGTCCAGTTCACTCAGCCCTATGTTGTGGTAACATTTTGATGTCAATAGATAGGAGCCTAATAATCATATTAATGGCTTCAGTTCAGTTCAGTTCAGTCGCTCAGTCGTGTCTGACTCTTTGCGACCCCATGAATCGCAGCACGCCAGGCCTCCCTGTCCATCACCAACTCCCGGAGTTCACTCAGACTCACGTCCATCGAGTCAGTGATGCCATCCAGCCATCTCATCCTCTGTCATCCCCTTCTCCTCCTGCCCCCAATCCCTCCCAGCATCAGAGTCTTTTCCAACGAGTCAACTCTTCGCATGAGGTGGCCATAGTACTGGAGTTTCAGCTTTAGCATCATTCCCTCCAAAGAAATCCCAGGGCTGATCTCCTTCAGAATGGACTGGTGGGATCTCCTTGCAGTCCAAGGGACTCTCAAGAGTCTTCTCCAACTGACAGTCAATTATATGAGAGCCCATGGGCTTCCCAGATGGCACCGTGCTAAGGAATCTACCTGCCAATGCAAGAGATGCAGTTTGGATCCCTGGATTAGGAAGATCCCCTGGAGGAGGAAGTGGAGACCCATTCCAGTATTCTTGCCTGGGAAATCCCATGGACAGAGGAGCCTGGTGGGCTATTATCATCAGGTCACAAATACTCAGATAGGACTAAGCAACTGAGCATGCCCAAAGAGAGTTTTGGACTCTTAATTCTGTTTCATTGGTCTAGTCATCTATTCCCAGGTCACACTCTTGTAAGTAGTATTATTTTATGATAAAAAGAGCTATCACACAAAATCAAACAAACAAAACAAAATAACACCAGCTATAGGGTATATAGTAGTTTAATTTTTAAAACTCTTCCGGGTATAAACAGCTGGTGCTGTTAGGTTTCTTGAGTGATAGACAGCCTGACAGCCTCGTCATCTCTTGAGATGAATGTCAATATCACAAGCTCTGGTAGCAGCTTCCACTACTAATGTACAAATCTTAAATAGTCTTATAAATAAAATAACAGCAGAATATTAAAGGCTTACTGTACCTTACAAAAAAGGATTTATCCCAGAGGTGGGGTTTGTTTAACATTTGGAAATGCACATGTATTATTCACCAGGTAAATCGGTCTAACGGCCCTTTCAATAGATGCCGTAAAAGACTTTTCATATATGCTCTCAGTATAAATGGCAAAGTCATAGGAAAATATATATAGGACTTACCTGAAGAAAGCATAAAGCTCTACTTTTCCATGCTTCACTACCTCTTTGTAAAGAGGAGAATGTTGGTACCCCTCACAGAGAAAAGTGTTGCCCTCAGTGAAGCCATTTAGCACAGATAAAACCCTTAGACCAATGCCTGCAACCAAGTAAGTGCGCAAGAAATTCCATGCTTGTGCTCAGTCGTGTCCAACTCTTTGCGACCCAATGAACTGTAACCTGCCAGGCCTCTCTGTCTATGGGATTCTCCAGGCGAGAATACTGGAGTGGGTTGCTATTTCCTTCTCCAGGGGATCTTCCTGATCCAGGGATTGAGCCTGAGTCCCCTGCATCTCCTGTATTAGCAGTTAGATTCTTCACAACTGAGCCACCTGGGAAGCAAGAAATATTAGCCATTATGACTGTTACTACTGAGGGACCTCAAAGAAGTCTTGACTTGGGTAGATAGGGGTATTCTTCAAAGGAAGATGATGCTTTAAAATGTCAGTTCGATGTGAATTAATCTAGACATTAAATGAAATCTTAGTCCCAGTGAATTTGTTTTCCTTCAAATCTGCTCAATTGGTTCTAAATTTCATGGGTTCTTTTTTGCTGCTGTTGTTAGTTGCTCAGTTGTGTCCAACTCTTTGTGACCCTATGAACAGTACTCATTGACCTCCTCTGTCCACGGAGTTTCCCAGGCAAGAATCCTGGAGTGGGTTGCCATGCCCTCCTTTAGGGGATCTTTCTAACCCAGGGATTGAACCAGGTCTCCTGCATTGACAGACAGATTCTTTATTGTCTGAGCCACCAGAGAAGTGCCTCTAAATTTTGTTAGGTGAGCAAAAAGAGTGGGTAACCCAGAAATCTGAGAAGGGAAAGTAGTGAAGTGGGACTTAATTTTATCAGCGAATTGTAATCAAATGTCAGATAATTGATATTTGAGATACTGCTCCATCTGTGTCTGGGCACAATTGTTTGCACTCACTTTCTTTCCAAATCTGAAGTCTTCATCCTGCAGGACAGGGTCAGCGCATGCCCACCAGGGCTCTAGGGGAGGGCGGTGGGGCATTCAGCAGATAGTGCCCTGATGTCCCCACAGCTCACCGGACTGTGATGTGGGGATCACTGTCCCTCCCTACTCAGCCCTTGTCCTCCTGGGTTAGGACACCACTTCCCTAGATGTGTGGGAACTTCTTGCTGGATTGAGGCCGACATACACTCTTCCAAGGCTCTTTTGCCTTTGGGGCCCACTTGGTGGTATAAATAGAGAGGTCCTGCCTGGACACCCCTCCTAAAGCCCAGGAAGACTGGGACAGGAGGAGCAAGCTCTGTGGATGGACTGTGGCAATGGGTGCCCAGCCATGTGACTTTACCTGATGCCACAGGTAAGCGTAGGAGCTGAAACACCAGGAGGACTACGCCACCCTCTAGTTCCTGCATCTGGATATGAAGTCCCCACTCTCGGATCTTAAGTCCTGTTCTTTCTTCCTTTCATCATACTGTCCCAGATCACGACGGCAGTGACTCAGAACTCCCTCCCATCACGTTCAGCACACACTCTCCAAAGGAGTCGATTCAGGAAAGACGATGGGCACCTGAAGTCATCCCGATGAGGAGCTTACACAGAGCAGCGACGCCACCGCACTTTGGTTACCGAAGAAATGCGAGCCGAGAAGAGCACCTGGGCAGGGGCGGAAGGGCAATTTTGAGGCCCAAACCGCTCTTTCACGCAGTGGATGAGGAGTTTGAATCCGAGGAGGAGAGTGAGGAGGAGGCCCCAGCATTTGGGTCCCTACTGTCATCGGAGCTCAGACCTGGCGGGGACTGCAACTTGTCCCACAGCCCTTTGCTCCAAAGGAAGTAGTATCGTGGTGTCACGTCCACGGGATTGTTTCTGGGTTTTTCCGGAGTCCACTGTCTTCTGATTATGTTGAAAGCAGGATGTTCAGAGGTCTGGAGAGAGTTATTGAGTTTGGGTTTTTGGAAGCTATTAGACAGCAAGACTCTGTATTCTATAAGACATGATTCTGTAAGACTCTATAAGGGAGATTTTTCACAGGACCAGGAACACACTTGCTGGTTCTGCCATATTCTCAGCTGTGCTTCATAGCCAAATTCTCTGCAGAGGACAGACATCCATCCCCGCAGGAATTATTCACTAAGTGTGCGCTTAGTGTAATTACTGAGATACAAGCAGGACTGGGCAGCAATTCCCCTTGGCTCTATTCATGTCTGCGTGTGGTGTTTCTCAGTCGTGTCTGACTCTTTGTGACCCTTTGGGCTGTAGCCCGCCAGGCTCTTCTGTCCATGGGATTCTCCAGCCAAGAAGTCTGCAGTGGGTTGTCATTTCCTTCACCAGGGCATCTTCCTGACCCAGGGATTGAACCCACAACTCCTGCACTGGCAGATGGATCCTTAACCACAGAGCTGCCAGGAAAGCCCTTGTACAGCATCGGTGGTCCATAAGACATCTCAGAGCTGGAGGGACGCTGGAGAAGGTGGTATCAGACATTCTCATTTTCCAGGGGACAAAAGTGAGGCCTTGAGAAGCTGGCTGGTGCCTCTTCAGCATCTGCTTCCCTCGGAGGCCATGGGCTTCTCTCTAGGACAAACGTGGACGCCAGGGGCTGACAAGGGCTATCTTACTGTCCTGGATTTCTGTTTTGTAAATGATGTTAACTCAGGGTTCTGCAGCTATGGTGGAGGTGACGTCAGAGGAGCATTCTGTCTCTCTCCTTCCCAACCTGGGGTGTAAGACTGCTTCTGGTATGTTTGTGCTGCGTAGCTCAGTCATGTCCGATTCTTTTGCGACCCCATGGACTGTAGCAGCTTGCCAGGCTCCTCTGTCCATGGAATTTTCTAGGCAAGAATACTGGAGTGGGTTTCCATTTTCTCCTCCAAGGGATCTTCCCCACCCAGGGATCGAACTCTTGTCTCTCGTGTCTCCTGCATTGGCAGGCAGATTCTTTACCACTGCGCCACCTGAGAAGCCTAGTATGTCTGACAGCTTTGTAAATTAGGAAAAGTCATTTTTTATATAAATAAAATCAGCAAGTATGTTGATGTTGTCTAGAGATTTTGCAAGTACGTTTTATCCACAAATAATGCAGGTGGTTTCTTGGAGTTTTTAATTGTTTTTTTTCCAAACTCAACTCTGTCAAGTATCTTATTTCTAACTCCTCCTGAGAAAACCCAGCCACACAGACAGAAAGCTCTTTCTTAGAACATCAGTCTGTGTTAATTGTTAATTGGGCCATAAGTCACTGGGAATAAAAGAGACACCTGCCTCAGAGCTGGCCACTCCTCTAATTAGCAAGTGATATGTTGTTTCATCTGCCCACAGTATTTGATTTAATAAATTCTTTTTCTTTCTGAGACTCTAACCAGCTTCCAAGCCAAGGATGCTTAAGAAGTATGACAGGTAAGAAGTCACAATTCCTGCCCCACTCCCAGACATTTTAACTCAGCAGAGAAACTAGAACCGTGTTGTAAAACGAATGAAGGGGGTCACCACTCTGTTTTCAGGCAGAGCAACGCGGATCTGGGATCAATGTGCACGTGTGTGCAGTCGTGTCCGACTATTTGTGACCCCATGGACTGTAGCCGGCAAGGCTCCTCTGTCCATGGAATTTCTCAGACAAGAATACTGGAGTGGGTGGCCGTTTCCTCCTCCAGGGGATCTTCCCAACCCAGGGACCAAACTTGGGTCTTTTGTCTCCTGCACTGGCAGGCGGGTTCTTTATCTCTAGTGCCACCTGGGAAGCTCGCAGCGGCTGCAGCCAAATCATTGATTGGGAGTGTGCATCTCCCATTCGGTACAGTGACGCGAAAACGTGAATTATCCTTTAGGCAATTATTTGTATTTCTGTATTTTATTTCTGTTGACATATTATCTTTGAACTCAAGGAAATATGAGAAATATAGCCAGTTAGAAACTTTTGAAATAAAGGGTCACCTAGCACCGTGGCTCTGGACCAGTTTAAAGGGAAGGAAGGTCCCACAGGGTTTCATTTATTTTGTTTCCTCACAGGAGTTTTTTTTTGGGTGACTAAGAGCAAGTGAAACTCGGATTCTGGGTTTCGCTGGTGTTCTGTTTCGCCGGTGAAGGCTGCCCTTGTTTTGAGTTTGTACTTGTCCCAGATCCGGTTCAGGAGGCAACCCTGTTATTTAACTATACTGTATTCAAAAGGGTCTGTGTGGCGGGGACAAGGGTGTCCCCAAAGTTACAAATGCAGAGTTAATAAAAAACAACGAATCAGAAAGAGGAAAGGTATTCTTAGAGGCCAAAAGGACAGGTCCTCATCCAGGGACCCGCCCACGGGAAAGTCACACAGAGCAGGCAGCACTAGCCAGCATGGGTTTAGCAAACAATGCTTGCTGCCTTCCACCCACACCCCTGGAGCTGAATTTCAAGTTCTGAATTTAGATAATACTGCTGGGATTCCTGCAGTTTTGCTACACCACACTTGGGACTTCAGGCAGCTCTCTGTTAAAAATATCTGCAAAGAATATTCATTACATTTCAGTCATGACAACAATGAAAATGAGTATTTGCAAAGCAGGGCTTCCCAGGTGGCTCAGTGGTCAAGAACACACCTTTCAGTGCAACGGATCCAGGTTCCTTCCCTGTGTGGGGAAGGTCCCTGGGAGGAAGGCATGGCAAGCCACTCCAGTATTCTTGCCTGAGAATCCCATGGACAGAAGAACCTGGCGGGTTACACTCCAAAGGGTCACAAAGAGTCAGACACTACTGGACAACAGCAGTATATTTCATAGTATTTTTATTTTATGCATTTTATGTTTTGCTGTTTGCTTTAGTCCCTAAGTCATGTCTGACTCTTTTGCAACCCCACAGACTGTGGCCCTCCAGGCTCTTCTGTCCATGGGATTTTCCAGGTAAGAATACTGGAGTGGGTTGCCATTCCCTTCTCCAGGGGGTCTTCCCAATTCAGGGATCAAACCTGGGTCTCCTGCGTTGGCAGGCATGTTCTTTACACCTGAGTCACCAGGGTGTCTCCTATTTATTTTATGATATTTATATTTTATATATTTCATATATATTAATATAGATTATATATATATGTGTGGTATACACACACACACACACACACACACACACACATATATATATATATATATATACATCTTTGCAAACTGGAGATCCAGGAAAGCCAACGGTACAATCCCACTGAGTCCAAAAAGGCAAGATAACCAGGAACGCTGATGGTGAAGGTCTCAATCCAATGGCAAAAGAAAATCAACATCTCAGCTCAAACAGTCAGACAAAAAGACAGAATTCACCTCTTCTCAGTTCAATTCAAGCCATCATGGGTTGGATGATATCCGTCCACAGTGGGAAGGACTGTCTGTTTTACACATTCCACGAATCTGAATGCTAATGTACTTCCTAAACACCTTCACAAGGGTGAATGAAGAAATCAGTGAGTGAATACTGGTGGCTTAAAAATATGTACAACCTGAGAGTTGCGAATTAAGTTTTATTTGGGGCAAAATGAGCACTGCAGCCTGGGAGATGGCACCTCATCTCTGAGAAACTGCTCCAAAGAGGTGGACGGGGGTGAGGGGAGGTCAGTGTATATGTAGTTTTGATGAAGGAGGAGTGTATGCTTAATTAAGCACATATTTTTTTGTAGAAAGTTTCTACTAGTCTCATGAAACTTTGCTAGTCATGAATAGTCATTACCATGAAGGATTTTAGTGTTTTTCTAGATTTCAGGAGATACAGGAATTGGGCTCATAAAAGCAGCTCCCGAGAATATCTAACTATCTGAAGACCTGCCCTGCCAGTTTCTCTTCCCAAGCACAGACTGCCTCGTTTCTGCTATCCGTCCTGAATTCCTTCAGGGAATGTTGAGGGTCCCCAGCTGCAGGAGCACATGGCTTTATCCTTGGAGGGGTAGATGGCAAGAGCCCACAATGGCAAGTGCCGATTTGTAGTCAACAACAACACTGTCTAGGCAGGCTTCTTGATCTATGGCCTGCTGCGGTGCACACTAACGTGTGCAAGGTTTACTATTGTTTTTTTCTAGAATCTAAAATTAGTGTTTGAAATATGAGTTGTGTGTTCAGTTGCTAAATCATTTCTGACACTTTGCAACGCCATGGACTGGAGCATACCAGGTTCCTCTTTACTTGGGATTTCCCAGGCAAGAGTGCTGGAGTGGGTTGCCATTTCCTCCTCCAGGGGATCTTCCCGACCCACGGATCAAGCCCGCATTTCCTACATTGGCTAGAGCTACCTGGGCTTGAACTCTAGCAGTTACTCAATTAATGGTAATTATTCTTTTGAAGTAGAACAAATACTACTTTTACTTTTAGAAAAATCACTTGTCTGAGACTACCCAGTTAGTGAAAATATGTGATAGGGTGATAAAAATAGATTCTGGAGTCAAACTAGTTTTAATTAAAAATATGGTTTCATCTTCTCCAGCTAGGTGACCCCCAGAAAGTCACTCTACTTTTCTGTGCCTCAATTTCCATATCTACGAAAAGGGGGTAATAATAGTTACTATCTACTTTGTGAGATTACAATGAATTTTAAAAATTCTCCTTGAAGATCCTGAAAACAGGGGCTTCCTTGGTGGTCCAGAGGTTTAAAACTTTGCCTTCCATTGCAGAGGGTGCGGGTTCAACCTCTGGTCGGGGAGTAAGATCACACACGGCTTATGGTCAAGAAAACGAGACATAAAGCAGAACCAATACTGTAACAAATTCAATAAAGACTTTAAACATCAATGAAAAGTCCCTAAAACAAATCTTCCACATGGTATGCCTTCAACTGATATTTATTTAGTTTTTGCAAACTGCTAGTTCACCTGATCCTATATGGAAATGTGGTTCCTGCAGTTGAGAGGTCTCAATCTGGGAAGTCAGAATTCTTGCTTCTCTGCTTGAGTTTTCATCTCTAGACTTTCTCTAGCTCCCCACAAGGGTCTATTAATGATCTGCCACTAAGTCGTTCACTAGCTGCTTGAGGGCAATCACCAGGGCTTATTCATTTTTATTTCTTGAAAGCCTAATAGGGTACCTAACACTTAGCAAAATGATTTTCATGTTTACATTAAACAGACTCAGATAAAGGAAGCATGCATATCAAGTTCTTGCTCCATCAGGGTTGTTTAAGAATTCTGTAGGTTTTCTGAGAGAGTGTTTGGTTTGGTATAAGATAAGGAAATGAACACGAGTTTCTCTGAAACTTAGATAGTTCATACAACGGAGAATATGGAAACCAAGAAACAATAATGGCAAATATGACTCAGAGAGGTAACCAGTCATACTCATAAAATAGAGCAGTACATCTCTGCATAGACTGGTAACAAGGAAAACAGGTTGAATACAGGGTGGGGAAGTGTTTGTCAAAGGAGGCTAGAAAAAATGACAATGGTGTTTCTGATATGAATGTTTAGGGCATTTGTGCCTTGGTATTATGCAAGTAATCCAATCACACACAACCCTGTGAATAAGTGGAAACTACATTTGGCAAATTTTAGGAAGGCATCCTCAGATGCACATACCTCATGGCTGCTAGGGTTTATTTTAAAGTAGCCCGAGTGGGAAATGTAACAAGAATTGCGAAGATCAAATGTGGAGGGAAATGCCGAGAAAAGGCCACAAAAAAGTTTGTTTTGGGGGGCGTAGATATAGGCCAGCGGTTAAGAGGGTAGCTCTGGAGCCTGACTGCCTAATTTTTTTTATATAAGATCCTATATTGGTGACTCAGATCGTAAAGAATCTGCCTGCAATGCAGGAGACCCAGGTTCTATCCTTGGATGGGAAAGATCTCCTGGAGAAGGGAATGGTGACCCACTCCAGTGTTCTTGCCTGGAGAATCCTATGGACAGAGGAGCCTGGTGGGCTACAGTCCATGGGGCACAAAGAGTTGGGCACGACTGAGTGACTAAAACACACTTATATCGATTGGTTTTATGATGTTGGGCAAGTAATCTTTGGTTTTCTCATCTCAAAACTGATGATAGTGGCCATGTGATTTGGGAAATTAATAGACTTCTTGGGAGGCATTTAAGATACTGCTCGTCAATAACAACTGCTCAATCCATGTTATTCCTATGATTATTTCCCAACAAAATATGGACATTTTTCAAACTTTCTTTGGCCTTTCAATCATACTAGCACACTGTCATTTTTCTTAAGTACTCTCTGATCTAAACCGAAGTGCCTTTGACTCCCTTTATCCAGAATTACAGAACCACTTCTGGTGAAAGATGAAGTATGCCAAGGTAGGGAAGGAGTCTTCTGTTGAACAGACTCTGAAAACCTTGGCTTTTCTTACCTAAAGACACTGTTACTTGTCACTGAAACATTTGCACCCTTACACATCTCCAGCGCTTGCAGTTGGGTGCAACTACTGTAACTCTGTAGCTTTGAATTCATAAGTTCAGCTATACGGATTCCATACTGATCGACCTGATCTTAAACATGTAAATCAAAAATCACTGTGTGTGTATGTATGTGCGGGTCTGTGCCTAGACCCTATAATGGAGAAAAATCTGAAAAAGTATATACGTGTGTGTGTGTGTGTGTGTGTGTGTGTGTGTGTGTATCAAAGTGTTAGTCGCTCAGTTGTGTCTGACTCTCTGTGATCCCATGGACCCTTAGTTTGCCAAGCTTCTCTGTCCTTGGAATTCTCCAGGCAAGAATACTGGAGTGGGTCACTGTTCCCTTCTCCAGGGGATCTTCCCAACCCAGGGACTGAACCCAGGTCTCCTGTATCACAGGCAGATTTTTTACTGTCAGAGACACCAGGGAAGCCCATAAATATATATATATGAATTACTTTACATGTGAAACTAACACAATATTGTAAATCAACTATACTTTTCAAAAAAAGAAAGCATAGCATGGGAAACTTGCTCAACTCTTAGCAAAAGAGCCCTCTAGTTTATTGCCCACATATATTCCAATGAATAAGCCTGAAATAACTCTCTTTCGGCAGCCTCTCCATGCTGCTCTCAACTTGATCTCCATGTTAACAGAGCAACTGTGAACACTGTGATCAAGTACTCAGACAAGTCATGAGAGGAGAGTCAAAATTCAAGCAAGGATCATTTAATATCAGTAGTAGAAGAAATATTTGAAAAAGAGTGGAGATTCCGTCCGGTCTAAAGATCTTCACAGTGAAATGAAAAAATACTATGTATCTTAAGATCCACATAGACAATCTAATGAAAATTTTGCATTATGGTGCCACTTCTGAAGGTCTTTCTCAAATAGTTAGTCCTTATATAATTAATTAAGTCTGGGACTATCCGATGACCTCTTTTGAATAATGGATCCATGGACCAGCCACCACATACTGGTGGTCAGGCATAATCCATTAGCACCAGACAAGGATCAATCACATCCTGCCTGAAATCTTTGGTCATTAAGAAGCTTGCCAAGTTGAGAAGACACCCCCTGAAATTCTATAGGAAAGAAATCACCAAATTCTGTGAAATGACATCATTGTTTCCATAATGAATAAACATCTTTCAATGGGGGGAAAGTTCAAAACTAAATTTAAAGAATATTTATGAGATCTGATCTGTGACACTGATATCTTAAGGACACTGTGCGTGTTTGCAACTATATACTTGTATTGTTTGAGATTTTGAGTTGACAGAGACAAAAGATGGAACTTAAATTCCAGTATAAAGTGCAAACTTCAGCCCTTGAAACAGTCTCATCATTTTTCAATAGACATCTTAGCAAGGTTACAAATAGCAATGGAAAGTTTAGGAGAATTTAATTTTCTCAGTAATTATAAGTTCTGATTCACTAGCCCACTTCTATCCATGGAATTGTCCAGACAAGAATACTGCAGTGGGTTGCCATTTCCTTCTCCAGGGATCTTCCCCACTCAGGGATTGAACTTGTGTCTCTTGCATCTCCTGCATTAGCAGGCAGATTCTTTACCTTGCACCACTTGGGAAGTCCCCTTGAATGTGAATCCACCTTAAATGTTTAGAGAAACTTAAAAGGTGTGACTTTAATAAATTTATCGTCAGCTTCTTTGTGTGTGTATTTTTTTAATTATCAAAGATTATAATTGTACAGTCTTGAAAAGTATAGCACAAAGTACAATTATTGAAAAACAATTGCTCTACAATATTGTGTTGGCCTCTGCCACACATCAACTCGAACCACTCACAGGTGAATTTATTGGCAACTTCTTAAAAGCAAAGTAAACCTCCAAATAGTTTTTCCACTGCCCTGTATAAATAGTATAAAACCTCCCTGCAGGGCGCCAAAACGCACGTATTTAATGTGAACTAATCTCTCGCTAAGCTTTCTGCCTGTTTGACTTTGCATTTGGCTGTTCTTCAAATTCTCCTAGAAAATGCCTTCAAACTTGGGGGTGGCAGTGTGGAGCTAAGGACAGAATCCCAAGGTGACCCCCCAAGACTGTGAAGAGTTACCAGATGAGGGGGTAGTGTGTGAGACCACTGCCAGGTTCTAAGCTAGGAGAGGAGCAGGGGAGGCTTTGGGATTCAATGGAAATTTCTCAAGAGACTGCAGATGACCTCTGCCTACAATTTGGAGAACCCGGACCTATAAGCCTAAACACAGGCCGTACTCTTCCACCAGAGGGATCCAGTTCTCCACATTTGGTCTTGATGATAAGGGACCAAGGTTTAAGAGCATGTTTCTGAGATTACCTTTTGTTATTCTGTGCCTGTTGGGGTTTTGTCTTTCCCTAAGGGTGAGTTCCCTGGTAGAATGGCCCACTCCCTTCTCCACGTGGATGCTTTAGCTGGCAAAAGAACTGAGGGTGAAATCTGAGATTGGCTTTATGGGTGAGGTTCCTGTTTGTTCAAAGCCACCTCCTATCTTTCCCCTCTGAAGCCACCAAAGAAAACTCAGAAGATCCTGGAGTGACCCTTATTTAGCTCAGCTCCGGGAAGAGGCCCAGAGGCGCTGAAATAGAACGCCTTTCTTTTTCCATATGGCAAATACGGTCTGGGTGAAAGGCTTTTATGGATTTATCTGTTCTCCCTGGTTTGATCTATTATCTGGCTAAAGTGAAACGGGCTTTCCTCTGTTCCTTTCAGACCAGGGACTAGAATTAAGAGTTAGGCTTCTTTTAGCTCCAGCAGTTTTTCTTCATGTAGCCCAAGGCATTGCCTCCCAATCACTAGTCCCTTCCCTTTAGGGGAAGGAAATGGAATCCAGCAGGCTGGCCCCAGGAAAAGGAAGGGGACAACTTTGTCTGATGGAGAAGGCAATGGCAAGCCACTCCAGTGCTCTTGCCTGGAAAATCCCATGGACGGACGAGCCTGGTAGGCTGCAGTCCATGGGGTCGGGAAGAGTCAGATACGACTGAGCGACTTCACTTTCGCTTTTCATTTTCATGCATTGGAGAAGGAAATGGCAACCCACTCCAGTGTTCTTGCCTGGAGAATCCCAGGGATAGGGGAGCCTGGTGGGCTGCCGTCTATGGGGCCACACAGAGTCTGACACGACTGAAGCGACTTAGCAGCAGCAGCAGCAACTTTGTCTGACACTTCGGTCTCTTGTTGCTGTGCAGACCTCCTCCCTCCTCTGGGCTCCCCCTTGCCCCTTTTACTAAATATTCCCTTTTTAAGAAAGTTCTGAGTGAGCACCTCATATTTTGGCATGTTCGATCTTTCAGAGTCCTAGCATTTAAGCCTCGCTTGAGAAAAATGAGTTTCTGGCATCAAAATGGTTGAAAAGAGTTTTAGAGGCAAAGAGAGACTTCCTTCTCACTGTGAAATGAAATATCTCCTGCCATATTAATAAATGAGAAATGTCACAGCCATCAGCAATTCCTGACTTCCAAATGTGAATGAGGGCTCCCAAACTGTGATGGGGGCGGGGGTTTGGTGCAAAAAGCAGTCATCTGCCATTCCTTAAGGCAAATAAGGAAACAGGATTTGACCCCAGATAGTTCAGTTCAGTTCAGCCACTCAGTCGTGTCCAACTCTTTGCGATCCCATGGACTGCAACACACCAGGCTTCCCTGTCCATCACCAACTCCCGGAGCTCACTCAGACTCATGTCCATCGAGTCGGTGATGCCATCCAACCATCTCATCCTCTGTCATCCCTTTCTCTTCCTGCCTTCAATCTTTCCCAGCATCAGAATCTTTTCCAATGAGTCAGCTCTTCACATCAGGTGGCCGAGGTATTGGAGTTTCAGCTTCAGCATCAGTCCTTCCAATGAATATTCAGGACTGATTTCCTTTAGGATGGACTGGTTGGATCTCCTTGCAAGCCAAGGGACTCTCAAGAGTCTTTTCCAACACCACAGTTCAAAGCATCAATTTTTTGGTGCTCAGCTTTTTTTTGTAGTCCAGCTCTCACATCCATACATGACTAGTGGAAAAACCATAGCTTTGACTAGATGGTCATTTGTTGGCAAAGTAATGTCTCTGCTTTTTAATATGCTGTCTAGGTTGGTCATAACTTTCCTTCCAAGGAGTAAATGTCTTTTAATTTCATGGCTGCAGTCTCCATCTGAAGTGATTTTGGAGCCCCCCAAAATAAAATCTCTCACTGTTTCCATTGTTTCACCATCTATTTCCCGTGAAGTGATGGGACCAGATGCTATGGTCTTAGTTTTCTGAATGTTGAGTTTTAAGCCAACTTTTTCCCTCTCCTCTTTCACTTTCATCAAGAGACTCTTTAATTCTTCTTCGATTTCTACCATAAGGGTGGTGTCATCCGCATATCTGAGGTTATTGATATTTCTCCGAGCAGTCTTGATTCCAGCTTGTGCTTCCTCCAGCCCAGCATTTCTCTTGATGTTCTCTGCATATAAGTTAAATGAGCAGGGTGACAATATATAGCCTTGACATGCTCCTTTCCCAATTTGGAAACAGTGTGGTGTTCAGTTCTAACTGTTGCTTCTTGACCTTTGTACAGATTTCTCAGGAGGCAGGTCAGATGGTCTGATATTCCCATCTCATAGAGTTTTCCACAGTTTGTTGCAGTCCACACAGTCAAAGGCTTTGGCATAGTCAATAAAGCAGAAGTAGATGTTTCTCTGGTACTCTCTTGCTTTTTCGATGATCCAGCGGACCCCAGATAGCTGAGGTACACATGAAACGAATGAATTAGATGAGCCCAGAGGTTTGCATCTTCCCGTACATAGAATGCCAGATTCCTTGATATTTGATCTTTGATGATCAGACTGCCTTCTCCCTTTGTTGCAAACTTGTATATAGCCTGACTCCCCCTCCTGCCTGCTTGGAGCAATTTTCTCAGAGCTACTGAGATGCTGTTTCCTGGGCTTGGAGTCCTAACCGTTCCCGCTAAATAAAATAACTCTACTTTTTAGGTTGTGACTCTTTTTTTTTTCAGTTGATTTCACTCTAGCAACAGCTTCTTCATTGTCCTGGAATGCACTTCCCACATGGCCACCTACTTGATCTCAAGTTAGCTTTTGGGATTCGCCAGGTAAATTCACCTTTGGGTTTGGGAAGCTTTTTATCTTTATTTTAATCCAAGCTTTAAAATGTATTTGCACAGGCTAATACAGAAAACTCAGTAATCATTCTTTAATTAACTCTTATGATTCCATTTTTATATTTAATTCTTGAATTCATATGGAATTTACTTCCATATGAAGAATAGGTAATAAATTTTTTTCTTCAAATGACTAAAATTCAATAAACTAATAACAGATGACAAAGGTCGGTCTAATCAAAGCTATGGTTTTTTCCAGTAGTCATGTATGGATATGAGAGGTGGGCCTTAAGGAAGGCTGAGCACTGAAGAATTGGTGCTTTCGAACTATGGTGCTGGAGAAGACTCTTGAGAGTCCCTTGGACAGCAAGGAGACCAAACCAGTCCATCCTAAAGGAAATCAACCCTGAATTGTCACTGGAAGTACTGATGCTGAAGCTGAAACTCTAATACTTTGGCCACTGATGGGAAGAGCTGACTCACTGGAAAAGACCCTGATGCTGGGAAAGATTGAAGGCAGGAGAAGAAGAGGACAACAGAGGATGAGACGGTTGGATGGCATCACCAATGTGATGGACATGAGTTTGATCAGGCTCTGGGAGTTGGTGATAGACAGGGAGGCCTGGCGTGCTGCAGTCCATGGGGTTGCAAAAAGTCAGACACGACTGAGCAACTGAACTGAACTGAATAACAGCTTCTTAAAGAGAAGTGGGACATTCTCAGATCCGTGTACAAACCCAAACAGTGATCTGAACCAGACATTGCACAAAACTGACATGAAGTCACCCCTTTCAGCCCAATTTAGTGCAATAAAAACCAGAGAGTACGTAAGAGTGTCTCTTTAAGCTCAGTTGAAGAGAATGTGAAAAGAAAAGAAAATGAAATTGTTTTTGCCACACAAGTTTAAACCGCCTTCTTTTGGGAGGTCTTTCAATAGAGGACAAGTTGAAAGCTTAAAATGTTTTTTTCTGAATGTTTGGAAATATGAAATATTTTCTTAAGAACAAGTGTAATTACATGCAAAAGTAATGCTTGCTTATTATATCAACATTTTATCTTCAAACTTTTATTTCTGTATTTGGCTGTGCTGGGTGTTAGTTCTGGCATGTGGAATTTTTTATTTGTGGCATACAAACCCCTAGTTGTGACCTGTGAGATCTAGTTCCCAGACCAGGGAGTAAACCTTGGCTCCTGTCTTGGGAGCACAGAGTCTTAACTACTGAACTGCCAGGCAAGTCCCATCTACCAACATTTTGTCTTAATGATTCTCAAACCTTACTGTTCATAAGACTCACCTGCAAAGTTTGTTCAAAGCATGAGTATTGGCACATTCTCCCTCTCACCTCCTCTGAAATGATCCACGAGGTCTGTGCTGGGGCCAAGGCATCTGCATTTTGACAGATGTATGCAGTGTCTGTTCTTCAGTGAACCAGAGGGTGTAATTTATCTGCAGGACCATGGAGCCCACCCTCTTTCTTGGTCTTGGCTATGGCGGGGGTTCCCTCGGTCCTTCCTTTTCTACCCTTGCCTGTTCTGCCCTTCTCTCTGCATAGGGGGTGGAGCGGGGGGAGGGAAGCTCCATGCATCAAATCACTGGACTTTGTAAGATTAAAATGGTAGAGAAGGTTTCATATGAAGAAGAATAAATCAGTCAGTGTCTATTCATCTGGAAAGTCAACAATTGCCCAGTAACACTCCAGATTCAGAAGGGCAGAACTAGTTTGTACCATGGGGATCCATCTGGAAAGTCAACAATTGCCCAGTAACACCCCAGATTCAGAAGGGCAGAACTAGCTGCTACCATGGGGATCCATCTGGAATTTCCCAGTAACACCCCAGATTCAGAAGGGCAGAACTGGTTGGTACCATGGGGATCCACCTGGAAAGTCAACAATTGCCCAGTAACACCCTAGATTCAGAAGGGCAGAACTGGTTGGTACCATGGGGATTAAGGGGATGCTAACCTCTTAGAATCACTGAAGAAACATGTGAGAAAGAACATCACTTGGCCTTGAATCCTAAAGGAAACATTTGATCACAGCCTGAAAAAGTTTGGGGAAGGTCAATGTATGACCCAATCAATGATGTATTGAATATAAACAACTTATTATCAGCAAATAAATTATGGTAAAGATTTTAGGAACATTCTGGAGACGTTTATGCATGTTGGATACATGTTCATACATATGTTTCTATGTGTATGTTCAGTCACTCAGTCATATCCGACTCCTCTCGACCCCATGGACTGTGGCCCGCCAGGCTCCTCTGTCCATGAAATTTTCCAGGCAAGAATACTGGAGTGGGCTGCCATTTCCTCTTCTAGGAGATCTTCCGTACCTGGGGATCAAGCCTCAGTCTCTAGTGTCGGCAGGCAGATTCTTTACCACCGTGCCGCCTTATTCTCTCATCGTGTTTAAATATAATGTTACAAGCACCATATATTATAGAAATATTACTTGCTTGCTATTACTTAGGGTATGAATTCTTCAAAGCTCGTAAAAGTATTTTCAAATTATTTTTCAAATTCTCTCTGCTACTCCATGTGGTCTCCAGCAATGTACAGGTACACCAATTTCATTTATATCTTCAACAGAACCACATACTGTAATTTTTTTAATTAGGCAGGAACTTTATTATTGCTTTCATTTGAGATCTTCCACTATAAATGCAGTTGGACAATTTTTGCTTGACTCACACACCTTTATTTGCCTCCCCATACTTTGTCCATAATGCAGCAGAAAGTATTTTAGTGATTTTTATGCCTTAAAAATAATCGCCACATATAGGGGAGAAGGGATACATGTATACATGTATGGCTGAGTTGCTCTGCTTCACACCTGAAACTATCACAGCGTTGTTAATAGTCTATACTCCAATACTCCAATATAAAATAAAAAGTTAAAAAAATAACTCTATTAAATGACATTTTTATACAAGCTTTTTAAACTAAAATGGATTCTCTTCCTGCAGTTAGTCTTCACATAGGTTAAAGCGCATGTCAGTGAAAAGAGTAGTTGTTTCACTTAAAGAAGTAAAAATAAAGTCATGTTCTTTTCCTTGATGGGATGAGAGCCAGTAAGCATGTTGGGCAGAAAGATCTCTTTGTAATCAATTACAGAACCAGGGTGGAGGTGGGAGTCACAGTTTCTGTTTGAGACCAAACTAAGGGAAAAGGAGCCCTCTTGTCTGGAGACACAAAGCAGATCAAACTCAGTTCCTTTCCATGCCCCACGTTTGTTTGCTTATTTACCTAGGTAAAAGGGCTTAACTATACAGAAAAACCAGCTTCTGCTCTATTGACATAAATCTCATTTCACCTGACCCACAAAGGACGTTTTTTCTTGTTGTTCAGTGGCTAAGTCATGCCTGACTGTGTGCGACCCTATGTCGGACTCTGCGGCTGCAGCACACCAGGCTTCCCTATTAATACTTCACTGTCTCCTGGAGTTTGCACAAACTCATGTCCATTGAATCAGTGATGCTATCCAACCATCTCATCCTCTGTTGCCCCCCTCCTTTTGCTCCCAGTCTTTCCCAGCATTAGGGTTTGTGCCAGTGAGTTGACTCTTCGCATCAGGTGGCCAAATTATTGGAGTTTCAGCTTCAGCATCAGTACTTCCAGTGACAATTCAGGGTTGATCTCCTTCAGAATGGACTGGTTTGGTCTCCTCGCTGTCCAAGGGACTCTCAAGAGTCTTCTCCAGCACCACAGTTTGAAAGCACTAATTCTTCGGAGCTCAGCCTTCTTTAAGGTCCAACTCTCACATCCATACATGACTACTGGAAAGACCATATGATAAAGGTTGGCAGCCTTCAAAAGGGTACCAGCACACAACTCCAACACTTCCTTCGAAGGAACAGCAGTACCAGCTCTACATTCAGGTTGTATAATTATTTTGAAGAATTGAATGGCTCTCCATTTGTCAAGCATTTCCATGAAATGGGTTTTTTCTTCAATCATTTATAAAGTCTCATTTCAGTGTTGGATGAGAAGCCAGTTTGATGACATTGTCCTGCAGTGGCCCCCCACCCTGGCTGCACACTGGACTCTCCTGGCGCTTTAAAAGATACCAATGTTCCCACTCCCACCCCCAAGGTTCTGATGTATTGGCCTGGGGATTTCAGTAAGACCCTCAACCAAGTAAAGAAGCCCTCAGCACTCTAGTACGGGGATAATGAAAGTGTTAGTCACTCAGTTGTGTCCGACTTTGCAACCCCATGGACTGTAGCCCACCAGGCTCCTCTGTCCATGGAATTCTCCAGGCAAAAATACTTGAGTGGGTTGCCATGCCCTCCTCCAGGGGATCGTCCCAACCCAAGGATCAAACCTGGATTTCCTGTATTGCAAGCAGATTCTTTACCATCTGAGCCACAAGGGAGGCCCCAGTGGGGGATAACGGATGCCATTTAACTGTTCTCTCATGTTGGGCCCTCTATTCATAAAAGATGGATAATAACATAGTAGTTTATTTCTCAAAGGAAGAGATTCATGAGGATTTTTTGGTATGTTTAAACCTGTCTGTTTCAAAGAGATACCTACAAGGTATCTTGACATAGAGACAGGATCAAAATGATGCAAGCTAGACAAATCTTTTAAAAAGTAGTTCTTCAGATTTGAGGCTTTACATTGTTGTTGTTCAGTCACTAAGTCGTGTCCAACTCTTGGTGACCTCATGGACTGCAGCCTGTGAGGCTTCTCTGTCCTCCTCTATCTCCTTACAGAAATGTTGTCAAACACAAAGCCTGCCAAAGGTACATAGGACATTAATGTCTTCCCCTGTGACCTGGCCCGTATTCACTGGTTTAGCCTGTTTAACTGTATCCTCTGTTCCTCCTCCTCTGTGTTCCTATTCCGTCCAGACCATCTCCTTTCGCCCCTCTCTGTCCCTGCTGGCTGGCCACGGTGGCTGGTCCGTCTACTGCACGGCTGTTGACTGACTGGCTGACGGCATTTTCCCATTGTTTGGGGAGCCAAAGAGACTGTTATTAGTAGCGGCGCCACAGTGACCTCTCTTGATGAAACCAGAAAGTGCAGTGAGAGAAGCTCCAGAAAGGAGTCCAACTGAGGCTGAAATGTGAGCTATTCCCGGTATCAGGCTGGGAACTGTTACCAGAGGTGAACGAGCTTAAGGACAGTGTGGAGAGCGGAGCTGTGAGCTGCAGTCCCGCCCAGCATCTTTCTTACCAACTTGTCTGATTCTGTCTCTCAGTGGCCACATTCCAGAGGCCCAAGTTTGAATTCACTCTTTTAAATGATTTTGTTAGTTTTTCATCATTCAAAGAATTAAACATTTTGTACTGTGCATTTTTTTTTTTAATGAGCCACCCAAGGTAGTCTAATTTAGGCAATTTAAAAACTCCCTGCCACATTTTAAAGGAAAATGTCATAATGCTTTAGGGTAGCTTTAAAAACTGTTCTTTAAATTTTTATTTGTTCTTATTGTTTATGCACTGATGGGTGGAACCACGCATCCAATTCTATGTCTCCAGCTCCCCCTAACTTCCTACGTACTCCTATTGCTCGCTGTTAACCAAGAGAAAACAGAAATGGAAGCGAGGGCTTCCCATAACAGGGTCAAGGTGATAGCCTTTAGAAGCCATTTCAGAAGTTCAGTGCGTGCCAAGACACGGAAACAATCTGAATATCCACCGAGCGGGGAAGGGACGCGGAAGCACGTGTCTGCATGCTAAGTCATTTCAGTCATGTCTGACTCTTTTGTGATCCCGTGGACTGTATTTGTTATTTAAAAAGAAATGAAATGTAAGCCACTTTAGTCCTATGAAAGAAGTAAAAATGGGAATACCAATCATAAACACATCTGCTAGGGGGTATCAAGCCAGCCAAGAGTTAACCTGGACTTTGACTCTCAATGGAGTATTCGAATTTTAACCTTTAGACTGACTGAATCCCTTAACTTTCTGCCCAATTAACTCAACTAGATGGAACTACACATAAAGCAAACCACATGGACAGCCATCCTGTTTCCCTGTCAACAAGGAGGTATAATATGGCTTAGCTGCCTTCTGATAACTTAGATGTTAAAGAAAGAAACAGGAGGCAGGGTATTTATTTGACTGGAAATAAGATATTAATAGAAAGGATGTTATTTGAACAAAACAATGATTTTAGAGGTGGTAACGGAGGAAAGTGGAGAAGGCAATGGCACACTCCAGTACTCTTGTCTGGAAAATCCCATGGACTGAGGGGCCTGGAAGGCTGTAGTCCATGGGATTGCTGAGGGTCAAACACAACTGAGCGACTTCACTTTCACTTTTCACTGTCATGCATTGGAGAAGGAAATGGCAGCCCACTCCAGTGTTCTTGCCTGGAGAATCCCAGGCACAGGGGAGCCTGGTGGGCTGCGGTCTATGGGGTCGCACAGAGTCGGACACGACTGAAGCGACTTAGCAGCAGCAGCAACAAAGGAAAGAGTACACAAAAGAACAGGTGAAGAACTCACTTTCTTTCCTGGATGGAGAATGGAGACACTAAATCTTGACTCCATCACCACCTTCAGGGCTTCAGCCGTGGGACCCCCTTCACTGTGGGCCAAAGACCTCCATGTAGCAATAAGTGAATCTTTAGCCACAAAAACCACTTGAGATGGAATTCAGAACAACAAATTTCTCATCAAATTATCAAATTATTTTTGTAAGACTGCCTAAAATGACAGGTTTTGCCTATTTATTTTTCCTCACACACCCTGTCCCTGAGGCTTTTGAACAGTGCTAAAAATGATACAAAACCAGAGAAAATAACAATAACACAGTTAGAAACAACGGACTAAAGGAAACCAAAGATGGGGCCAGAAAGGCTGAAAATAAGCATAAACATGGTACCCATGTGTCTCTTAGACTTGGATGGGCCACAATAGTGTCTTCAAGCCTTTCAGCAGCCAAGGCGAAAACAAGGGCTAACCAAGGACTCCTGTGCAGACCTTCTAAGAATTTCACAGAAGACAACCAAGGCTTTCTGGTATTAAAACCAAGGGAGGGAGAAACACACACACGCGCGCGTGCGCACACACACACACACACACACCCACACACACATACCTTATGCTCGGTCCCTATGAGAAAGAATCTACACAGTAAAATAAACAATATCCTCAACAACATATTAATACAAACTTTCATAGGACTTTTCCTTAAGTTACTTCTCAGGATGGGGTGCCCAGGTTAACTTGAATTCCAGAGAGACAAGGGAGAATACTCTCATAAAACAATGATTCTTTGTTTAAGTGTGATACAAATTTAGCTGGCACCCCATGCTATTTGTGAAATCTGGCAGCACCGGCCTCGTATAGAAATGCAGGTCCCTAAGTCTGTGTGTGTTTGCAGTATTGATCAGAGAATATGACTGTGTGCAGGGGTCAGCAGCAAGATCAGTGGTGTAGCTTAGTCATCCAGTATCCAGGTAAAGTATCCAGGGGAAAAAACATTCGTTAGGAGCTCAGAAATGATACCATCTGATGAGAAAGCACTTCTGGGCTAGTTAAGAATTACAGGAGGTTTCTTTTTAAAAAGCACATAAATCTACTATACGGGCAGGTCATTACTGCTCCCCTACAATTTGTGGAATTGTGTTTTTGCTTGCTTGTTTTTCTGTTTGGTGCCATATACAATCACTGGACACCGACATAGATTAATACCTTGAAAGAATGCTTCCAATGTATACAATGGGGTGTGAGAAACGAGTAAGACTTCCCAAAGGCATTTTTTGTAAAGATTTTTGTTGTTGTTGCTGTTTTGATGTGGACCATTTTTTAAGGGGGCTCCCCAGGTCTTGCTAGTGGTAAAGAACCCGCCTGACAATGCAGGAGACATAAAAGATACGAGTTTGATCCTTGGGTCGGAAACATCCCCCGGAGAAGGGCATGGCAACCCACTCCAGTATTCTTGCCTGGAGCATCCCATGGACAGAGGAGCCTGGAGGGCTACCATAGGTTCCATAGGGTCGCTCAGAGTCATGCACTACTGAAGTGACTTACCATGCATGCAACATTTTTTAAAGATGTTATTGAGTTTGTTATAATGTTTCTTCTGTGTTATGTTTTTTTGGCTGTAAGGCACGTGGGATCTTAGCTCTTCAACCAGGGATCAAACTGGCACCCTCTGCATTGGAAGGTGGAGTCTTAACCACTAGACTGCCAGGAAAGTCCCCTAAATGCATTTTGAAGCATTGATTATTGATAAAGAGGCATTGACAGTCAGTGCTCTGTGACAACCTAGAGGGGCAGGATGGGAGGGAAGAGGAAGGGGTTTTTAGGGGGATGGGCCATGTGTACACCTATGGCCGATTCATGTTGATGTACGGTGGAATCCATCACAATATTGTAAAGTAATTATAGTCCAAAAGTAAAAATTGCAGAAAGGCATTTGACAAAAATGACAATTTTAAAAGTGCTTTTAAGTTTGAATGCATTAGATCTAGCTACAGATACAATACAGCTTAGAAATATTTCTAGACACTGGTGAACTATTTAGTATAGCATTTTAGATGCTTAGGAAAAAATTCCTGTCACCAAAGCCATGTGAGTTTTCCTCATTTTTTTCCTAGATGGATCGCCACCCCATCATGGTTAGTTGTTGATATCAAGAAGGATAAATAGAGCTACTGTATTCATTTGATAACTTATTCTATTGATTTTAGCCTGAAAAAAAAAAAACAAGTATTGCATGTTTCAGCATACCCACATAAACACATAACCAAGATGGGAAATGAAATTTTCTTTTCACATTCAACTCACAGTTTTCAAAATCTGTTTTCTAGGGACAGGTTAAGATTCTGCACTTTCAATGAAGGGGGTGAGGTTTTGATTCTTGGCTGAGGAACTAAGATCCTACATGTTCTCTGGTGTAGCCAAAAATAAATAAATAAAAGATAATTAATATTATAAAAAAGTCTGTCTTCTAAAATTTTGTATCTGTAATAATAAAATGTACTCCCAATACTTTAGAATTCAAAATTAATCACTGATTTGACATTCAAGAATTTTATTGAATTCACAAGCAATATTTGAGGTATAAAATTTCTTGATGTTTACTAATCTGTTGAGATACTAGCCTATGAAGGGGTCAATTCTTTCCGGTTGATTAGTGCCAAGATTTTTTTACAAAGCGACCTGAACATTAGTCCATAAATTTTGAGGAAAACAAAACAATTTATTCTATATTTGAATTAAATTTGTATTGGCTCTTAGGGAGAAAATAAAGCTCGTCTCTCAGGTCAGTTGTGTCTTGGGACAAAATGGGGACTAGCAGTCTGATTAAGAGTCTGCAAATCAGAGGAAATTCTTTACCCACTTTGACTGGTTTTGATACCTCAACCACTTCACTTCTCTGATTCCGAGGTTTTAAGCTCCCAATGTGAAATTTGCTGTTAGCAAACTTTATATTCTTCCCACCCTCTCCTCCCCTCCCTGTGTCCGCAAGTCTTGCAACCCCATGGACTGTACCCTGTCAGGCTCCACTGTCCATGGGATTTTCCAGGCAAGAATACTGGAGTGGGTTTCCATTCCCTTCTCCAGGGGGTCTTCCTGACCCGAGGATTAAACTCAGGGCTCCTGCTTTACAGGTGGATTGCTTACCAGTGGATTCCTTACCATCTGAGCCAGCAGGGAAGCCCCAGTTATGAAGAAGGCTACAGTGCACATTCTTCTGTAAGTTTTTTTTTTTTGTGTGTGTGTGGACAGGGAGTCTTTACTTCTGGTGAGTAATAACTAGGAGTGAAATTGCTGGGTCATGGGGTAAAGCTTATCTTTATGAAAAATGTCAAAGGAGCGCTCCAGTGTGGTCGAGCATCGCTGTACCCCTACCAGCAATAGACGAGTGTTCCAGCTTTTCACAGGCTCTTCAACATTTGCTCTGTCGGGTTGTCAAGTTTGGAGGTAGTAACTCCACTAGTGGGAGTGAAGCAGTGTCTCTTTGTGGCTTTAATTTGCATTTCCCTACGGCTGATGACGGTGAGTACCTTTTCATGGGATTTCCGGCCATTTGTATTCCTTCTTTTGTGAAATATTCCTCCCAAGGTGAGATGGATTTTTTATTTTTGGAGGGTTTTTTTTGCCATTCTAAATTGTCTTCTTTAATATTGCTTGATATGAGTTCTCTTTTTTTTTTTTGGTAGTGGTGGGCGGGGGGACGGTGTGGGTTCTTAAGCTCCTTAGTTCCTCAACCAGGGATTGAACCCATGCCCTCTGCAGTGGAGGCACAGAGTTCTAATCAAGAAATTTCCTGAGTTCTTGATACATTCTGGATTCAACTCTTTAGTCAGACGTATGTTTTATAAATGCTTTTTCTAAAAGTTCACTTTTTAAAATAAACAGACAAGTTTATATCATAAGCATTCTCTGGAATAGCTGTACCCAAACATTCAAGTGACACACGTATCAGGAAGTGACTGCTACAAGAATTTAGTGTTAAAAAAAAAAAAAAACTATCCTGAAACTCAATAACTTAAGCCCATAAACCTTTATGTAACAACAATGGGTCCAGGTCAGTTGGAGTCAGCTGAGTTAGGCTGAAGTCACCTGAAGTACCCTGGCTGTGGGAACTCTGTTCCATGGGTCTCCCATTCTCCTCTGGAGCCAGTGGGTGAACATGGCCATATTCTCCCAGGTGAGGCTGAGGCACAAAAGGACTGAGAGAAACACGCACAGCCTCTTGAGTCTTAGACTCAGAAGGACACGGGGTCATCTTCGCATCAATCTATTAATCAAAGGAGACCTGAGTCAGAGGTGGGAAAACTGTGTCTCCTGCCCGCAGTTAGAGACCTGTGCAAAATCACGTGACAAATGACACAGATACTGGGAGGAGAGGAGAATGAGAATAATGGGAATCTATCACAAGTGGCCCTAGTGGTAAAGAGCCTGCCTGCTAATGCAGGAGATGTAAGAGACGTGGGTTCGATCCCTGGGTCGGGGAGATGCCCTGGAGGAGGAAATGGCAACCCACTCCAGTGTTCTTGCCTGGGAAATTCCAGGGACAGAAGAGCCTGGTGGGCTACAGTCCACAGGTCATGAGAGTCAGACACAGCTGAGATTCAGCATACGTCACAAACAAGTAAATGTTGTAAGTTTACAAATGTGTTTTTAAGCACTAATGATAGAACGCAGGCATTTTAAATGATTTTTAGACTATTTTGCCTTCATGCACCACCTCACTGTTTGATTTTTCCTCTGTCAGACCAATTTATTTCCATTTAGTCTTTAGCAAATCCTAAAACAATTCACTTATCTAGGAATTCATGAAGTAAAGAGCTATGTAGAACACTTCCTCTATGCTACAGCCACTGTATGCCAGGTTCTAGAATCACAGCAGTGAACCAGACAGGCAAGGTTTCTGAAATTCCGTAGTAGGGAATTCCAGTTCAACAGTATGTTACAGGAGCCCCCTGGAAGGGCTGTTTACCTGGATTCATCGCTTAAAGGGGTGTTTTTACAAAGAAAGTGACATCTAAGCCTAACAGGTAAGCATGCGTTAAAAGACAAAGGTGGAGAAGACTGTTAGTATGTGCAAGCGGTGGTGGGGGGCAGGAAGACCTAGAAGTTAAAATGGTTGGATGTGGGACTTCCCTGGTGGTCCAGTGGTTAAGAATCTGTATGCCAACACAGCGGGGCCATGGGTTCAATCCTTGGTCCGGGAAGATCCCACATGCTTTGGGGCAATTAAGCCACAACTCCTGGGCCCACACTCTAGAGCCTGTGCTCCACAGCAAGAGAAGCCCCACAGTGAGAGGCCCCTGAACCATCCCTGGAGAGAGAGAGCAGCCCCTGCTGCTGCTAGTAGAGAAAGCCTGTGTGCAGCAACAAAGACCCAGCGCAACCAAAACAATTTTTTAATAAAAATAGTTGGATGTAGCATGGAGGTTGAATGAAAAGATCCCCGTGGCCACAGAACGGAGAGTGGATTTCAGGTATGGAGAAACAGGTGGCAGGCAGGCTACTGTGTTATCTAGGCCAGAGGTGATGGTGGAAAACATGGGTGGATGCAATAGGGGTGGGCAGAGATAAATGGCTTCCGGTGAGATCTGGAGTCACCATGAGGAGTCATGGAGCTTGATTCTATGTAGGATTAAAGGGGAGTGAGAAATCAAGTGAAATGCCAACATGTCTTAAGCAATCAACATATGGTTTTGCGTTTAATGAAACAAGGATTAGAGGGAAGTGTGCATACTTAGTGCTAAGGCGTGTCCAACTCTGTGGGACCCTATGGACTGCAACCCACCAGGCTTCTCTGTCCGTGGGATTTCCCAGGCAAGAATAGTGCAGTGGGTTGCCATTTCCTCCTCCAGGGGATCTTCTCAACCCAGGGATGGAAACCAAGTCTCCTGCATTGGCAGGCAAATTCTTTACCTACTGAGCCATCAGAAAAGCCTTAGAGGAAAGGGTTACATGGAACTGATGGGAGGAATAGATAATAAACTTTATTCTAAAAATATTGAGTTACTTGTGTTAAAAGATACATTAGTTGTAGTGGTAATAGTGTTAGATGCTCAGCTGTGTCTGACTCTTTATGACCCCATGGACTGTAGCCCACCAAGCTCCTCTGTCCATGGGATTTTCCAGGCAAGAATACTGGAGTGGGTTGCCGTTCCCTTCTCCAGGGGAAAAGAGAACTTATTTTATCTTAAATTATTTTAAGAATTTATTTGAGCAAAACTGGACTCTAATCAGGCAACAGCCAGTCTAACAGATGGAAAGGCGCTTGGAGGAGGTGTACAGAAGGAGAGATTTTTATCGGTAGACAAGAGCAGAAACAAGGAAGTTACACCAGGCAAAAAAAAAAAAAAAAAAAAAAGCGGGCTGGTTATGGCAAGATTCCTTTCCTTTAGGGGAATGGCAGGGTCTATTAGGCAGGTGACCTTGCTAGTGCTGGCGAGGTAATTTCTGAGGAACTGGTTTAAGATTCCATTTCTGGGAGAGCTGAAACTGTCATTTAATTAAGTCTGGATCTGGTGACTTGGAGCTTAGATAAATGATTCTATTTGGGGCTATTGTCTTCTTTTTAATAACTGTGAAATATCCTGAAGGCATTGTTCTGCAATAGATATGAATCTGAGTTCCAGAGAGCATTTAGGCATGCATGCATCCTCAATTGTGTCTGACTCTTTGTGACCCCATGAACTGTACCTCTGCCAGGCCCCTCTGTCCATGGGACTTCTCAGGCAAGAGTGGCTTGCGATTTCCTTCTCCAGGGGATCTTCTTGACCCAAGGATTGAACCTGAGTCTCCTGTATTGGTAGGTGGATTCTTTACCACTGAGCCACCTAGGAAGCCCAGAGAGTTTAGAGCTGTGGACAATCTATGTATCGCAAGATTGGCAGATTTACAATGGGGTGAGGGGGGAAACTTTCATGGAAAATACAAGAATAGGAGGACAGACTGTCAGTAATGCCTAACGCGGCTCCGAACTTCGGGAGCCGCGTTAGGCATCACTGACAACAGACAGATGAAGGAAGCTCAGCAATTAAAGGACAGATGTAAGGATCTTGCCAGAGAGGCTAAGAAAGTGCCTCCAAACCCACGGGAGGAAGGATGCAGGGGAAGAGTGGAGCCCTGCTTGGTTGGAGGGTGAGACTGAGTAGCCAAGAGCCAGGGAATCATCAGGACAGCAACTCTATAACAAGCCTCAGAGAACGAGATATGAACAACAAAATTTAGGTCAGCATCATGGCCTGCTTCAGTAGGAAAGAGAAGATGGCTATGAAAGCCAGTCAACAGTTAATCTGGTGCAAGTGAGAGAGTTCGCACTGGTGGTTTCTAAGAAGGATAAAATGATGTGGGGAGTAGGTGAATTACCATCCTTGAGATAAGTAGAGAAACTTTGGAAAAAAATGAAGCAATACAAACTGGGAGAGAAAATTAAGAAAACCTAGTTAGAGTCCTGGCAGAATGAAGGGTCCAGGGATGGTGGGAGCCTGCGAATTGATCATGTCCCACGCCTTACTGGCTGTGCGGTTTTCCACCTCCATCTGTGGCCACATACAGAGGAGACATTTGGCTTCACCCAGGCAAGAGTTTGCCAAGTGCAGTGTCTGCCAGAAGGACAATGCAGGGAGAGATTTGAGGACGTTGGGTTTACTTTGCTCAATGCCAGCTTTTTTTTTTTTAAATTTTCTTAGAATTGATTTTAAAATTCAGAATTTATTATTTTTTTGATGCTACTCAAAAATAATCAACTGCTTAGTCCATGGTAAAGAAACAAAAATGGTTTTCCCATAACAATGCATGCTTACTCCTTCAATCTTTTATTCATAATTTTAAGTTTCTTTTCAAGTGACTTCAATGGATGCAATCAATTTATTAGCTTTTCTTATTCTTTATATCCAAAGATTATTTAGGAAAGAGTCAGGCAATTGTTAATACTGCATTTTTATAATGAATTTACTAATATAGAAATTCATTAAGCTAGAAAGCCAAGTAAATAGGATCGTCAACTTCTCAAAATTCAATATAAATTTACTAGCAAGATTGAAAATAAAATTCCTTTCCATAGAAATTTAAGTATAGACAGATGTTGAAGTATCCACTGTATAGATAAGAAATACCTCAGGAGAAAGCCTCTATATTAATACGCTAATTGACCACTATACTTTCAAAATTTTTGAAAAAATTTATACAGATCAACAATTTACATGTTAATACATCTAACTAGGAAACATAGGTTTTAATAGGCATCATTTCAACCACAGCCTTTCAGATCAAAATACAACCGTGACTGATGAAGTGTTTTCCCATTTCCTGGGGGTGTAAATGCATCTTAGGATAGAGACACTCTGAAATGTGGGTGGAAAACCTGAGGGTGCCATTACATTCGAAACTCGTGATGAAGCATCTTGTGATAAAGTCGTGCTTGTGTGTGGCTGCACACGTGCATGTGTGTGTGTGGGGGGGGTTGCGTGCACGAGTGCTTAGTCACTCAGTTGTGCCCAACTCTTTGTGACCCATGGACGGTAGCCCACCAGGCTCCTCTGTCCTTGCAATTTCCCAGGCAAGAACACTGGAGTGTATTGCCATTCCCAACCTATTCAACAATTATAAAAGGTGGAATGTGGGTACTAGGAGAAGAATATAGGCCTATTTACAGAGACAATTATACGATCTAACAAAAAGATTTATAGAAATATGTTCTTGTCTTTTTGTTACAGCCTAACAGAAGAACTGGTTTTACGGCTTTGCTTGATGTCTGTGAATTAAACAACAGGTCTTAAGAACAGGTTTGTAACTGGTTCTTAAATAGTAAGAACTGGACTGCTCTGTGGGCATATTTTTCAAAAGTAAACTTACTCTTGCCTTGGGTTGAATATTCATGAGGTGAGTGAGCCAAATATTCCATACATTTTGATTGTCTTCATGCTCTGATGGCTCAGGCAGCAGGCAACACCAGTGACGAAACATGACTCAGCAATAAGCCAAATAATTTGTTCTTGTGAATACAGTCTAGCCACTACTTGTACATATCCTTTTTTTTTTTTTCTTGAAGTCTAATTTCCAGATTTTCCTGGTCATTTTACAAGCCTAAATCCTAGAATATCTTCTCTCTTGGGACCATAGCAAATGCTGTTAATGAAATGAAGATGTTGAGAGTAATTAGAGCTCACTCTCTGACCAGCTGAAATAGACTAAAAACCCTGGAGCAGGTTAAATTTAGACTGGATCATGAAGAAAAGCAAGCGTGCCTCTTGTTTAGAAGGGGAGAAGTTACAGGGGTAGAGATGATAGAGAGATGGATGGATAGATAGAGCGAGCTGGATATTGATATATTATCATCAGACGGAATCATTTAATTCTCGATACATGGCTTCAAGCAGAAGTGTGTATGTACGCACGTGTGCATGTGTACGTGTGCACATGTGTGCGAAAGGAAAGAAAGAGAAAGAGGAGGAGAAGAAGACAGAGGATTGGGGTGGGAAGGTTTTCTCATACTCACCATGAGAAAACACGTGGAATGCACGGGGGACCATCCCTGCCCACCCTCAAGAGTAATTCTAGTTTCTCTGCCCTCTTTTGTGGAAATGCAAAGGGAAGGTCAAATCACATCAAAATACGTGTGTGCTTACTCACTCAGTCGTGTGCAGCTCTTTTTTGACCCCATGGATTGTAGCCCTGCCAGTCTCCTCTGTGGGATTTCTCAGGCAAGAATATTGGAGTGGGTGGCCGTTTCCTTCTCCAGGGGATCATCCCAACCCAGGGATCGAGCCCAAGTCTCCTGCATTGCAGGCAGATTCAGATTCTGAGCCACCAGGGCATACAGAACCGATTTAAAAAATAAGTAAATTTAAGAATGTGTGCTATACATTTAAACACAACTCCTGATATGGACCATACGTAGCATGAGAGAGTCAGATAGGGACGGGGAGTGACTGTTTTTGTTGGGGTTATATTGGAGGCCAGTCATGCATCATAAAAATTAAATGGAGAAGAGAACTAATTATGCAAGTAATTTAGGGGAAAAGGCATGATCATTGACATAACCATTTCTTTCCTTTTGCTTCATTCATCCAGATAATTTAAAATTTCAGTAGACCTGAAGTCTGAAAAATAGTAAGGATCTTATTAAGTGAGTAAATGCAGAGGAGAGGAAACGCAGGGTTGAGATTTCTTTTCTGTTTCCTCCTCATCCACAAGCATGGAGATTCTTATCACAGCTGACCTTTGTTCCCAAGGTTTACCACATGGGAACAGTTCTGCTTAGTCACCAAGGCCTCCTCTCTGCAGCTGTTTCGCTAAGCGGGGCAGGCCAGTCTGTGGGCGTCTGGAAAACACGACACGGAAGGCAGCAGGTGCTGGTGTCAGTGAAGCCCTGCCTGACTTTCCTGCTGAGAAGCCAGGCCACCCCTGAGCTAGGGTGTGCGTGTGTCTGTGTGTGTATATATATGTCTATGTCTGTGTGTGTGCACACGTGTGCTGCAAAATAAAGTTTCTTATTTATTAAAGAGTTTAGCCTGATTTGGCCTCAACTTCTGAGTGAGCCTGTATTTTCATGGTGAATCAACAAGAACTTTCCATAATTCTTTCTTTTCCGTTGGTCAGGAGAATGGACCAGGTTATCTTGCAGACCTGCTATCTGCGCTCAGTTGCTCAGTCGTGTCCAAGTCTTTGCGACCCTGTGGACTGTAGCCCACCAGGCTCCTCTGTCCATGGGATTTACCAAGCAAGAATACTGGAGTGAGTTGCCACTTCAGCCTCCAGGGGATCTTCCTGACCCAGGTATTGAACCTGAGTCTCCTGTGTCTCCTGCAATGGCAGACGGATTCTTTACGCCTGAGCCATGGGGCTTCCCTCTGCAGATTTGGGGATCAGAAAAATCATTTGTTTCTCTTCTCCTAAATCTCACTTACCTTGACAAACTCTCAGCTAACTTTCCCCCCCTTAAGTTTCATCTACCCTGATAAAAATATAGCATTTCAAAATGACAACTGAGTAGTGTGGGATCTCACGGTGAATTCCTTACTGGGACGTGGCACTGATATTTGCATCTGTCCGTGCATCTTAGGACCTCATTTGTTCTCTTCACCTGTAAATGCAGGTGTTGGAATGGAAAAAGATCGTGTGTGTGTGTAAGTTTTCTCCACAGGAGGAAAATGTAGCTCTTTTTTTTCTCAGCTTCATCCTTTTCAGTCAGATGCCCACAGATTCATTTCTGAGAGGACAGGCATTGAACATGCTATTCCTTAGAAGTGGCTTATGGACATTTCACCTTCTTGGTCTCTTCCACTGTTTCTTTAGACAGTCACACCCTCTGTAAGCGCTACTGAAGAGGCATCTGAGCCCTTGCCGCTTCAGGAATTCACGTGGTGTCAGTTTACCAGCCGGGGTCACCTGGTCCATGCTCATCCTGTAACCACAAACATCTGGGAAACATCCCAGGCCAGCCTAACGTCACCGGCACGCCCTGCTGCACGACCCCCATCTCCACCTCCATAGCTACAATTCATGTGTCCTTAAATCATTGTTGGAAGTCCTTTGTGCTAGCCTTTAACCTCCCGGATATTTAAACCATTAACTCGTTAGCTTAGTGACTGTATCAAAGTTTCCAAGTAGTTGGATGTGAATCCAAACAGAATTTAATATGGAACTCAAAGCCTGAATTTAAACCTTAGCAGACCTGAAATTGTTTAGTTTAGAACTAAAATAATTTTTTTATTTGTAGAGCCACCAGGATCTAACCATTCTTGATGAACAGTACCTGCGGTTTCAAAGGGAGATGCAGTACATGGTGTAGACAATTATACCCTCCACCCCCATTATTTTTATTTCCTCGTGACTATTTCCATAGTGCCTACATAATCAAAATATAAAAGTAAGATTACAAGTTAATTTTGAACCACTGAAAATTTAAATCCCTTGGAATCATAAGGACAAAAAATTTCATTTCCTATCTACACTTGAGAAGGAGTTACAGCTCCGCTCGTTCAGACTGGGACCCTCTGGGTGAGTGGAATGAAGATTCTCTGAATGTATTAATAGATTCCTGTTTCTTTCTGGGAGTCGTATAGGACCCAAGTATCCAGTATGGATGGTCATTAGGCATTGCATCCTGTGATACAGAGACTCTTGAGGCTGGCAGGGACCTCCAGGAACCATGTAGAAAGGACAGCCCCATTCATTCGGTGTGCACTCTTTGCAGACACAGGCCGGGTGCTGGATCACACATTTTCCCATCAACTCCGACAGCAGTGTCTATGGTTGACGATATTACTTCAATAGCATGAGTGAAGAAATATAGAAATTGAGCCCTGGGAAGCAGCAGAAATCCGTGTCCACATAAGGATGCCCACGAATACCATTCACCTGCATGATAACTACCGTGTTTTCCTTACCATTCATTCATTGCGCCTGTGTAGCATCTCTTTTCTCAACTAAATTCTAGGATAAAAAGGTACTCATACCTAAAGAACAATTCAAGACAAAAATGTGGTAAGTATAGGTTTAAAATTTAAGTTGAGTCATCAAAGGAATAGTAATACTAATATGTCCTAAAAAGTCTAATATTTGGTCAATTATTCCAGAAAAGGGACAATTCACGACTATTTATAGAAAAGGGACTTTACCTCCTCAACAGAACTCTCAGGGAGCTTCACAGTGACGTGAAATTTCATTTCCAGGGCCAGTGGTTGTGCCTATTCGAGTCATTCATGTTGATAATGCCATATTGCCTCTTATAAAGGAATCCTCTTTGGCTGTTTATAGCCTGTTTATTTTATTGGACATAGATTTTTTAAATACAATAAAAGAGTAATTTTATTATCATTATTATGATCATTATTATATCCAATGCAGCATACTATATACTTGTTAGTTGGCCTAAATTATAGTTATCTCTTCAAAGCTATTGCAGTATTTTTCATAAAATGAAGTCTGCATTTTAACTGAGATGATCACTGACAATATTAAATGCACATCATAAAATGTGCGTAGTTTTAGGGAGTAAAACCTTCTTGATATTTGAAACACAATTTGTGTAGTAGTTGTGCCAGGTATCTTTGCAAACTGTATATGAATAATCTCAATTCTCTAAACCCATGTGTATGTGCTAAGTCACTTCAGCTGTGTCCGACTCTTTGCGATCCCATGGACTGTAGCCAGCCAGGCTCCTCGGTCCATGGGATTTCCCAGGCAAGAATACTGGAGGGGTTGCCATTTCCTCCTCGAGGGGATCTTCCCGACCCAGGGACTGAACCCTCATCTCCTGCGTGGGCAGGAGGGATCTTCATCACTAGCCCTGCCTGGGAAGCCCTCTATAAACCCAGAATGAGCAAACCGTTCTTCCCAGAGATGGTATAGGCAGGAAATGTATATTGTTTCCTAAAAAAATGTAAGAGATTGAAAATGTAAGTAACATATTAATCAAATTAAATGTAATATAATGCGGTTCTACGTTAATTTCCAAGTTTCTTTCCAAAAGGGAACACGGAGAGCCATTTCCTTTGTCCTACTTTCTTATGGTCCTTATTTTTTTATATTTATCAGGTTCATCCATTTTGTATCTCACATTATTATTATACATTTAAGATCTAATTTTTCTATTTTTAAGAGTTAAAATACAAGGGTTTGATTCACCGGGTCCATTTGCGAGGACCTACCATCCTTCAGGCACAGTCTGACCTGGGAAATTAAGAAAGAGTCACATCTAAGGCACTTTCACGGTAATGTGTGCACAGCCTAGGAGAGTGGAGACAAAGTCCTGGTCCAGCATCAGCTCTGTTGTTTAGCAGCTGAATGGAATCAACTTTCTTGACTTTTCTGAGTCTTAGGTTTCTTATATTGAAACAAGGGGAAATAATGCTCACCATATGGTTTCCAGTGAGTAACGAAAACACCCTCAAAGTTCCGAATTCATGTTGGCATCGTAGTTCTCATCACCATCAGCAGCAGCATCACCACGACCATCACCACCATCAGACACCATCTCCATTTTCACCAGCATTGCCATCGTCATCTCCATTGTTTCATAGCATGGTGTTTAATGGTGTAGCTTCTGGGTTAAATGACTTGTATTAAAATATCGATTAACTTTGTGACCTTGGGCACATTACATAACTTTTCCATGTTTACACATTTGTGAAATGGACTGTACCATTAATAATAATATCTATAATTGTAAGGTATTATGAATATTTAGTGAGATGAACAATATAGTGTTTGAAGACAGACTGTCTCATTGTGTGTGCTCAGTAAATGTAGCCATTGCTATTATTCTATCTTCTCTACCATGCTGTGTAGTTCTCTAGCGCAAGATTCCTACAGCTTGTCTCTGTATCTCTTGTAGGAATTAACGCCCTGCACATACTAGATTGGGCTTTCCAGGTGATGCTAGTGGTAAAGAACCTGCTTGCCGATACAAGGGAAGTAAGAGAAGCGGGTTCCATCCCTGAGTCTGGAAGATGCCCTGGAGGATATACTCCAGTATTCCTGCCTGGAGAATCCCATGGACAGGGCAGCCTGGTAGGCTGCAGTCCATAGGGTTGCAAAGAGTTGGACACCACTGAAGCAACTTAACATGCGTGCACACACTAGGTTCTCAAAAAGTTTACTTGATGTTTGATTGTTTGAAAAGATAAATGAATGGGTGGGTGGATGAAAACATAGGTCAAAGATAAGCATAGCACACACTAAGTTTTAAACTAATACTGTCTCTTTAAACTCTTTTTAACTCTTAAGACGGATCATAAAATAGTAGGAGCTCAAGGACTATAGGAAATGCAGAAATTCCAAAGTATATAGATTAGATTTTGCTCCTCCCCATTGGGGAAGTACTAGGAAACCACGAAACAGTCCACTTTGAACAGCCTGGACCACAAATCACACTAGAAACAGCTGACGAGATTTTCTGAGCCTGAACTCTTATTAAATAAAATCTGCACAAGCATGCCTTTTAGAGCCATCTTTGAATAAATGGAAACTCAAAAAACTTTAAGGATTTATTCGAGATGGAAGGGGGTGGAAAGTGGATGAAGATGCTTAGATGAACATGCAAAAAGGAACACGCTTAGAAGAAGATCAGTGTTTTAAACCCTGGCTCCTTTATTTCCAGGTTTGGGTTTGGTCATATCTCTGCTTCCACTATGGAGGGTGGAGGAAATATTACTTTTCCTCCCCACAATCCGTTGAAGCACTCTGACTTACTGGTTTCCATAGATGCCAAGAAACTTTTAGTTGCAGGTGCCCAGTTACATTTATAGAGGTAATGTAAGTTGAATTGATGAGTGGATGTGCCTTATATGTAATAGTGGAATGTTACTCAGAAGGTCCTATCGGTTGTCATTTTGCATTCTGACTGCACTGGACATCAGGGTAGAGCCACAGGGTGGCAAAGCTTGAAGGACAGGGTGACAGTGACCTTCTCTCACAGGTGACATTGAGGTCCCTGAGGAAGGTGAGGTCGAATGCGAGCATGTGTCCTTTTCCGATAGACTTGTTGGATTCAAATGCTAGACCTGCAAAGCCTTTTATAAAGAAACAAATTTTCTTATTCCAAATCTCTCATTTTATGAAGGAAAACTGAGGCTCTGAAAGACTTCCCAGTCGAATATCTCAAGGCAGAATCTCATTTTAAATATATTAGGAGACTTCCATATGAATAGCACCATGCTTATAACCTGGAATTTGCAGGCAGTAGCTTTTCATATAGCAAGACATTTCTCTGCTGAAATGAAACAAATACCTCTGGCTCCAAAGAAACAGAACGGCACTTAATTCCATGCACATCAATAAAACAATTTACACCACAGCACGATCCTTCATAAGGCTGCACTCTAAGAACAGGGCTCTAGATTTTTGCTGAGAACTGAATTTTTTTGTTTTGTTTTTTAAATCTAGTTAAGACTTTGACTTCAAACATAACAATAAAATCATCAACTGCATACCACAACAAGATCGAAGATTCCCCGTGCTGCAACTAAGATCCCGTGTAGCCAAATATTTTACAAGTCAAATCTTTCATTGTGCTGAACACATGAATGTATTAATCTATTTTAAACTAAAAAAAAAACAACTAAAATCAACAGTACCACAAGTATTGACTTTTCACAAGCAAATATTTTGAGTTGCAATTTATTATGAAACTAAGTGTTCATGGTTGTACAATGCAGACTTCAAAGATGGGGGAGTTAAGGGATGAATGTTATAAAAATGTGTAAAAAATAAACAATGTGAAATATCAGTTCTAACTATTATCTAACTATTGCTAGGTACTCTCCTGACAATTACATTATAACAGTATAATGATGGAGGCTTTCTCTGTCTCCTGGCTATTGATTAAGCTCACACAGTGGGCTGGACGCTCAGGGAGTTGCTGACCCATGGAGAGGGTGCTGGCGCCCCTCAGTGGAGGAGGGGGACACTGCCATTTAGGATCAAATCGTTTCCCCTCCACCGGTCTCCACTCTGCATCTGACAAGCAGAGCTGGGACAGTCACCCTTTCGGGAGCTGTTTGTCAGTGCAGAGAACAAGATCTCTGCTTCTTCTTTTTGCGCAGCACTTCCTGGGGGATCAACACACAGCAACATCTCTACACTCCGAGCTCTGTGTAGCAAGAGAAAGTGAAAGTCTTAGTTGCTCAGTTGTGTCTGACTCTTTGAGTCCATGGACTGTAGCCTGTCAAGCTCCTCTGTCCATGGAATTCTCCAGGCAAGAATACTGGAGTGAGAAGTCATTCCCTTCTCCAGGGGATCTTCCTGACCCAGGTCTCTCACATTGCAGGCAGGTTATTTCCCGTCTGAGCCACCAGGAAAGACACAAAATTAAATCTCAGGTCCTCTAGAACCTTCCATAGCAAGGGGCCTAGGGTGGGGAGAATTTAAGACCAGCTTGGACCTGATGATAATTCTAATCTCCTCTGCCGGGCTCATATTTTTATTCTTTAAGGTACACTTCCTCCTAAGCTAAATTCCAAATCCTTCATGAGTTTTAGTGATTCCAGAGATATTGTTCTTCTTCAGTAGAGTTATACCTGTTAAAAGATCCATTAAATATGATTACATTAAAATTCTAATAGATCTTTATTTGTTTTTGTTTTTGTTTTTGTTTTTTTTTTGGCCACACAGCATGACATGTGGGATCTTAGTTACTGGACCATGGATCAAACCCATGCTTCCTGCATTGGAAGGCAGAGTCTTAACCATTGTACCACCAGGGAAGTCCCTCTAATAAACCACTTTAGATGGACAGGCAGAAAAAAGATATTTACTACTTTCTCTGAGAGGATTCCTATGTTCCTAGGAAGCATTTTTATGCTAATATGTGATGGTTCATCTCAAATCAGGTAATTATTATAAATATTAAAATTTTCAATATTAAATTTTTATATTAAAAATAAATTATAATTTAAAAATATATCTATAAAAATTTACAAGAATATTAAATATTTTACATAGTTTGATGGTTTGATAATTTTGATATTAAAATATTGATATTTTAAATTTTATTTTTAATTGGAGGATAATTGCTTTACTATGTTGTATTGGCTTCTGCCATAGAACAACATGAATCAGCCATAAGTATGCATATATTCCCTCCCTTTCAGCCTCCCTCCGCTCCCCCCACCGCACCCCACCCCTCTAGGTCATCACAGAGTGCCAGGCTGGGCTGTGTTACACAACTACTTCCCACTAGCTGTCTATTTCACACACGCTAGTGCGTGTCTCAGGTAAGGGGCTTCCCTGGTGCAGTTGGGAAAGACTCTGCCTGCCAATGCAGGAGAAGTGAGTTCAATCCCTGGGTCGGGAAGATCTCCTGGAAAAGGAAATGGCAGCCCACTCCAGTGTTCTTGCCTGGAGAATTCCATGGACGGAAGAGCCTGGCGGGCTGCAGTCCCTGGGGTCACAAAGAGCAAGACATGACTGAGCAACTAACACATAACAACATAACAATTATCTGGAGGCTGTGGGCATGCGTGCTCAGTTGCTCAGTTGGGTCCAACTCTTTGTGACCTCATGGACTACAGCCCGCCAGGCTCCTCTGTCCATGGAATTCTCCAGGCAAGAATACTGGAGTGGGTTGCCATTTCCTTCTCCAGGTAATTATTATGTATGAAATTATTTAGAAATCACATCATGTGATTAGATTTTCACATTTGGGTAGAAAAGAGAAAAGGAGATGTGAGCTCCCAAAATATGAACCAGGATCATTGGAAGGAAACATTTCATGTGGAGCTATTCACATCCAACCTGAAACTGATCCAACCACGAGAATGTTCTGCAGCCCATGTTCCCAAGGCTGGAGGACTGTCATTCCAGGTCAGATCACTTTTATTCACCCAGCACATACTCAGTGGGTACTTACTGTGCTCCAGGCATTGTATCAGGAACTAAGAATAAAAGAAGGAACCAAAGAGGTCATCCTTACCTTCATGGAGCTTTCTGTCTAGTTGGAGAAAAAGAAAATGATGAATTGCTAAGACAGAAAGGTAGGGGGAGAGATCAGAGGGCATAAAAGGGCCCTAATTAGTCCAGAAATGCAGGTGCCAGGTAATTGTTCTCTGATTCAGTTACGTTTGAGCTGAGACACTAGCAGGAAAGTGTAGGGCAGAGGGCAGAAAGTTTCCTCTGCACAGGGACCAGCGTGCAAAGGCCTTGAAGTGAGAGGGATCCTAGAACATTGATCTGAGTTCATAGAGCATTGAGGGTGGGGTCCGGAAATGAAGTAGTGAGAGGAAAAGGCAAAGGTCAGATTAGTTGGGTCACTGCAGAGTTTCTGTCTTTCCGAAGGTACCGAGGAGCCACTCAGGGATTTTTAACTTGGCAGAGACTTCATCCATTCAATGGGTACAGTAATAGGTGATGTTTTATCACTTTTAAGGGCTGAGTTCCTAGTCAGGAGGCCCTTCAGAGAAATGGCTCGGCCAAGCCCTTGTCAGCAAGGGGGTGTAATTTAACTATTTCTTGTTTGAGAGATGACAAGAGTGTTTACAGTCAAGTCATTCATCGTCCATGCTGCTAAGTCACTTCAGTCGTGTCCGACTCTGTGCGACCCCATAGACAGCAGCCCACATGGCTCCCCCGTCCCTGGGATTCTCCAGGCAAGAACACTGGAGTGGGTTGCCATTTCCTTCTCCAATGCACGAAAGTGAAAAGTGAAAGTGAAGTCGCTCAGTCGTGTCCGACTCAGCAACCCCATGGACTGCAGCTCATCTTCCATGGATAAGAACAAATAAAAGAGCATTTTTCCAAATGTAAGAGAAAGTTGATAACCTTCAATATAGTGTTGTGTTAGTCCCTCAGTCATGTCCAATTCTTTGTGCTTCCACGGACTGAAGCTTTCCCCTCCCAACTCCCCACACCCCCCCAGGCTCTGTCTATGGGATTCTCCAGGCAAGAATACTGGAGTGGATTGCCACTTCCTCCTCCAGGGAATCTGCCTGACTCAGAGATCAAACCTGGAGCTTGCAGTCCTTACAGCTCCCATGGGCAGGAAGGTCCCAGAATCATAGATTTGACCTTCATCACCCTGGTTCTGGGGCGCCATTATCCTTAAACGGATTACGTGAGTCAGACTCCTAGAAATTACTGTCAGAATGTGCCCTTAGCCTACCATTATTTCATTCAATGTGTAGAACTGGCCTGATCTGCTTACTGGAAATAAGATATTTCTGCTACAGCTTTCGGGGATATTTCCTAAATAGAATCTCCACTATTCTATTTGAAAGCCCGTAAGGAAGTAACCTACTCTTTGGGGAGCAACTAGTCACAGGGTGGAAAGTGGGATGGAACCAGTGTTACCCGGACAGGCCTGGGCTGGAATTCCTTTCAGACCCTTAATTGATTTGCCTACTTGAGTAAGTCTTTTTGTTTGTTTGTTTGCTTTTACCTTACTTCATCATGATTCTTCACTCATAAAATGGGTACAATGGGTACAGCATGTCTTTGGTTTTCAGGATGATTAACACACAAACACAACAACACACACACACACACAAAAACCACCTTGCATTGAGCTTCCCATGTGGAGATACACTTCTGCTTTTTTAAAAGCAGTTATTTGCTGCTCCTTCCTTAGAAGGAAATGTTAAGCTCACACCTTAACACACATTTCCAGCAGATTTCCAGACACTTTCCAATAGAGAGGGGGAGGCAGACTTTTGGATGGCTCAATTATCATTATTTTTTTTTTTTACCGAGGATAGACCATCCTTAAATTCTACTCTGTTGCACTTTTTAAACAGATATGTTCTGTCGAGTATTAAGGGAAGTGTTCTGCGCCCTCTGCTAGAATCCTCCCATTTTTCTCCTGGACTTGTCTCTTCATTTCTTCCAAGGTCTGAAGACGGCTGTTCAGGTCAAGGAATTTTTTTTTTTTTTCCCCTTGTCCCTTTTGCTGACATTTCAGATTCCCTGTGTTAGAACTTTGAAAGTAAAATCTGCTTCGAATGTTGAACTTCAGGGTGTTTAACAGCAGGAGCCATGTCTGGACGGATTAACAAAATGAGAAAAGAAGGATTTTGGTTTCCTCAGGAAGGCAAAACGGTTTCAGGTACTGAAGTGACCACTGGCCTGCTTTCAGGGAGCCTTCAGTTCCTGGTGACAAAGATGCTGCGACAGCGGATGGCAGGCAGCAAGGTCAAGGACGACTCCCGCGAGGCCTCTGCGCTCACTCGGAATCTCAGAACCAGGACGACCAGCTGCGCGGGCAGACGGGGCTCCTTCCGATCCAGAAGGGGAACCGCGTTTCCTCGCCTCCGCTCTCCAGACCACAGCCTGTCCTGTAATTAGCGGAGCGGGTTCATCTGAGCTCTGCAAATCACGGGCTTTCCACGAAATAATGATGGTTCTGCAGCTCCGGGACATGAACACCTCGAAGCCTGAAATCAGAGATGTTTTTCTTTTTCGTGACTGGGGCGGGAAGAATAGTGGAACCGACAGGGGTCCGGCGATTGACAGCCGTGCTCGGTGGAAAAGAAAAGCCGGGGCTCGGGTGGGAGCGCGGGAACACGGCGCCCCGAGACAGAGAGAGCGAGCGCCCCTGGCGCGACCTGGCGAAGTACAGGAAGAGGGACCCCAGGAGCCTTTTCTAGACCTTACGCGCCGGGCGCGCGCGCCGCGTGGGTGCGCCGGCCCCTTCCCGGGATGGATGCCCGACGCGGCCTCCGGGGCGGGGACAGCTCCGGTCACCTCGCGCCCGGCGCGGCCCGTGCGCCCAGAGCTCCCCGGCTCCGGGGCTGGCCGGTCTCGCCGCGCGGCGTGGGCCCCAGGCGAGCGCGGCCGCCGCCCCCGCGGCTCCGGCCCCCGCGGCTCCGGCCCCCGCGTCGCCGGCCGGCTCGGCAGGTGCGTCGCGCGCCCGCCCCGGGCCGGTCCTCCCGCCCAGCGGCCGCGGGCGCCGCGCCCGCCCCGCCCCGCCCCCGCCCGCGGGCCGCCCGGGGCCGGGCCTGCAGCCGCGGCGGGCGGCGGACGGGACATGGGCCGGCGGCCGGCGGCGACGGGCGGCTGAGGGCGCCGAGGGTCCGCGCTGTGGCCTCGATCGTCCCGTGCGCGCCCGCCAGGCGCTGCGCCTGCTCGCAGCAGGGACCGGGCCAGTGCGCCGCAGACTCCCGGCCCCGTGGCGGCGGCGGGCAGCGCTGCCCGCTCAGGGGCGATGCGCTGAGCGCAGGGAGGGCCGACCGCTCGGGCTACAGCGGCGCGGGGAGCAGCGCCCATGGAGCCGGCGGGCCCTGGGCTGAGCGGGCAGGCCCCGCTGCCGCTGCTGCTGCTGCTGCTCCTGCAGGCGGCGGGCGCCCGGGCCGAGACCCTGCTGGACGCGCCGCGGGCCCGGGGCACGAGCTCCGTTCCGCCCAGCCCCGCCAGCGTGGTGGCGCCGGGCACGACGCCGTTCGAGGAGAGCCGACTGCCGGTGTTCACCCTGGACTACCCCCACGTGCAGATCCCCTTCGAGATCACCCTGTGGATCCTGCTGGCCTCCCTAGCCAAGATCGGTGAGCGCGCCGGACGCGCGGGGGTGGGGCAGGGGCCCGGCTCCGGAGGGCGCCGGGGGCCGCGGCGAATTGACCTCTGGGTCGTGGCCGCCTCCCCGGGGACCCCGGCAGGGGCGACAGAGCGGCTTCACCTGGCCGAAAGGGACCTCCCTTCCCCGGGGGCGGGGGTGGGGGGGGCGGTGGGGGAGCAGCTTTATGCTTTGGTTCTTGTGGAACTTGGCCTTGAAATAGCCCCGGAGTTGCAACCTGTAACCAACTTAGCGATTCGCTGCTTCCTCTGCCTGGCATGCCCAGTGACAGCCCTCTGGCAAAGTGGGGACCTGTTGATTGCAGGAGGAGGGGAGTGGGCTGAAATTTAGGGTCTCATTTACCGGGAGCAGGGCTCCAGTGCTGCTAGAATGGTCGAAGCCCTTGATGCTTGGAGATGGATGCGCCTTGGCAGCGACGCAGACCCTGCCCCGCACCTGACTGCTGCGGTGTCTGGAAGGGGAATCAGGGACACCTGAGTGCCTGCAGCGCGACAGGGTGTCTGGAAAAGGGGCCCTGTGCCCTCCCTCCTCTGGGCCAAGGCTGGAGAGTGACAGCTCTCCAGGAAGCATTTTCTTGGTGACTAAGGCCAGTGAAGCCAGTTGGGTGTTTAAAAATAATTAACCCAAGTTTCAAAAACTACCTTAGACTCTCATTTGGAAATATATCTCCAAATCTATTTTCTCACCTTTTTCTAAAATTTAAAAAATTAATTTTTTATTGTATTGGAATATAGCTGATTAACAATGTTGTGATAGTTTCAGGTGGACAGCAGAGGGACTCAGCCATACATATGCTTGTATCCGTTTTCCTCCAAATTCCCCTCCCATCCAAGCTGCCACATAACATTGAACAGAGTTCCCTATGCTGTACAGTAGGACCTTGTTGGTTTATTCATTCATCTTCATTTATTTTCACCCCCACATGAATTTTATTATGATTGTGATGCTTTATATTATTTTTGCTTTATATGTATATACTTTTTAATCTTAGAATATAGCAGTTACTGTTGTAATGATTCCAAAAAGTTGTTAGGTGGACAGAATTTATGCATATGTTTTATATGCATATGTTTTATAGATTTGCCCCTTGAAATGACCCATGCTGTAAGGTCTCTATAAAGGATAAAAAGACACATTGCTGGCATCCTCACACCTGAAGATTGGAGGGAGGGGATGGCATTACGGCCCAGTGATCATAATCCAGAAAAATGCTAGGTGGAGTAAGACATTCAGAAAAGATAATATGCAGTGTAGGGAGAAGGGAATCGCTTCCTCATGCTGGAGAAACATTTCAACTAGGTTTTCAGGGATGACTAGAAGACGGTCCATTGCAGATGAAAGGGAACAACATTCCAGAGAGGAATAAACAAAGACATAAATTGAGAAGGAAGTGCAAAACAAGTTTGTAGAAGGTGCAAGTTGCAGGAAAGAAGCTGAATCTTGGATGTTAGATTACATTGACCAGATTCTGTTAACGGTGCCCAAAGAAGACATGTGCTTTACAGCCTGTAATTGCCCGGTTTTGACTTTAAAACTGGTTGAGTGCTTTAATTTCCCTTGGGAAATGGAATAAGGGGGAGAGGATTTCTCCGTTTATTGAGCAGATGTGCACATTTACATAAAAGGGTTGCCAGTCCTTGTAAATGCAGGTGCTTGTCTCCTTATATGGTCCTCAGGGCAGCCCTGCCAGGTAGGAAGGGCAGATAGTATATACTCGCTTGGTAGAGGTGGAAAATAAAACTCAGACAGTTTGCAGAGACACACAGGCGGAGAGCCAAGTGTTCTCTGTTCTCTTTTTCTCTCTCTGAATCTTTGTCCCTGGCGTAGTGCTTCCTTCCCTTGTTCCTATGACTGCTTCTCTGTTGCCGTTTCTATTCAACTGTGACTCTTTCTTCTGTTCCTCACTCTTGATTATCTTCATCTGATCGCTCACACTAATAACAGCCGCTAGTAGGCACTTAAATTCATTACCTCTAATTTTAACAATCAACCCGGGGCAGAAATGATGACCGCATTTCATATGCAAGGAAATTGAGAGCTGGGGATGTTACCTTGCTGCCAGATGGTGAGCCAGAATCCCACCCAGCTCTGCTCAGTGTCTCATCTTCCTGTCTACCCTGGAGGCTTGTTTGGTGTCAGGGTTAAATGAAAAGAGATGTGTATGACCTTCTTAGGACAGCTGGGCATGCAGTGAGTGCTGAGTATTGTTACCATCAGAAGTGGTGGAAGAGAAGCAGAAATGACTCTGACAGGTTCCTGGCACTTCGGTTCCTTTTCCTCAGGACTGGGCCTCCTCTCCCCTTTCCCTGCTTCTGTCTTAGGCTCCGCCTTTTCCAAGTGTTCTTATCTTCAGGTTGCCTTGTAACACTTGCTTTATTTTCCTGTCATGATCTATCTATCTTATTTGACCTCATCATGTTAATTGTACAGTGTTTTATTAAAAGGCATTCTTGCTTGTGTGAGCTCATGGATGTATTTATCTCCCCATTGGCAGTTTTCTCATCCAGACGTGTTTATATTCCCTGGCGCTTTGCTGTTCTGCCCATCTCTCTGCCTCCTCCAAATTTGGAGCTTCCTCTTTCCTTCCTGCGTGTGATGTGGCATCCAGATGGAAACAGATGATGTTCATGTCTCTTGGCCAGAAGGGTCTGAGTGGAGTAGAGACCACCATGGTGGGCTGAGGGTGTGGTTCTCAGAGAAATAAGGATAAGCTAGTGCTGTGCTTAGTTGTTCAGTGGTTCCTGACTCTGCGACCCCATGGACTGTAGCCCGCCAGGCTCCTCTGTCCATGGGGATTCTCCAGGCAAGAATCTGGAGTGGGTTGCCATGGCCTCCTCCAGGGGATCTTCCCAACCCAGGGATCGAACCCAGGTCTCCCACGTTGCAGGCGGATTCTTTACCATCTAAGCCATCAGAGAAGCCCCAAAATACTGGAGTGGGTAGCCTATCCCTTCTCCAGGGGATCTTCCCAACCCTGGAATCAAACCAGGGTCTCCTGCATTTCTAGCAGATTCTTTACCAGCTGAGCCACAAGCTAGTGCTTGGGGTCTTTTCTAGGTTCTTCCAGTGTATAGTCCAGCCCTGTCCATCTGCTGTAACTCTGTTCCTAGAAGAACTATAAAATGCCCAGGGATCCGCCCCCCTGCCCCCAAGGCCCTAAACTGTTCTTTTCAGCTTTAGGGAAGACTGTGCAGGTACCTAAGACATTTTTACAGCCCATTAAACAGTGGTCTGGTCATTCAGATTCTAGCTGAACTTTTGCACTGGAAAGACTGAAGCGACTTAGCATGTACACTCTGGAAAGACTGTTACTCTGGCAGGACTTGTATGATGTGATCCGCTCATATTTGGGTAGGGTGATGAATTGAGCAGTCAGTGCAGGGGGATGTGAGGCTGAGGGCGAATGGGAGTGTTGACTCACGCAAAATGTCCCGGTTTGCATTTGGGGCAGTTTTTTTAGTGTGTACCTAGTGTACCTGAGCTTACCTGCCCCAGAGAACATGGAGGAACATTGTTAGTGATTAAGCTGAGTGTGGATCACAGGTTGCGCCCAACGGAGGCACCCAATAGCATTTGTAGGAGGTTGAAATCATTTCCAGTGGAATTCAGAATCAGTTTCTAGAGTCCCTTGGACTGCAAGGCAATCAAGTCAGTCAAGCCTAAAGGAAATCAACCTTGAATATTCGTTGGAAGGACTGATGCTGAAGCCAAAACTCCAATACTTTGGCCACCTGATGTGAAGAGTCAACTCACTGGAAAAGACTCTGATGCTGGCAAAAATCGAAGGCAAAATAATGGGGAGACAGAGAATGAGATGGTTGGATTGCACCACTGACTCAATGGATATAAGTTTAAACAAACTCTGGGAGACAGTGATGGACAGGGAAGCCTGGTATGCTGCCGTCCATGGGGTTGCAAAGAGTCATACACAAATTAGCAACTGAACAGCAACTTGATTATCAGGGACAGTCCACTTTCTAGTGACTTGATCAAAAAGAAAGTTCTGTAGTTGAAAAGTTTCCTAATTGGTAATGATGATGTTGTGTATGTGTGTGTGTGAAATGGGTTAAGTAAATAAAAGAACGCAGCCGTTTTGGTCCACCTTTGAAAAGTTTTGTTTCGTTTTGTTTTTGGCGAGAAAGATCTCCTGAAATTTTTTTCACTTAGATCCTCATGCATTTGAACTCTTATTGTTCTTTCACTTTGGATGTTTATATTTTGAGTGACTTGATTTTTTTAAAAGTTATAACTAACTGCTCAGTCTGCCTGGTAAATCCTGGACACAGGGGTGGAGTTCTATAGCCTGGAATAATAGGTAGCTAGAGGATGAAGAAGAGACAAATTTCCTAGAGTGTTCTAAGATTGTTTGTTGCTTATTTAGTCATTGTTGTGTCTGACTCTTTTATGACCCTGTGGACAGTAGCCCGCCAGGCTCCTCTGTCCATGGGATTTTCCAGGCAAGAATCCTGGAGTAGGTGGCCATTTCTCTCTCCAGGGCACCTTCCTGGCTGAGGGATCAAACCCATGACTCCTGTGTTGCAAGCAGATTCTTTACCACTGAGTCACCTGGGAAACCTGTTCATTCTAAGCTTATCTCCTCTGAATTCCCTGCCCAAGAAGTGGGTTAGTAGGATTTGTCCTAAACTGGGTGAACTTGGGCATACGTTCTAACTCGGTTCAGGGTCCTGGGACAAAGCAGTGTGTCCCCTGCTGCTTAGGGTAACACAGCTCCCCTGTTTGTCTCAGTGGTTCTCCAGACACCCTGTCACTCATTTTGCAGCCATGAGAAGCTGGCCTGTTTGCCTCTTCCAGGTGTCGTCTCTCACCTTTGCCCTTGAACTTGGGTTAGCGTGCAGAATTTTTGTCTTCTCTTCATCCTGTTGTCTGGAAATGAAATGACTTGTATTGTTATTTGAGGGGGAAGACAAAGCAGTTTGGTGCATGAGTGTTTCTCCTCTGGGCTCCAAGCAGTTCTGAATTTAAATATGAAACCAGAGAGTTTCTTTGGTTACTATCCACCTGATTACTGAGATCTTGATCTCTGGAAAAACCCATCCTTGCCTTTGATCTGTTTCTCTTTGTTACCTTTGGTTTTCCTGAAGCGTATTCACCAACTGGTTCGTCAGTGGATGAGGCTCATGATTTTCATTAATTATTTGAACCACATCTCACTTTGAACACACCTGTAAAGCCAGGTGCTCCTGATGACGTGTGTTTGTTCCTAATAAAGCTCAAAGAAGAAGTCTAATTTCTTACTTTCTCAAAGCCATCGTCTCTTCCTATTGGGCTGACCATACTTTTCCTGTTTTCTGTCCAAAGGATGACTTAAGGGTCTTTCTAAAGATCGTTTCAAATGTCTTCTAGAATTATCACTGCACTCTACCACAGATGTGATTTTTTACCTTTTAAAATAACAGCAGGTGATTTCCTACCAAAAATGTTGGTCTTTGGGTCAACTTTAAAAATGAGAATAATGTTTATCATTAATGAGATGCTTTGTCTTTTACAGAATTCTTTTGCATAGCTTGAAGTCCTAAAGAGGTATATAGAAAACCTTTTGTATAAACTTATTTGTTCCTTGTAGGCTTGTAAAAGCTTACCTGTAAAACCAGGTGAATTGGTTGGTTTGTGTATGGGTATATTTTCACTAATTATTCAATTGCTTTAAAGTTTATTGTTCTGTTGGCCTATCTATGTCCTCTTAGGTCAGTTTTGTTGTTTTTATTGTTCTAGAAAGTCATCATTTCATTTGCATTTTTAAATTTATGAGAATAAATCTATTTTTCATGATTTTAAAAATCTTCACTTTATTTGTATTTAAGTTCTACTTTATTTTTCCTAATATTGTTATTTTTAATCTTTCTTTGATCAAAATTCATAGAAATCTATTTATTTTATTCTTTTTCAGAGAATTGCATTCTGGTTGGCTTCTAATTTATAAATTTCTGCTCTCTATTATTTAGTTACTTCTAATTTATTAGGGTGTATTTTGTTATTATTTCAAAAATTACTGAATTGAAAGTTTACCTCATTAATTATTGAAGTTACTTGTTTTCCAGTATGTTGACTCCAAACTTATAAGGGTTATTAATCGCTGAAAAAACACTTACAATTGAAAACATAATTAGCATTACTTTCAATATTTTCAGTGATAAATACTTTTAGGAACTGACAAGCTCCACAATTGGCATGGCTATATGACATTAGTCTTATTAAAGTGGACAAAGACATTTAAATAGTTTAGTTGTTATAACTCCTACTAAGCCATTTTCTTGTCATCATCTTGTCCAAAATATGGCTATTTATTTATTCTCATTAAATTCACAGCTGTGGAAAACTGACACTTGAGACTATGTTATAAACAAAACATTTATGATACTCTATTTTGGAGATTAATCCTTTCTTGATTGCTCTTTTGAAAAGACACATACACCCCAATGTTCATTGCGGCACTTTTTCAATAGCTAGGACATGGGAGCAACCTAAATGTCCATCAGCAGAGTAATGGATAAAGAAGATATGGCCCATATGCACAATGGGATATTAGCCATAAAAGAACCATCTGCAGCAACATGGATGGGCCTAGAGATTATCACACTGAGTAAAGTAAGTCAGACACAGAAAGACAAATATCATATGATATTGTTTATATGCAGAATCTAAAAAAAAGGTAACTAATGAACTTATTTTCAAAACAAGAGTCACAGATGTAGAAAACAAACTTATGGTTACCAGGGGATAAGGTCAGTTCAGTTCAGTTCAGTCACTCAGTCGTGTCTGACTCTCTGCGACCCCATGGACTGCAGCAGCCAGGCCTCCCTGTCCATCACCAACTCCCAGAGTTTTACTCAAACTCATGTCCTTTGAGTTGGTGATGCCATCCAACCATCTCATCATCTGTCATCCCCTTCTCCTCTCGCCTTCAATCTTTCCCAGCATCAGGGTCTTTTCAAATGAGTCAGCTCTTCACATGAGGTGGCCAAAGTATTGGAGTTTCAGCTTCAACATCAGGACTGATTTCCTTTAGGGTGGACTGGTTGGATCTCCTTGCAGTCCAAGGAACTCTCAAGAGTCTTCTCCAACATCACAGTTCAAAGCATCAATTCTTTGGTGTTCAGCTTTCTTTATAGTCCAATTCTCACATTCATACATGACTACTGGAAAAACCATAGCCTTGACTAGGGTAAAGAGGGATAAAATTGGGAATTGACATATACATTGTACTGTACTGAGTCACTCAGTCGTGTCTGACTCTCTGCAATCCCATAGAGCCCACCAGGCTCCTCTGTCCATGGGGATTCTCCAGGCAAGAATACTGGAGTGGATTGCCATGTCCTCCTCCAGAGAATGTTCTCAACTCAGGGATTGAACCCAGGTCTCCCATTTTGCAGGTGGATTCTTTACTGTCTGAGCCACCAGAGAAGCCCAAGAATACTGGAGTGGGTGGTCTGTCTCTTCTGTAGAGGATCTACCTGACCCAGGAAATCAAACCGGGGTCTCCTGCATTTCAGGTGGCTTCTTTACCAGCTGAGCTATCTGGGAAGCCTGACATATACACACTACTATGTATAAAATAGATAACTAATAAGAACCTGCTGTATAGCACAGGGAACTCTATTCAGTACTCTGTAATGGCCTATATGGGAAAAGAATCTAAAAAAAGAATGGAGACATATATATATGTGTGTGTGTATACATATATATATATATGATTCACTTTGCTGTACACCTGAAACTAACACAACATTTAAAATCAATGATACTCCAATAAAAACTTTTTAAAAATAAAAAATAAAAAGCATTCATGGTACTCTAAATTTATGTAAATTTATCTATTGCAAGTTATACTAATAGCAATAAAGAAAATGGTAAAGACTAAAGAATTCGGGGAGATGATGCAAATGAAATTGCACTTGCCTAACAATTGGTGTGAAATCATTACTGCTTTTAACTTGCAAACCATCTGTATTCTGAGGAGACCTCAACACCACACATTACTGGTAAAGCGGGAAGCATGACGGTTAATGGTGCATCAGGACCTGTAAAATACAGTTTGGTCTTTATGAAGTCAAATAAATGCCTCATGAGATGAAATAGGAATGTTAAATGAAGCTCTTCTTAAAGATGAATTCTCCTGATCCAAATGTGTATAATTTAAAGGAATGGTAATATACGTATTTAAGGCTAGAAATATATCCTTCTGATCCTGTTTCAGTTGCTTTGCATGGTTTTGATGTATAGAGTTTTCACTTTAGCTCAATTCTCAGTGTTTTAAATTTTCCTTGTGATTTTTTTTTATTGTAGCCCAATAATTATTCAGGATTATAGTTTGAGTTATAGTAATAAACATTTCAAGATGTATGGTTATTTTTAAAATTTTATTCATAGTTTACTCCATGTTGGTTATATAGACCTGGTTGGTTTTTTATATTGATTGAGACATTTTCTGTGGCTTAATGGGGCTTCCTAGCTGGATGAGTGGTAAAGAATTTGCCTGCCAATGCAGGAGATGCAAGAGATTTGTGTTCGATCCCTGGGTTGGGGATATCTCCTGGAATAGGAAATGGCAACCCACTCCAGTATTCTTGCCTAGAAGATTCCATGGAGAGAGGAGCCTGGCAGGCTACAGTCCCTGGGGTTGCAAAGGGTCAGATGCAACTGAACGTACGCACACACACACGCACATACTCTGTGACTTAATAGGTGGTCATTTAAAATTACATTTCAAGCTTTGATTGAAGAAGATTGTGTGTTCCCTATTACATGTCGGCACTTGTACGCATATACAGGCTCACATATGTGCATACACACCAAGGACTAGATGAAATTTCAAATTATGGAGTGCAAATATTAAATAGCATTACCAATTTTTTGGGTTACTTTATTAGTTTCTAAGGGTACATTAAAACCACTCTCTAAGACTGTGATGTCAGTTGCTGTTGGTAAGTTTGTTATTTTTTGCTTTAATATTTTGATGCTTTGTTATTAAGTACCTACTAGCTCAATATTGTTAAAATCTTCTGAGTAAATCCTTCCTTTACTTATTAGGTTACTCATTAATGTCCCTATTTTAAATATTTTTCTGTGGCTCAAGGTCTATTTTTTCTTATATTTCTATTGCTGTTCAAAATAAACTTCATTTTGCACATGTACTCTTTTCTGTATCTATGTTTTCCACACCTATATTTTCCAGACATATTTTTTCCCTAACCATAATTATCATATCAAATCAACTGGGTAATTTTCCTTTAGCTGTATCTTGTTAAACCACATGTGAGTAGACTTTCTATCTTTAATTTAAAATTTCAAATATCTGCAGTTTAGGGAGAAGGATAATTATGTATGTTGTGCGTAATGATATATTTGGACTTTGCTGTCTGTTTACTACATTTTTACCTGGTCTCTCCAGTTCTCTTTTCTTGTCATTATTTTCGCTTAGTCAAGTTTTCCCTTCATTTTGTAATATATTATCATATATTCTCTTTCCATTTTTCTGTGGTTACATTTCAATTTTAACCAGATACCTGATTAAACAGGATCCAGTCCAGTCTGCCTTGGCCCACATCTCAGGAAATTTTCTTGCATAATTTTGTAGTTGTATGAATTTTTGGTACGTAACTGAAGTTCTGAGCTCAGTTACCCTTTGGTAAAATGGGGATAGTAAAAGTGCCAATGTCCTAGGCTGTTGTGAGAATTAAGTTTGTTAATATATGTAAAATGTTAAAATTACATTTGGGATCACAGTAAACATATTATTTTCTGTTTTATTATTGTTTTGTTGTCTTCATGAATGATGTTTATATTAAAAAATTTTACTTGCTATCTGCCAGCTTCAGAATTCTATCTTTTTACCTTATAATTTAGACCTGATTTGTATTTAATTTCCTCCATGAGTTAGTTTTTAGTTTTTACAAACAGTGTCTACATGGATTTCTAAACATGCTTACCATTTTTTCTTCATTGTTACTTCTTCTGTTTCCTCTTTTTTCCAGATTGTTTTCTTTTTAATTAAATATGTAATTTAGTGGATACTTTGGGAAGGGAGGCTTCCATTGATAAATTCTCTTGATCTTTGTATTAAAATGTCTTTATTTTGAGTATTCTCTTGAATGATTATATCACAGAGTATTAGTTCAGTTCAGTTCAGTCGCTCAGTCGTGTCCAACTCTTTGCGACCCCATGAATCACAGCACGCCAGGCCTCCCTGTCCATCACCAGTTCCTGGAGTTCACTCAAACTCATGTCCATCGAGTCAGTGATGCCATCCAGCCATCTCATCCTCGGTCGCCCCCTTCTCCTCCTGCCCCCAATCCCTCCCAGCATCAGAGTCTTTTCCAATGAGTCAGCTCTTCTCATGAGGTGGCCAAAGTATTGGAGTTTCAGCTTTAGCATCAGTCCTTTCAAAGAACACCCAGGACTGATCTCCTTTAGAATGGACTGGTTAGATCTCCTTGTGGTCCAAGGGACTCTCAAGAGTCTTCTCCAACACCACAGTTCAAAAGCATCAATTCTTCAGTGCTCAACTTTCTTCACAGTCCAACTCTCACATCCATACATGACTACTGGAGAAACCATAGCCTTGACTAGACGGACCTTTGTTGGCAAAGTAATGTCTCTGCTTTTGAATATGCTATCTAGGTTGGTCATAACTTTCCTTCCAAGGAGTAAGCGTCTTTTAATTTCATGGCCTCAGTCACCATCTGCAGTGATTTTGGAGCCCCCCAAAATAAAGTCTGACACTGTTTCCACTGTTTCCCCATCTATTTCCCGTGAAGTGATGGGACTGGATGCCATGATCTTCGTCTTCTGAATGTTGAGCTTTAAGCCAACTTTTTCACTCTCCTCTTTCACTTTCATCAAGAGGCTTTTTAGTTCCTCTTCACTTTCTGCCATAAGGGTGGTGTCATCTGCATATCTGAGGTTATTGATATTTCTCCCGGCAATCCTGATTCCAGCTTGTGCTTTATAGGAGCTGAAATTATAGTCATTTACCATCTGCTGCTACTGATTAGTCACTCAGTTTTGTTAGACTGTGTGACCCCATGGACTGTAGGTCACCAGGCTCCTCTGTCCATGGGATTCTCCAGGCAAGAATGCTGGAGTGGGTTGCCACTGCCTTCTCCAGGGGATCATCCCAACCCAGGGATTGAACCCGCGTCCGCCGTGTCTCCTACATTGCAGGCAGATTCTTTACCTGGTGAGCCATCGGGGAAGCCTTATCATTTGGAAGGTACTATTTCATACTTTCTGTTCTCTTTGGTTGTGATGGAGAATTTCATTGTCACTCTCATCACACTTTGAGTTAACCTGACTTTTCTCTTGACCTGTAGTTATCATACTTGAATAAAAGAGAAGTAGCTCAGCAGTTGAAGATATGTTGGACCTACTTTTGGAAAAGCTGTCTCCCAGTCAGAGGTTGTTGTTGTTGCTGTTGTTTTGCAGTAGCCCAGTTGTGTTTGAGTCTTTGCAACCCCATGGACCACAGGACACCAGGCCTCCCTGTCCCTCAGCAACTCCCGAATGTTGCCCAAGTTCATGTCCATTGCATTAGTGATGCCATCCATCCGTCTCATCCTCTAAAGCCCTCTACTCCTTCTGCCCTCAATCTTTCCCATCATCAGGGACTTTTCCAATGAGTCGTCTGTTTGCATCAGATGACCAAAATACCGCAGCTTCAACTTTAGCATCAGTCCTTCCAACAAGTCTTCGGGGTTGATTTCCCTTAAGATTGATGGGTTTGATCTCCTTGCTCTCCAGGGAAATTCCAGGAGTCTTCTCTATAAGCACAGTTTGAAGGCATCAATTCTTTGGTGTTCTGCCTTCTTTATGGTTTAGCTGTCACACCCATGTGACCACTGGGAAGACCGTAGCCTTGACTATGAGGACCTTGGTCGGCAGAGTAACGTCAGAAGTAGAAAGACACTATTCAGTTGCGGTTCTGCCATTAATATTGTCTTGTGATCCCGGCCGGTCTTCACCTACTTGGTTCTTGCATTTAAGGGTAGAAGTAGGGATCTGTATCTGCTCCCAGCTGTTTAGTATTTCCATAGGGATAATGTGAAAGACTCTGTCGAGAAGGAAAACATTCATAACGAAGGTTTTATTTTTTATAGCAAAAGAAAACTTAAGCCAAGAGAAACATGTGTTCATTATGTTAAAGAGCTGTGTGATATGGGCGTCTTGTCATGCTAAATGAGACATACACAATTACAGCTTATTCTCTTGCAATTACCTCTTTTAAATGTAATGAGTCATAATTGATGTACTTCCTGCAACAACCCTGCGCATGGTTCGTCAGTGTCCAAGGGCTTTCTGATCTTGATTTTTATAGATTCATTCCTGTTTGAAGATGTGTATGTTCCTCTCTGTCCAGTAGTTCCAGGGGAGGGCATGGGAATCCCTCTGCAAGCTCTCCTTGTGGTCATGCAAAAATCATTTTTTTAAATTTAGTTCAATTTAATTTGTTAATTGAAGTATAGTTGATTTACAATGTTGTGTTAGTTTTAGGTGTACTGCAAATTGACTCAGTTACATACACACATGTGGGCCTCCCTGGTGGCACCACGATAAGAATCTTCCTGTCAACGCAGGAGACTTGGGTTAGATCCCTGGGTTGGGAAGATCCTCCGGAGGAGGATATGGCAACCCACTCCAGTATTCTTTCTTAGAGAATTCCATGGATAGAGGAACCTGGTGGGCTACAGTCCTTGGGGTCGCCAGAGTCAGACGGGACTGAGTAACTGAGCGTGCACACACACATATATTCTTTTCCAGATTCTTTTCCCTTATAGCTTATTACAAAATATTGAATATAGTTCTCTGAGGTGTACAATTGGTGCAACCACTATTGAGAAAAGTATGAGGATCCTTAGAAAACTATAGAGTTACCATGTGATCCCGCAGCCCCACTCCTGGGCATATATCTGGAGAAAACCATAATTTGAAAATATACGTGCACCCCAGTGTTCATTGAAGCACTGTTCACAAAAGCCAAGGCACGGAAGCAACCTAGACATCCTCTGACAGATGAATGGGTGAAGAAAATGTGGTACATACGCACAACAGAGTATTACTTAGCCATAAAAAGAATGAAATAATGCCATTCGCAGCCATGTGGGTGGACCTAGAGATGATCATACTAAGTGAACCAGAGAAAGATAAATATATGACCCTACTTATATGTGGAATCTTAAAAAAAAAAATGATACAAATGAACTTCTATACAAAACACAGACATAGAAAACAAACTTACAGTTACCAGAGTGGGTGATGGGGGAGAGAGAAATTAGGAGTTTGGGGTTAACAGACAACACACTCCTATCTATGTTAATAACACACATAACCGACAAGGACAGAAGTCATATTTAAAGGTGAATTTCATGTTATTCCTTAGTGTTGGCTCATGTGTCAAGGAAAGAGAAACGAAATTCACAATTGTACTTAGCAACTTTGCCTGATAATGAAACAGAGTACATGCACATACTCGCGCCCTGCATTGAAAGCACTCTGAGGCCACTTCAAGGTTTTGTGAACCATGGACATTCCTTATTGAGGCCCAGGACCAAGAAATACCCCACTGCCGTATTTCTGAGATCCTGCCACTGCCAATCCTGCGACTCCCGATTCGTGAGCTTATTTCCTGCGATGCATGGGCTGGGACACCTGAGCTGTGTTACACACCCCAGCACGGCAGTGTCTTCCCCTGTGGCCTGGAGGGTGGAGATGGGAGAGGCTGATAGTCCCTGTATGGTGGCCTCTTTCATGGAGTCATAATAGCTCATGAGGATGGAGCCTTTTTTCGTGCCAGGAATCTGAGTCAGGTGCTTTACACCCAGTATTCTCTTTAATACTCACAGTAACTCTTGGAGGCAGGCACCATTATGATCCCCAGTTTCAAAAAGCAGATGAGGAAACAGGTTTAGAGAGCTTAGGTGTCACAGCTATTATGTGGGAAAGGTAGGTGCATGGGGAGTGTGCTTGGGCACTCCCCTGTGTCTCGCCCTGGCAGCCTGCCTTCCGTGGAGAAGACTATGAAGTTCAGAAATCTGCCCGTGGTCTCCAGAACGTCTTGACCGACCTGGTTTCATTCAGCCTTAACCTGGACCTAGAGACCTGTGCTGAGGTCCCACTTGAACCTTATTATCTCGTGTGGACTGTCTGAGATTTTCACTGTAAAATTAGACAGTAATGAGGGTCACTGGGGGAACCAACTGAAATGATACATGAAAGCAAGCTGTGACTGCAGAGTTAAGGTCAGCGTGACACATGGTGGCTCTGTGCTGAGTTAGCATAGAACAGTACAAGAAGGCAGACCCCGTCAGCCTAGAATTCCTCAATGTGCGTCTAGAATTCTTCAAGGTGCAACTAAAATTCCTGAATCTTGGTCCGCCTTCTCCACCTCCCTAACTCAGGGACTGTAGAATTTGAACGTGTGTTTGAAATACGTATTTAGTTTCTCCTGTACTGCAGAGTGAATCAGCTATATGTGTGCATTGTTGTTCAGCTGCTAAGTCCCGTCCAACTCTTTGTGACCCCATGGACTAGCACACCAGGCTCTCCTCTCCTCCACCTCCCAGAGTTTGTGCAAATTCATGTCCATTGAGTCGGTGATGCCATCCAACCATCCCATCCTCTGTTACCCCTTCTCCTTTAGATATATATATGTGTGTGTGTGTACATATAGCCCCTCTAACTCAACATTGTAAAGCAACTATACTCCAATAGAAAAAATTTTAAAAAAAGAATGAGTAGAACACTTCTTTAAATATGTGAAATCTCTGAATAAAAACTATTTATTAAAACAATATGTGTTTAACATGTTAGATATTCATAGGTTAGAGGTTCAACCCATATAACTTGAGCCACTGTATAAACGTTAATAGGACAAAGTTCTGTTTCAACAGATTTATAGGAGAAAAGGTGTTAAATCTTTTTCACTGCTGCACATGCATACATACTTAGTAAATCGGGCACACGTACACATGTACATAGACACACGTGCGCATGTGAACGACACTTCAGGACATAAGCTTCATGCAGGAAGGGAGTTTACTTATTGACTCTCTGTCTAGAACAATGCCTGGCTCATAGTAGGTACTCAATAGACAATCACTGTTTAAATAACTAAGTAATATTTAGAGGTGCTTTTCGTTTCCTCTCACTTTAATCACGTGGTTGTGAAGGGAATCTAGCGCATGTCTTGATTCTGTGCCCTTTCCTTCTCAAATACACTAGTTTGTATGGTGGTTCGCTCAGTCACCCCACTTCTAATGCATCTGCTAATATTGCATCAGCTCAGAGTGGTGCCTTAGGCTCTGTTGCCCCAAACCTGAGAGCACCCACTTACTAGCTGTGGATTTGGGGGTGAGTTAATGAACCTCTCTAACTTCAGTTATTCCATCTGTAGATAATGACAGCACAGTAAGGCCCCTGCATACAAACGAGTTCCATTCTGAGAGAGCATTCGTTAAGTCCGGTTTGTTCTCTCCAACAAGGTTAGCCTAGGCACCCAGCTAATACAATCAACTATACAGTACTGTACTGTCACAGGTTTATAATACTTTTTGCACAAATAATACATAAAAAACAAACAAAAAATAAATCATTTTTAATCTTACAGTACAGTACCTTGAAAAGTACCACTGTAACAGCCCAATACCTGGCATCCAGAGGCTGGCGTCGAGTGAACGGGCCAGAAGAGTCACTGACTGGAGGAGGTGGGAGATAGTAGAGCTGAAGGATCGTCAGCAACAGGAGACGGAGGGCGCGCTGCAGTTTCTCATGCCCGACGTTAATGGCACGGCTTCTGGTTCCTTGCTGGGACCATACGTATGTTCACGTTTTTGGAAGTTCACAACTTGACAGCTCGTACGTAGGAGACTTACTGTAGCTTCCTGATTGGGTTGTTGAGACAGAGCTCATCCACTTAAGAAAACCTGCTCCCTGAGAGACCTTGAGATGTGGTTGGCCCTTGTATGAGAGCAGACGTCCTGTCTCCTTCTCCGGAGCCTCAGTGTTACGCCACAGAAGTCTCTCCTGTCCAGAGGTTCTGCAGCCAATTGTCAGATTGCCTAGACACTCCTGTTTCCAGGTGCTGGTGTCATGTGTAGGTTTCTCTCTAAATTGTGTGTATTTCAGTGTCCAATGTTGCCTACCCTTAAAAAACCATCATACTGCTTTTGTAAGCTAATTTGCAATGGAAGAGAAAACTCTTTATTTTATCCCAGGTTCTTGTCTTGAAACCCAGCAGTCAGGGTCAGGGGTCAGGTTGAGCCCTTCTCTGCACCAGCAGCCTGTCTTTGCTACCCTCCTCCTGACACCCCCTGAGCTTTTGGGTCTACAGTGTCATCAAGGTCCCTAGACAAGTCTGCTCACACACGGCAGGGGAAACGTTTTTTCAGCGTGTTTCCAAGCCCCTTTGTACATTGTGTGCAAACAGGGTTCCTTTAGAAATCTGGATGAGAAAGAGTTTAAAAACAAAGTGCTACTCAGAGTCATTACTGCAATTTTAAAACCACCCACCAACCCTCTCTCAGCTTCCCAGGTGGCGCTAATGGTAAAGAACCTGCCTGCCAATGCAGGAGATAGAAACAGACGTGAGTTCGATCCCTGGGTTGGGAAGATCCCCTGGAGGAGGGCATGGCAACCCACTCCAGTATTCTTGCCTGGAGAATCCCATGGATGGAGAGGAGACTGGCAGGCTACAGTTCATGGTGTCACAAAGGGGTGGACACAACTGAAGTGACTCAGCATGCACACAACCCTCTCTATCACCAGCATCCTTAGGCAGAATCGCATGTTGGCTGAGTGTACATTTTCTCTAGGAAAACACTAGAATGGTGAGGAGGAGGAACGATGAGAAATCCCAGCCCCCTCTTTCCTATCTGACTGACGTTTCCGTTGTGCCGGATTGGGAAGGATACCGTGTTGGTACCAACTGTTCTCCCTTGGGAGAATGGGCATCCTTCTTTGTGACTTCTCTGGTGAACTGTCTGGAAGGCAGGGAGGATGCTGCCTCTAGCTTGAGCTTATGTTTTTCAGGGAATTAGAAAACACGTACGCCTGCATGCAAGCTCCAGCCCCAGTCCGTCTGCGCGCTGTGGCCCAGGCTGAGTTTCTGCAGAGCTCTGTGTCACTATCTGACATATGGCTGTTTTCTGGCTACGCTGGACTCAGTGTCCTTCCCTCCTCAGGGTACAGTCTCCTGCGATGGAAACCATGTATCTTTGTGTTCGTCTACCTCTGTAGAGCTTGGTATGTTCAGAGATAAAACTTAGGATGTCTACATTGTTTTATATTTTCAGTTGTTTCATATCTATCATCCGTGTTGCTTTTCCTGGAAGTCTTTATTGTGTTTTATCTTATTCTTAACCTGTCTCAAGAGTGCTGATAGTTTTGCTGAAAGGACTGGTTGATTGGATAGTTAATGTATGTATTAAATGACCTTACTCCCTCCCCAGCAGTTTTGTATGCTGTTGTTTTCATTTGATCTTGCTGTTTTCACTTTTGAGTTTTGAAGTCCCTGACACCAGGGGAGTTGTTGCTAATTCTAAATCTTTGGATGAAAGTGCATCATTGGCAGGACTCCAGTCTTCCATTTCCCCCCTCAGTGTGTTAGTAGGTTGGACTGCTATTTTGATGAAACAGAATATACATGATGAAAGTGGAGCCATAAGACTCTACATAAGGATCCTTAAGATGCAAACATCTTGATGTTCCTTGAAACCCTGGCGGTCTTTGCAATGAAAGGCAAATGGTACGACACTTGGTTGTGCAAAGACCTGGTAAAAATCAGAAGCCAGAGAGGAGGCAAAGTAGAGGAACATGCTATGATTCTAGATGGTTTGGAAAATAGTGTAATTTACCAAATAGGGCAGTCTCTTAGTTTAGCCCAAGGCTCCAGTGTACCCATAGGTCCCCACCATGTAAATCACTGGTGATTGAATACAAGCAATCACTTGACTGAAAAATGAAATCAGGTAGCAATTACTGGCAATTGTGGATTCTTTTCCTACCCTTTGATCTACTTATTTTAAGCAAGTTGTCAGTTTATTTAGAAGGCGGGCTCTTCAAGGATTAAAAACAAAACAGGAAATAAAACCCGAGCACAGGGTGTTTGGGTGGGTGGGGTAGGCTTCCTTAATAGCCTCATAGAACTTAACAATGACAGTGGGCAAATGGCAAAACCCAAAAGCAGCATCAATCATTTACTAACACATGGGCTGAAAGACAAATGCCAGGATTTAACATCTAACCCATGGGGGATAAAATAAAAATTGCTTTCAGCTGTTGGCCTGCACGGAAAGTTTTGAATCTAGGTTACAGAATCTTATCACCTCTCCCCCAGCCCAGAGCTTCCTCCCTCTGTGCTTCCATCTAGCAGGCTCTGCAAAGGGTCTGTTATGTAAACAATCACCAGAACTTACTAAGTCCCTGAGTTCTGAAATTCCCTCTACACAATCACTGCACACTGGACAGTCTTTACCATCAGAATGCTTTTTTCAGACCTGATCCTTTCTTGGTCATCCCCCTTCTATCACTAAAATGGAAAATGAAGAAAAAGGAAACGAGAAAAGATGAGGGTCCAGAGCCACAAGGAGATGAAACTCAGTAAAAGTGAAGATGTGGACGGACTTCCCTGGTGGTCCAGTGGCTAAGATCCTGTGTTCCCAATGCAGGGGGCCCAGGTTCAGTCCTGGGTGGGGAACTAGATTCCACATGCGGCAACTGAGGAACCTATAAACCATGACTAAGACCTGGCACAGTCCGGTAAATTAAAAAAAAAAAAAAAAAGATGCCCAGCATAGAATAAGGGCTTTGGGATCTGCTTCATAGCCATACAATGTAGGTGGGCGGGCAGAATGAATGCAGAGCAAGTTCTGTGATGACTTAGGGCTGCAGTTCACATGAAATGTAACCCGAAGACTTGTCTAAATAAGAATACTCAGTGTAGCCAGGGCTCACACTCAGCACTTTGCCATCAGGGATCCTGTTTCCTACCTGGCTGTGTTAGAAAGCCCCCTGGGTCCCTTTACGTGGCGTTGGGAGGCACGTATTTCACCCCAGGGCATTGCATCTGCAGAAATACTTTGTCCAGTGTCACTGGTCTTTCCTGGGTCAGAGCTGCTGCCGTGGTGGGCTGTGTGTGCCCAGTCTCTGCAGTCGTGTCCGACTCTTTGAGACTCTTTGGGCTGCAGCCCGCCAGGCTCCTCTGTCTATGGGACTCTCCAGGCAAGAATACTGGAGCGGGTAGCCATTCCCTCTCCGGGGGATCTGCCCACCCCAGGGATCGAATCCGTGTCTCCTGCATCGGCAGGCGGATTCCCTACTGCTGAGCCACCAGGGAAGCCAGGTGGGCTATGGGGTGGTCGTCTCCAGGCTGTCTGCATGGTGCGGGCTGTGTCTTCCACCTCGACTGCACTTTGCTCACAGAGTATTTAGCAGAATTGATATGATACAAGCCTCACATTGTTCCTCTGTTGGCTGTCCTAGACCCTGAGTGTGCTGATAGTAAGAACTGAACATCCTTGGGACCCATCCCCCTGTCCCCTCCCAGCTGTAGCTTCAAACAGGAGAATGTGACCCATTACCAGGGCATTCTAAGTAATCTACTTCCTTGGCAGGAAGTAATCAAGGCTTTCAAGTACATAATTGGTTTTGTTTTTTTTTTTTGAAAACTAGTTCGTGGTAAACAATTGAATATAAAATTCAAAACCGTGAATAACTGTAAGTGAGAAATGAGAAATAGGATTACGGAAAAGTACAGTGTGTGTGTATTTGTCTGTTTGTCTTCTCTTTCCTCCAACTTCAAGGACAATTTCTTATCTTGGAAAGGAAGAGGTCAATTTGCTTTTGACAAGATCGTTATGTAAAATGTGTACTTTACATAGACGCTATTAGCTGTCTCTTTCATGTTGGTCTCTTGGACAATCCCTGGACAAAGAGTGACCCCCTTGGACTACAGAGGTAGCCCTTTAACAGATGTGGCCCAAGCTTGTCCCTTCATGGGATTAGATTTTAAAGAGATACTGGAGGGTTCTAGAAATTCCACGAGGCACAGAATGAGGGGGCTGTATCAGTGGACTATCTATTTTGCCCTCTGGTTCCTGAGTTCACTGCCGTGGTTTAGCCTCTTTAGCAGCCCAGAGAACTTCCCCTGTGACCTGCCTGCCCTGGACTGATTGACAGCAGAAGCCTGCCCACCCCCCCCCCCCCCCCCCCCCCCCGCCCACCGCCGCCGGGGCGTGTCTGCTAGCCCTGCACCCCCAGGACCTGTGAGCCAAGGGATCCAGTGCCAGGAGCATCTTCCTGGCCACCCTAGCCCTGGTCAGAGCCTGGTTCCTCCCAGGCGCCTCTAAGGTTAGGACTGAAGAACTCTGTCATTCGAAGAAATAGCTTGTTACTGTTTTCAATTTGTGACTTTTCTTGAAATCCAGAGAAATTCTAGTTTTTATATATACATACATATGGGCTTCCCATGTGGCTCAGTGGTAAAGAATCTGCCTGCCAAGCAGAAGACATGGGTTCAGTTCCTGGGTCAGGAAGATCCCCTGGAGGAGGGAATGGCAACGCATCCCAGTATTCTTGCCTGGGCAATCCTGTGGGTAGAGGAACCTGGTGGGCTACAGTCCATGGTGTTGCGAAGAGTCAGACATGAGTGAGCAACTGAGCCTGCACCCATGGCTAAAAAGAACAGTGAGGAGAAATAGAATGGAAGTTCCTCCCCCCTGCCAACCTCATCTTCATTATAGTCTTCAGTTCAGTTCAGTCGCTCAGTCGTGTCTGACTCTTTGCGACCCCATGAATCGCAGCACGCCAGGCCTCCCTGTCCAGCACCAGCTCCCGGAGTTCACTCAGACTCACGTCCATCGAGTCGGTGATGCCATCCAGCCATCTCATCCTCTGTCGTCCCCTTCTCCTCCTGTCCCCAATCCCTCCCAGCATCAGAGTCTTTTCCAATGAGTCAATTCTTCGCACAAGATGGCCAAAGTATTGGAGTTTCAGCTTCAACATCAGTCTTCCAATGACCACCCAGGACTGATCTCCTTTAGAATGGACTGGTTGGATCTCCTTGCAGTCCAAGGGACTCTCAAGAGTCTTCTCCAACACCACAGTTCAAAAGCATCCATTCTTCGGCGCTCAGCTTTCTTCACAGTCCAACTCTCACATCCATACGTGACCACTGGAAAAACTGTAGCCTTGACTAGACGGACCTTTGTTGGCAAAGTAATGTCTCTGCTTTTTAAGTTATGACCAACTTTCCTTCCAAGGAGTAAGCGTCTTTTAATTTCATGGCTGCAGTCACCATCTGCAGTGATTTTGGAGCCCCCCAAAATAAAGTCTGACACTGTTTCCACTGTTTCCCCATCTATTTGCCATGAAGTGATGGGACCAGATGCCATGATCTTTGTTTTCTGAATGTTGAGCTTTAAGCCAACTTTTTCACTCTCCTTTCACTTTCACATTATAGTCTTAGTTGTGTCTTAAGACTTTTGGAACTGAGCTCTCGACAGGTGGCAGACAGGGTGGATCTAGTGGTGCGTGAGTAGGGAGGGCACCTGTGAGATGTGAGTGGGAGGCAGGGATGGGGGAAGCTGGCAGGTGAGCTGGCGGGCCACTCCTTGCCTTGGCTAAAGCTGGCTGTCCCCCTGAACACATTGGTATGGGTGAGGGCCAGAGGGCCCAGTCTGCTGATTTTCCAGGATAAATCAGACAGGAGAATTTGTACCTGCAGACTCAATTTCCAGACATTAGCTCTATATTTTAGAACATCAAATGAATAAAACAAAATAGCCCTGCAGGCCATGATAGCCCACGGTCTGCCAGTTTGCAACCTCTGGTCCAGACCTTTTCATGTTACATGAAGTTTTGTCTGTTGTCTGGGATAGTCAGGGTCACTTGGAATTTATTGTGTATTCAACTTAATAATAATCAAAATGAGTGCCATTCTCAGAGTGGGGCCATGTTACAAAGAGAGAAGTAAGTCAGTACAGATGGTGGCATACTCTTACCATTGATGAAAATGGGAAGCTGTTATGGAATTTGTGTGTGAGAGATTTTCATGTTTTTCCCTTTGAATAAGGACCCCGTGCATGCAAACAGTGCTGGGGGGGCCATCAGGAGGCCAGCACGTCTTTCTTCTGCCTCTGACACTTGGTTGACCATTAGACCTTTTTCAGTGACCATTTGGTGACGTTAAGTACATTCACGATGTGCCACCATCACACTTCCAGAACGTTTGCATCTTCGCAAGCAGAAACTCTGCGTGTCAACCAGTGAGTCCTCACCTCTCTCCTCCCAGCCTTGGGTAACCTCTCTTCTGCTTTCTGTCTCCATGAAATCGGCTGTTTAATGTAGTCAATATCAGTTGAATCATGCAGTGTTTGCTCTTTTGTTTTTGGAGACAGTAAAGATATCACTTGCCTACTGTAGTTCTTACAACCTTAACAAAATTGAGACAGGTGCAAATAAACCTTTAGTGTAATCAGATATAAACCAGTGGGCTGTGCGTTCCATTGGGAAATAAACGAGAAAAGTTAAAGGTTAAAGAAGACAGAAAAGTTGGAAGTAGGAAAGTGATTGTTGTTCAGTTGTAAGTTGTGTCCGGCTCTTTGCAACCCAACCCCATGGAGTGCTGCACGCCAGGCTTTTCTGTACTCCGCTATCTCCCCGAGTTTGCTCAAATTCATGTCCATTGAGCGGGTGATGCTGTCTAACCATCTCATCCTTACATACTTAGGGGTGAATTTTGTAGGTCAAATGATGTCTTTGTTTATCTTTTTGAGGAACTTCCAGACTATTTTCCAAAATGGCTGCATAACTCATATTCTCACCATACTATAAGGGTTCTAATTTCTCCACATCCACAAAAACATTTGTTATTTTCTGTCTTGTTGATTATAGCCATCTTGGTGGGTGTGAGACCCATAGATTAATTAGAAGTGAGTTGTTAGGTCTCTAGAGATTTTTAAAATTTTCCATATGTTACTGATTTCCATTTTGACTCCACTGTGATCAAAGAATATATTCTATATTATTTCAGTTCTTTTAAATTTAATTTTTTTGACGTTTGCTTTTATGTCCCAGGAAATGTTCTGTCTTGGTGTATGTTCTGTGGATTCTTGGAAAGAATGCATTATCTGCTGTTGCTGGTTGGTCTTCTGTAGCAGCGGTCTAAAATGGAAGACAATTTTTCCACAGACTGAGGATGGGGGGATGGATTGGGGGTGATTCAAGCTCATTACATTTATTGTGCATTTTATTTCTAGTGTTATTACATCAGCTCCACCTCAGATCATCAGGCATTAGATCCCAGAGGCTGGGCACCCCTGTTCTATAGGATTAGATCCTGTTGGCTGTTGATCTAGCAATTATTGAGAGGGGAGGTATTGAAGTTATTAACTATAATTATGGATTTGCCTATTTCTCCTTTCAGTTCCATCAGTTTTTGTCTCATATGTTTTATAGTTCTGTTGTTTGGTGCATACGCACTTGGACTTGCCATGTTTTCTTGGTGGGTTGACCCATTTTATAATTACCCAGTGTCCCTCCCTGTTGCTGGGAAATTTCTTTGCTCTGAAGCTTACTTTATTGGATATTAGCCAATCCCATTTTTTCTTTTGATCTTTTGATTAATATTTTTAGGATGTATTCCCTGGTGGCTTATACTGTAAAGAATCCTCCTGCAATGCAGGGGACCTGGTTTAGCCCCTGGGTCGGGAAGAGCCCCTGGAGAAGGAGATGGCAGCCCACTCCAGCATTCTTGCCTAGAGAATCCCATGGACAGAGGAGCCTGGTGGGCTACAGCCCATGGCGTTGCAAAGAGCTGTATACAACTAACACTTAATGACTAACTATACGACTAACACTTAATGATGTAACTCTTTGCATTCTTTAATTTTCAACCTGCCTACCCCACTGCATATGAAGTAAAAGTTTTTTAAAGCCAGTGAATGGTTAGGTCATGCTTTTTATTATATTTTGCTCACAGCTATCTTTTAATTGATGCCCCTAGATGACCTACATTTTTTGGTGACTATTGGTGTGTCTGTGCTGTTTGAGATTTTAAAAATCTTCCACTTTTTCTTTTCCTTTCTGTTTACTCTCTGTTCTTCATCTCTCTGTTTTCTTTTTCTGTCTTCCTGTGGGTTACTTGAACACCTTTTGGAACTCCATTTCCATCTATTGATAGTGTTTTTGAGCTTTGTATAGCTTTTTTTTTTTTTTTTAGTGATTCCTCCAAGTATTATATATTGATATTATACATATATATGTATATTTACAAAATGTATATACCATATAGCTAATAACAGCTTACTGTTGTTGTCACTTACCACTATGATTGTAGAAACCTCTGCCCTGAATGTTTTTCTTACTTTCCCCATTTATAGTCATCTTAAATATTTTCTCTATATACTTTGAGAACCACATCAGATAGTGTTGTAATTTTGGCTTCAGTGGCCACGCTGAATTTAGAAAAGTCAAGGGGAGAAAGAAAATATATTGAATTTGCTTGTATTTTCACTCTTTCCCTCTGTTTTCTTAATCCTTGATGTTCCAAAATTCCATCCCTTTCCATTTTGAGGATTTCCTTTAGCCATTATTTTAGCGCAGGTCTGCTGGCAACATATTTTCTTAGTTTTTCTTCAAATAAGAATGTTTTGATTTCTTTTTTATTACCAAAGGCTGGTCTCACTGGATATAGAATTGTGGGTTGGCATTTATTTTTTAACGCTGTGCCTCTTCCTGATAGCCTCCACAATTTTCGAAGAGAAATCTGCCATTTTTTTTCTTCTTTATTTTCAGAAGTTTGAGTATAGTTCCTCTGGATATGGGTTTCTTTGGGTTTCTTCTGTGTGGGTTTCACTCATCTTCTTGATTCTGTAGGTTTATATTTTGTGCCCTGGGTTCCCTGGTAGCTGCCTGCAATGTGGGAGAATCTGCCTGCAATGTGGGAGACCTGGGTTGGATCCCTTGGTTGGGAAGATCCCCTGGAGGAGGGCATGGCAACCCATTCCAATATTCTTGCCTAGAAAATCCCCGTGGACAAAGGAGCCTAGTGGGCTACAGTCCATGGGGTCACAGAGTTGGACACAACTGGGCGACTCAGCACACGTATTTTGGGCCAGATTTTGGGAGGTTTTGGCCATTCTTCCTTGAGTAGTTTCCCCTCCCACCCTTCTCCTTTTCTCTCTCTGAAACTCTGATGACATGAGTGTTGGGTCTTCTGCTCCGGTTTTACAGTTCTCTCACGGTCTGTCTGTTAGAAGTCTGTTTTCTCACTGTCATTCAGATTGGTTAATTTCTCTCATTCGATCTTCTAGTTTATTAATTCTTTCCTGTTTACTAACCCATACTTCCAGTTGATTATAAATCTGCTTTTGAGCCAACATAATTGAATTTTTAAAAATTTCAATTGTTGTATTCTTCAATTCTGAAATCTCCATAGGGCTTTTCTTTGTATCATGTATTTCCCTAATCAAGTTTACATTTTGTTTTCTCAGGCTTCCCATGTTTTAAATTTGTTTCAGGTGTGATTGTCATTACCCATGCAACATTTTTATCATGGCAGTATTAACGTTTCTGTCAGCTGAATCTAACATCTCTGCCATTATGATGGTATCTTTTTAAAAATTATTATTCTTCAGCTTGCCATCTTCTTGGTTCCTGGTATGATGAGTGATTTCCTGTTGGAACACGGACATTTGGGGTATTATGAGACCAAAGGTCTTTTTTATACCTTCTGTGTTAGGTGGCTTCTTATGGCACCACTCTGGTGGGGGTACGATGGGGAAGGGCTGCCTTATCATTGATTATTGCCAGGTAGCATAGATTTTCAAGTTCCCCACTTCATTTCCATTGCCCACTGAGGGTCTGCTCATTACTGCTGCATGGCCATGGGAGTCCCTGGTCCTCACTAGGTCTTACACTGATTCTATTTATTTTTAGAGTTAAATTCTTGTACTTGCTCTTTGCCCATTAGAATTATCATGCAGTAATAGCAGCTTGTTGATGTATCTGATCAAAATGGTATTTACTGTTTTCTCACTGTTTCTATTGCATGTTTCAATTTAATTTTAAGAAATGTATATTTGATTGCCATGTGAATTTTTTTTATTTTTATTTTGCTATGTGAATTAATATACCTACATAGGGACACTTTTGTGACCCTGTGGACTATATAGCCCACCAGGCTCCTTTGTCCATGGGATTTCCCAGGCAACAATACTGGAGTGAGTTGCCATTTCCTTCTCCAGGGGATCTTCCCAACCCAAGGATCAAACCTGCGTCTCCTGAGTCTCCTGCATTGGCAGGCAGATTCTTTATCACTGTGCCACCTAGGAAGTCCCCATAATTCCTGTATAACCCGAATTTTGTCCCTGTGTTTTCCTGAACAGGATTCCATCTGTATCACAAGCTTCCCACCATAGTGCCTGAGAGCTGCCTGCTCATCATGGTGGGGCTTCTGCTGGGGGGGATTATCTTTGGAGTGGATGAGAAGTCCCCCCCGGCCATGAAGACGGATGTATTTTTCTTGTACCTCCTCCCACCCATCGTGCTGGACGCGGGCTATTTCATGCCCACCCGCCCGTTCTTTGAGAACATTGGCACCATCTTCTGGTACGCTGTGGTCGGCACGCTCTGGAATTCCATTGGCATTGGGGTGTCGCTGTTCGGGATCTGCCAGATCGAAGCCTTTGGCCTGAGTGACATCACTTTGCTCCAGAATCTTCTCTTCGGCAGCTTAATCTCGGCTGTGGACCCTGTGGCCGTGCTTGCCGTCTTTGAGAACATCCACGTCAATGAGCAGCTCTACATCCTGGTCTTTGGAGAGTCCCTGCTGAATGACGCCGTGACAGTGGTGAGTAACCAGCTCCGGCAGTGTCGCTCCACCAGGCAGGGGCCCCACCTACTGGCTCTGTGCGCAGAGTGGGCATCTGAATGGTCCCCAGCCCCAGTGCTGGGAAGGGCCCTTTGCTTGGTGCCAGACTCTGTTCTCACTGTCTTAACATTCTCAATACCTTTATTATTTGTTATTTATTCATGGACTTCCCTGGTGGTTCAGGGGTGAAGAATTTGCTTGCCAATGCAGGAGACACAGGTTTGATCCCTGAGTCAGGAAGATCCCCTGGAGAAGGGAATGGCAACCCACTCCAACACTCTTGCCTGGAGAATCCCATGAACAGAGGATCCTGGTGGGCTATAGTCCATGGGGTCTCAAAGAGCTGGACATGACCGAGTGACTAAACAACAATAGCAACAACGATTTATTCCTGATTATATAAAGGCACCTCATCTTCCTTTGCCTGGATCTCACCAGCTGTGTGGCTCATCCTGTTTGCACAGCTTTGCTGCTGCCAGAGGAGCTTCACCGTGACTGTGAGCTGTGTGTCCTGGGGGTTTCTCACTGGCGGTTTCAACAACAATGGTCTTTGATCATAATTCAAAGGACTCAAGAGTGGGTAGCCATTCTCTTCTCCAGGGGATCTTCCCGACCCAAGGGCTGAACCTGGGTCTCCAGCATCACAGGAGGAGTCTTTACCATCTGAGCCACCAGAGAAGCCTGTGGCATGTGTAGTGCAAGTGAAATGATCAAGCCCACTGAGTGCCGTTCTCCATCTGCGGAGAACGCAGATTTGAAGCAAAGTTTTCATGACCCAACTCACTTCCTATTCCTACTCAGCCAGCAGACTTTGGGTCCTCATTTTTCTGTAGGTGGGTATTAATTCAGAAAATGCAAATTGTCTTTAATTTTCACTAACTGACACATAATTAGAGTCAGAGGCTCTTATGAGCTTAATGTGAGCAGAACTGACCTGCTTCCCGAGCTCGGGCAAGAAGCCTCTCCCCTCACCCACACAGCTGCACAGAGCTCCTCCACCAGTCAGGGACACTTGGGTGACCTTGGGTATGTTAACCAGTCAGTGAATGTTGGTGATGCTATTTTATGTTACCCAGGGTTCTGTAGCAGTGATGGTGATAGGATCATAGTCAGTAACCTTTTGTGAATGTATATCTTGTGTCCAGAATTTTTATAGCGAATGTATATCTTGTGTCCAGAATTTTTATAGCAGCCTATGAAATAGGTATACTTCCCATTTTGCAGATAGGAAAATTGAGGGAAATATTAAGTAAAGTGTATTTAAGTAAATTAAGTAGTTTATTTTACCCCCTCTGTTAGTTCCAATCATTAAAATGGCTTTCTTGATTTGTTTAAAAGTTCACATAGGTTACAAGGAAAGAAAATCAGTTCCCTTCAGTTTTATCGTGTACGTGTAACTTAAGAGTACCCGGAAAGAGTCCCTCCATCTGAGTTGGAGAGAGGATCCTTTAAATAATATCTTTTCTAGAATGTTTGAGCTTCCCAGGTGGTGAAGTAGCCAGTAGTTTGCCAGCAATGCAGGAGACACAGGTTCGATCCCTGGGTCAGCAAGATCCTTTGAAGAAGGGAATGGCAACCCACTCCAGTGTTCTTGCCTGGGAAATCCCATGGACAGAGGAGCCTGGTGGGCTACAGTCCATGGGGTTGCAAAGAGCTGGACATGACTGAGTGTGTGCATGTGCGCACACACACACACACACACACACACACAATATATAGTATCCTGTGTGTAGGTTATGGGGCATCGGCTCTTCAAAGATAGGTTATTGTGATCAGCTTCAGAAGCAAACTGAGACTATCTTTTTAATAATTCAGTTAAAGTTTACAATAATATGACATCTAAAATAAAAGTTAAGATAGAAACCAACATTGTTCTCTGTTAATCTGTATTCACACCCTTGACCTGAATAAAATATCACCTTTAAGGATATTCATTAACTCTGTGTAGATATTATTATGTAAAAATAATTTTCTGATAAGGAAACCCCATTTTCAGAATGTTGTTCAGTTGCTAGGTTGTGTCTGACTCTTTCAACCCAGGGACTGCACCATACCAGGCTTCCCCGTGTCTCATTGTCTCCCGGAGTTTGCTCAAATGCATGTCCATTGAGTTGGTGATGCTATCTAACCATCTCATCATTTTTAGAATAGCTGAGAGCTATTTTGAGACAGTGAAGTCACCTCATTCAAGTAACAAAATCCACTTCATTTATTCCATTATTCATTAATAGTGGTTAGTCATTCACTCACCAGTATTAAATTTTAAGTGGAAAACTGCCCTAATGATGAAGATGTTTTGTAACTCATTCTAATTTCTGGAGGCATCACGTTTTCCTTGCTGACTGATGTTCGATGTATACACTGTTACCAGGGAGACTGGAAATTTTAGTTGACAATCTTGGATCTATTTAGTGTATAGAAATCCTCACCAAGAGATAACAGTATCCTGATGCATTGCTTTTAGGAATAGGGGAGCATCATCAGGTCTGATTCAGGATGACCTGCCACTTCTTTACACTGCTGTCCCTTCTCTTTTGAGATTTCACATGCAGTCGCCTCAGTGGTCCAGTCTTTGAGTGTGTCAAGAATCAGACCTCATGGAGTGCCAGGCTGGGCTCCCCATGTTATTCAGCAGCTTCTCACTAGCTTTCCATTTTACACATGATAGTGACGCATATCTATACTGCTTTATCCCTCTCCTTCCTCCGCTGTGTCCACAAGTACGTTCTCTAGATTCCATAAATAAGTGCTAATGTGATCTAGAGGAGTAGGATTGGGGGAGGGAAGGGAGGCTGAAGAGAGAGGTGATATATGTATAATTGTGGCTGATTTGCGTTGTTCTATTGTAGAAACCATCACAGCATTGTAAAGCAGTTTTCCTCCAATTAAATAAATTAAAAAAAAAAAAGAATCAGATCTCACACAGATAGAGAGAACAGATTTGTGGACACAACAGGAGAAGAAGGTGGGCTGGCTGAATAGGAGGCTGAATTAACCAGGAACGAGTAATTAATAGTAGGCTGAATTAATTAGGAACAATTAGAAAATGATGTACAACATTACAATTTTGTGTCCCAGTCAGGTATCCTTAAAGAACGGAGGAAGAGATGTTGGGGGCTTTCCAGGTGGCTCAGTAGTAGAGAACCCACCTGCTAATGTAGGAGATGTGGGTTTGTCCCTGGGTGGGGAAGATCCTCTGGAGGAGGAAATGGCAACCCACTCCAGTAGTCTTGCCTTGGAAATCCCATGGACAGAGGAGTCTGGCGGGCTACAGTCCATGAGATCACAAAAAGTCGGACATGACTGAGCACAAGGACTGACTCGAAACAGATCATATCAAATGTTAATATCTATAAGTATTTTTAAGATAAGAACAACGAATAGAAGCATTTGAAAGTACCCCGGTTTCACATTAGCCCATTTCAGAGCTGAGCAAACAGGTACTCTTGGCTTTTCAGTTTTCTAAAAATACAGTTGTCAAGTTGAGGTCAGCTTTGCACAGGCCAGCTAGAGACATAATTGTAGCCACGTATGTAATATGCATACATATACTGTCTATAAATGATTGCTTCAAAAGCACCTTTCTGTATAGGTTCCCTTGTGGTAAAATGAAAGTATTTAACTGGAATGAACTCACCAGGGGGTTATGGCTGGTTGTACCTAAAAGAGTTTTATCTCGTGCTGATCACTAGGTATCAGGTTCAGTGTACAACAGGCAGGAGGTTATGGAAAGCTCTCTCGTTGTCAAGGTAACATTTCTACCTAAGATACTCTCTCCTAACGTGGCCCAGCATCCGAGGAAGTTGAATGATCAAACAGGAGCTTCTGCCAGCTCTCTGAACGTGGGGAGCCTGTGACTCAGCCACACCCTCTGCAAAACCTACAGGGATATAAAACACAGAATATGCATTTGATAGCATGATGGATGGGGCTGCCAGGAGAATCCCTTGGGGAAGTTTAGGGTGTTGTCAGTGAGTTGATCCTTAGGAATGGGCACCTGACTTCCTTTGGAGACGTCACTGGTGTCTGGATGGAGTGGAGTGGGGAGATGAAATAGAAAGAGGAGAAGTCACAAGTTCTTTGCACAAGAAATTTCTCATTCCTCAGAGGAAATGAGGTCAGCATTCAAGAGACAGCACCAACAACACAGGAAGCTTTGCCTCCAGATGCTGAATGGTTTGGGAGATCGCCTGTGTTGCAGGAGGGCAGAGGGAAGGACTATTTGCAAGGGCTGTTGGAGTCCAGAAAGGCCAGAGGGAACCAGCAGCTTCAGCTGAGCCATGGAAGACAGATAAAGTTTCCCCTGGTTTGCAGGCTGGGTTTCTGCCAAGAGAAGCCAGGGGCAGGAGTGCATAATTACGATGTGCTTTGTGGAGCACTAATGAGACTCTGTCCTAGACTGCAAGCGTTATAATGCATTTTTAAATAATGCATCAAGTGGGGACTTCCCTGGTGGTCCAGTGGTTAAGATTCCACTTTTCCAATGCAGGGGCATAAGTTACATACCTGGTTAGGGAACTAAGATCCCACAGGCTGCCATGGTGCAGACAAAAAGAGAAAAGCATCAGGCATATTCAGCCTCTTCCCAGAGTCAGGCAGCCAATGATTTTAAACTGGAGAGTGAGGAATGGAGCATGCTCAGTCGTGTCCGATTCTTTGCAACCCCATGGGCTGTAGCCCACCAGGCCCCCTCTGTCCATGGGATTCTCCAGAAAAGAATACTGGAGTGGGTTGCCTTCTCCAGCCAGTCTTCCTCACCCAGGGATCAAACTCAGGTCTGCAGCACTGCAGGCGGATTCTATACCATCTGAGCCACCAGGGAAACCCAAGAAATGGAACAGCAGTATTTAAAGGAAGTGAGTCTTGTGGTGGCTCCAGGAAGCACTACACAAATGAGTGATGCGGGTTGCTTGTGCAGGCTGGCAGCAGGGCAGACGAAGCCACGGCACCTGGGAACAGACCCCAGAGCCTGAGTGGCCCGGGGTGGGGGGCTGTCCATGCAGAGCTGGAGACTGGGAAGCCTGTCCCTCAGCCCGGGCAGCAGGTGACCGTCCCCTTCTGGCCTGGTTGTTTAGAAGCAATGGATAAATAGAGCGCATCTCTGGTCCACTCTCAGGAAGCAATCGTGGTGTGTTGATGCGGATGAAATCTGATGTGTGTGGCAGGCTCTGCGTGACAGTAGGAAGCAGCACGACTTGCAGCCAGTTCCTTCCTGGAGAAGGACAGTCTTTCAGGATGTTCGAGTCCTTGGGTTTGCGAGGCGCTTATTTCTTCTGCTGTGTGCGTGCTTGGCTGCTCAGTGATGTCTGACTCTTCACGACACTACGGGCTGCAGCCCGCCAGGCTCCTCCGTCCATGGGATTTCCCAGGCACGAGTATCGGGGCGGGTTGCCATTTCCTTCTCCAGGGAGTCTTCCCAGATCAGGGATAGAATCTGTGTTTCCTGCATTGGCAGGTGGATTCTTTACCACTAAGCCACCAGGGAAATCCCTATGATCGCATAGGAAAGAGGAAAAGTTCCCTGAAACCTGTAAAGTGTAGGCTATAAAGGACCTTAAATGAGGAGGAAAAGAGTGAAATGGCTATTTGCTGGGATACACCCTGATTAAAAGAGTCTCTGCCTCATTCTTGTGGTTAAAATTGAAGAACTGACCCAGAGGTGGGATACCTGGATTCTGGTATTGCCTCTGGTATTTCGCATGCCTGTGGATGAGTGGGTTTAATTCTGAGTTTCTCAGAAACCCAGGGAAGGTGTCACAGGGACTGTACCCTTAAGGTCTTTGCCCCCATGTCCCATCAGCTGACTTTCCTGGAGATTCTGGCTGCAGACATCACAATGAAAAGAAGCAAAGCACGTGCCTGTCTGTATGTCACTTGCTGGTTTCGTGAAAAAAAAAAAAAAAAGTTCAGGAGTGAGGCGTTGTTTCCAGTGCTGGGTGCTCAGTGATCCTTAGAAACATGTTTGAAAACAGGTGTGAATGCCTGTTATTTTGGAATACTTAATTAAACTATGTAAAAGACTGTAGGTTTTTCAGAAACTGAGCTCCACTGTAGTCTCATCACTTCGGAAGCACAGATATGTATGAAGTTACAGCAGACACACACGTGGTTGCTGCCTCTTTAAGAAAACCTGATCAGGTCTTATGTTTCATAAGAGGTATGTGTGTGGGCGGGGCAGGGAGGCAGGGACCAAGTGAGGACCTCAGTGACAGAGGGGGAGGATGTCTTCAGGGAATAGACCACTATGGATGGGCAGACCGACCCCACAAGAGGGCCTTGAAAGGTCACTAAACTCACAGCCGACACCCACAAGCTTTCTCTGTGACACAGTCCTCGTCGGGCATTGGGAACGCAAGCAGGGTGTGTTGAAGGGTGACCAAGTCTTTTAAAATAATCTTTTAGGGTCTAAAAAATGATGTTTTAGGAGTAATTCATGTAAATAATTTTGAAGTCTCTTCTCTCTCACATCTAGAAATAGATTTCCTGATGACATGCTTTCATCAACACTTTTTGTTTAAAGCTATTGAATGCCCGGGTTTCCCAGGTGGCTTGGTGGTAAAGAATCCACCTGGCAATGCAGGAAATTTGGGTTTGATCCCTGAGACAGGAATATTCCCTGGAGAAAGAAGTGACAACCCACTCCTGTATGCTTGCCTGGAGAATTCATTCCATGGGCAGAGGAGCCTGGTGGGCTACAGTCTGTGGGGTCGCAGAGTGGGACATGACTTAGCAACTAAACACAACAATTAAATGTACTGTTAAAATGTGAGATAAAGAGATGCCCAGTCGCTCCCACTCGCCGTCCACTTTGGAGCACAGAAGACACACCCTTATTAAGAGGCAGGTGTGTTTCTGGGGCTTCGTGGATGATGGGGAAGTTGGCAGGTCCTGACCTCCCTCTGCGTCTCCCATAGGTCCTGTACAACCTGTTCAAGTCTTTCTGCCAGATGAAGACCATTGAGACCGTTGACGTGTTTGCTGGCATCGCGAACTTCTTTGTCGTGGGGATCGGTGGGGTGCTGATCGGCATCTTCCTGGGCTTTATAGCGGCGTTTACCACGCGCTTCACACACAACATCCGCGTGATCGAGCCACTCTTCGTCTTCCTGTACAGCTATTTGTCCTACATCACGGCCGAGATGTTCCATCTCTCAGGCATCATGGCGTAAGTATTTGACTCATGTGCATCATGGCGTTTTGTGGAATCCATGTGCTCTAAGCTATGTTTACACGTTATGTAAAAAGAGTAGATGCTCTTGAATTCTTCTCAGAAAAAATTAAAAGTAGATTTTGCTTACTTTTTGCTTCAAAGAAATTAAAGTATGGGTCAACCAGATTTGTACTAAAGTGATCCAGTGCTGACATGGAACAATACTTTTAAGTGACCTTTCGGGTCTCATGAAATAAGAGGAGAAAGTGTTGGGGCAGATGGTGAGGCACCACGAGTTTTCTGAGTTTGATGACCATTTAGTGTTGCCCAGGTCAGCTTACTCCAACAAGGTTGTTTTCGAAGCTGAGTCTTGTTGGTAAGTCACTTCAGTCGTGTCCGACTCTGTGTGACCCCATAGACGGTAGCCCACCAGGCTCCCCATCCCTGGGATTCTCCAGGCAAGAACCCTAGAGCTCTGCAATTGCTTCTGTATATTCATTTAAACAACATTAGTAGTAGAAAACCTTCACTCTGTGTGATATATTCGATTTGAGGTTACAGCTTTACATCATTCAAAGCAAAACTCAATGAATAAGGCATGCCATCATGGCCTTTGAGCTGAAAGAAGTTATAAAGCAAGAGTGGATAGTTATCCATCACTCACTAACTGATTCAGAAGGATGCTCTCAAAAAGCTCTTCAAGTAGCTGAAGAATGGTTACATTTGGGTCCAATGTTAGCTTATTAGGAGGGTCACTTTGACAGAGTTTACTTGTTGGGTGTGGGTGTTTTGCAGCTTCCAAAAATAAGCCTATTATATTATGGCCATGACTTGTAGAGGGACAGTGAGAAATGCTTTGTAATAGAATGCCTTTAAAGGTTTTAATTTTGACGAATATTTTTTACAGCTTAATACACGCCAGCCTCTCTCCTGGGGTCTGCTATCCATGTTTAGGGTTTGTGTTGTAAACGTGGGTCTAGTTCTTCTTGGAGTTTTATTTGCAGTCTGATTTCGGTGATGCTTTGAATGTGGACTGTTTATTTTCTGGCCATATCACCACTTTTGTAGCAGAAGCAGTGAGATTTGTCTCTCTCCACAATGACAGTGGAACCCACTGTAATGAAAGCCAGGCATCAGGAAGTTGTGTGATGTTCTGTATCCCAGGGAACCTAAATAAAGCACCAGACTAATCCAGTCTGACCCAGTACTGAAAGGGGCAGCGTCTTCCGGGTGGCTATTCATATCATTTGTATGACCTCCAGTGTCCTCACTGTTCTTTGACTTGTGTCATTGAAAGTGTCTGATCAGCTGGTGACAAGGTCTCTGCAAAGATGACAGGGCTGGGACTTTGCATCTAGTTTCCCAGCAGTGTCCTTGCAATGGTTGGTATAAGAACCTTTAATATATATAACCTACATATATGAATAGAACCTGACCCTTGTTGTTGTTTAGTCACTCAGTCGTGTCTGACTCTATTCCAACCTCATGGACCATAACTCACCAGGCTCCCCTGTCCATGGGATTCTCCAGGCAAGAATACTGGAGTGGGGTGCCAGTTCCTTCTCCAGGGCATATTCCCAGCCCAGGGATTGAACCTGCGTCTCCTGCAATGGTAGGTGGATTGCTTACCACTGAGCTACCAGGGAAGCCCTCATTTTGACCCTGGGCATATGTAAAAGTTATGTAAAAGTTAAGTAAAAACATATGTAAAAGTTCTAGAACATCCACAGAGCTATGTGGATATGCTTGTCAACTTTCCTGATGTTCAAAGCAGCAACTGGTATGGGAAGATCCTGAGTGTGAGGGGGGACAGGTGAAGTGCTAATAAGGGTAGAGTCCTGGTACATCTCTGCTTAGCCATGTCTGGGAGTCAGAGTCCACAGAACTCAGAAGGCTGGTGATGCCCCAGGTACCTGACCTTCTGCGAGGGTGGGATCAGTGCTGTACTTGCTCTGGGAACTAGGGTCTTAGGGACAAATCAGGGCCACATCATACTTCCCAAGTGTTCAGGAGAGTTTTCAATTCAGAGAGTTTTAATTCAGGATCTTCCCATACCAGTTGCTGCTTTGAACATCAGGAAAGTTGACAAGCATATCCACATAGCTCTGTGGATGTTCAGACACTTAGCTAGTTTCTTGTTTTCTAATTTTCTGACACCTTCCTGTTCATTGTATACTGGGATAAGTCGTGGAAATAGGGAAGGTGCATACTTGCGTATGTCTGTGCATGTGTGTTTCAGAGTGCATTTCCACTGCTCTGGAGCTAAGGTTAATGCAAAGTTTCTAGTCTCTTAAACATGAACCTTCACATTGCCATAGCATGGGACCCTCGAGTACCATAGTTTTATCGCTGGGGATGGAGAAGGGACTCATAGCATTGATTTTAGAAATTCGTACCTTTGTTCATGTGTTTTGAACTTTATGTTCAGAAAACTGCTCAGAGATAATTCCCGTTGTCCCTCTTACCCAAAGACACTAACAGATGCCTAATGTAATTCCTCAAATCAGATCCACAGGGATGTGAACTGAGCTGGGACTCTCTTCCCCCTCGTGAACATCACCCCTTTCTGGTTCTCACCTTGCACCCTTGCGTTGCTTTGGGATCCAGTCAGTGGGATGCTGAAAACCCACTGTCCTGAGGAGGGAATGCTTGGTTCCCATGGCAGCCAGTAGCCCGCCAGTCAATTACTGACTTCTTCTTGCTATGCTCTGAGAATTTCAGAAAATGTTCAAGTCCTCCTTTCGATATGATGGAGGGCACCCAATATTCTCGTTTTGTTTTCATGGATTAATAATTCCTTAGTCTTTCTTCTTTAGAGGACATTTAAAATACTTTTGGGCTTCCCTGTGGCTTAGAAGGTAAAGAATCTGTTTGCAGTGTGGGAGACCTGGGTTCTCTCCCTGGCTTGGGAAGATCCAGTATGGCAACCCCCTCTGGTATTCTTGCCTGGAGAATCCCCATGGACAGAGGAGCCTGGCAGGTTACAGTCCATGGGGTCGCAGAGTCAGACACGACTGAGCGACTAAGCATAAGCACACACAAAATATTTTTGATCTGTCGTTTCAGTGATTTTAGCAGCATTATTGCAAAGAAAGTAGGAAATGTTAATGACCAGTTCTGTCTTATGAATATTCATTGAATATCCTGAATATTCATTGGAAGGACTGATGCTGAAGCTGAAATGGCCACCTGATGAGAAGAGTTGACTCACTGAAAAAGACCCTGATGCTAGGAAAGACTGAGGGCAGGAGGAGAAGGGGACGACAGAGGATGAGATAGTTGGGTGGCATCACTGACTCAATGGACATGGTTTTGAGTAAACTCCAGGAGATAGTGAAGGGCAGGGAAGCCTGGTGGGCTGCAGTCCACGAGGTTGCAAAGAGTCAGACATGACTTGCAACTGAACAGCAACATATCTTATGAATGAGCAAACTGAGGCCCTGGTGGGCAAAATCCTCGGCTGTAGGGTGAGGCCTGGACCCTGCATCTCCAGGTATCAGGCCCACCCAGAATATGTTCAGTAAAATAAAAATAAAAAATGAGCACCTCTCCATGACATTTGTTTGTTTGTTTTTGGCTGTGCTGGGTTTTCATTGCGGTGGGAGCTTAGCTGCCCATGGCACATGGGATCTTAGTTCCCCAACCAGGGATCAAACCTACATCTCCTGCATTGGAAGGCAGATTCTTAACCACTAGCCCACCAGGGAAGTCCTCTCCGTGACATTTTAAAATGAGACTCTACCAAGAATTTCCAGAGTGGTAGGCTCAGGGATGAAGTCAAGTATTGGGCTGATGTCCCTGGACTGTGGCAGTCACCACTGAGGTGTGAAGGTCATGTTCCCTTTCCTTCCTGTTTTCCTTTGTACGAGGTGGTGATTGTCATCTACTGAAAACTTGGAGAACAATAAGAAGCCGTGCTTTTGCTTGCCATGTTGCAGCTTCTCTCCTGGTTGCTCCTGGTGATGCTTTGCCCACCAGTTGTAAGCAGTTGGAAGACCATCTCTTCAGGAGGCAATTATCTGGGGCTTCTCTGATGGCTCAGGGTAAAGAATCTGCCTGCCAGTACAGGACACACAGGTTCCATCCCTGGTCTGGGAAGATCCCGCATGACATGGAGCAGCTACGCCCGCGCACCGCAACTGTTGAGCCTGTGCTCTAGAGCCCGGGAGCTGCAACTGCTGAAGACCGTGTGTGCCTGGAGCTCATGCTCCACAATGAAAGAAGCCGTCACAAGGAGAAGCCTGCGCATGGCGACTGGAGACTCAGTGCAGTCAGAAAAAAATAATAAATAGATAGAGATGCAAGGCAGAATCTCATTAAGTCAAGATGAACAACAGAACACGTGCTCTACAGAATATCAACGATTATAAAGATCCAAAATGTAACCAGCAATGCTACTAACCATTTCTAAGGCAGGTACCAGCCCTGGACTCTGGTATACAGGCTTCTCTTGAAGTTTCCCAAAATACCTCACCCCTACGGCCACTGCCCCAAAGAGCAGTCCCAGGGAAGGCCCTGGTGCGCGTGACATGGGCTGTGTCGTAAGAATGAGTAGGAACCCAGTTTTAACTTGAAAAGAAAATTCTTTAGACTTTGATGTTGGAGTATTCATGAGCATGCTTCTGGAAGAGCCTCGGGGTCTAAAGGCTGCAATTGCTCCAGATGAGGTGTCTCTTTTTCCAAGATCGGCACGGGATTCCTCTGATGGGGAAGGTGGGGAGGAAGATGAAGTATTAAGAGGCTTAGAGCAAGCCTTGTTTGTTCTATTGAGTGAATCCCTGCCACACCATGCAGGCATCCTCAGAGACAGAGCATCCTGTTTACATCAACGCATCGAATCGAAGAACCCATTGAATCATGAAGAACCCATTGAATCTCAAAGAACAACCCACTGAATCACAAAGAACAGTTGAGGCAAAGAGAGAGGGACCATAACACCAGCTTCTATCCGTGGCTCTGGGTCTCCCGCTCTGTTCACTGTCTCTTTGTACCTTATGTTGTCTTGGCAAATAAAAGCTTTATTTTTGGTGATGTTTTTGGTACCTTCAGTTATATCTTAGCCTGATCCAAACAGACCTTGTTAAAATCTTAGGTATTTTTTTGATATTGAGCTTCATGAGCTGTTTGTATATTTTGGAGATTGACCCTTTGTCCGTTGCTTCATTTGCAAACATTTTCTCCCATTCTGAGGGGTTTTTGTCTCATTTATGGTTTTCTTTGCTATGTGGAAACTTTGAAGTTTGATTAGGTCCTATTTGTTTATTTTTGTTTGTATTTTCATAGGAAGTGGGTCAGAAAAAGATCTTACAGTGATCTATATCGGAGAGTGTTCTTCCTATGTGTTTCCTCTAAGAATTTTATAGTATCCAGTCTTACCTTTAGATCTTTAATCCATTTCGAGTTTATTTTTGTGTATAGTGTAAGGGAGTGTTCTAATTTCATTCTTTTACACGTAACTGTTCAGTTTTCCCAGCACCACTTATTGAAGAGGCTGTCTGTTCCCCTCTATATTCTTGTCCCTTTGACATAGATTAGATGACTATACTCCGATTAAAAAAGGAATACATATATAAGTATGTGACTGAGTTAGTTTGCTATACACCTGAAACATTGTAAATCAACTTCAATTAAAAATATAAATTAAAAAGTAAAAAAAAAATCTTCTATTACCACCTCTATCACTGAATGGAGTGGAGGAGTGGGGGAGGGGAGGAAGACAGTAGAATGAGGTAGGAAGATAGTTAAATAATAGGGAAACAAATCATATCTCCCCTAATTTGCTGGCCCTGTTCAAGGAAAAAAGTGAGAAAGAAACAAAACTGCATTATTTTTTTAATGGTGACTCGCCTACCTTCTGTTTTATTTTGTATAATTTTCCCTCACCTACATGGCAAAACTAGAAAATGCAGGGAGGAATTTGAAATTATAAGCCGTTTTTTTTCTAACTTTACTGAGATGTGATGGGCACACGTCACTGTATAAATTTAAGGTATAAAATGTGATGATTAGATAATAGGTGTGTATTGCAGAATGATCACCACCATGAAGTTAACTGGCATATTCATCGCTTCATATAGTTACCCATCCTTGTATGTGTGCGGTGAGAACTTTCAAGTGCACAATACAGCGTTATTAACTGCCCAAATGTACCATCCTATGCAGGATTGTCCAGTCACCATATGGCCCCTTAGATCCCAGAAGTTATCCTGTAACTGGAAATTTGCAGCCTGTGATCAATTTTCACCTTTCCCCCTTACACCCCCTCCAAACCCCTGGCAACCATCAATTGACACTCCGTTTCTGTGACTTTGCTTTTTTTTTTTTTAAGATTCGAGATGTGAGTGAAATAATATACTGTTTGCCTAAAGTATGTAAATTCACCCAAAATACTGTTTTTTATTTTTAAAAAATGGCAAAAGGAGAAGTTAGGTAGTTAGATGGCATTGCCAATTCAGTGGCCATGAACTTGATCAAACACTTGGAGACAGGGGGACAGAGGAGCCTGGGGTGATACATGGGGCTGCAAAGAGTCTGACACGACTTAGCGTCTGAGCAGCAACAGAAACAGCAAAGTGTAAGTGATTTGGGAAATTATTTTCACTTGTTTTGATGGTTTAAACTTTTAATGAACTCATTCCAGCTGGTGAGTTCCAGTGTTTGCTTGGCTTTTTTTGAAGGAGGAAGAAAACTGGTGGGCTGTCACTGTTTTTTCCCTTGGGTATTGTCCAGTAGTGTGGTCATCAGCCAAATGTGGCTTTTGAGCACTTAAAATGTGGTCATTCTAACTTGAGGTGGGCTCTAAGTGTAAAATATACACCAGATTTTTAAGATTTAGTTGAAAGAGACTGTAGAGTATCTCATTAATGCTTTTTATATTGCTTGTTTGCATGTTGAAATGAAAATGTGTTATATTGGTTGGATTAAATAAATACCTTATGAAAGTTGCCTTCACTGGTTTATTTTTATGTTTTTAACTGTGACCACTAGGAAACTGAAGATTACTTATGGAGCTTGTATGCCATCTCTGTTAGCTTTGTTCCATAGCATCCACTTAGTTTTTTTTTTTTAATTTGCATTTAGAGATTTTATTACATATTCGTTTTTAAATGTATTTATTTATTTTAAATGGAAGATAATTACTTTACAATACTGTGATGGTTTTGGCCATACATCAATATGAGTCAGCCATAGGCATATATGGGCTTCCCTGGTGGCTCAGCTGGTAAAAAATCTGCCTGCTATGTGGGAGACCTGGGTTCGATCCCTGGGTTGGGAAGATCCCCTGGAGAAGGGAACGGCTACCTCCTCTAGTATTCTGACCTAGAGAACTCCATGGACCGTATAGTCCATTGGGTCACAAAGAGTCAGACACAACTAAGTGACTTTGACATAGGCATCCATGTGTCCCCTCCATCTGCAGCAAAGACACAGAGGTAAAGGACAGACTTTTGGATTCAGTGGGAGAAGGAGAGGGTGGGATGATTTGAGAGAATGGCACTGGGACATATATATTACCAGCGTTAGTTTTACTACTTGGATATTTAAAGCTTTGTTGAAATGTGTTTTCTTCCCTTTGATAAAGTAAAAGAAAAAAATGAGGGTGTGAAAAAAATGGGAAAAATAGAGCTGATGTGCAGTTTCTCCATCAATGGGAACAGTGTGGTTTATAAAGAACCTTTCTTTCAGAACAGGAAGATCAGAAAGGAAGGGGAAGATCACTGAAGGGAGAGTGGTGGGGGGGCCTTCTGAGGCAGCTTGAGATTATTAAGAAGTCAAGTTTAAGCCACCGTAAAAAATGAAAACTGTTGCCCCAAACCTGCATTTGGGGGTTTTGCTATGCTGTTGTTCAGTGGCTTAGTTATGTCTGACTCTTTGCGACCTCATGGACTACAGCACACCAGGCTCCCCTGTCCTTCGCTGCTAGAGAAGAGAATGGCAAACCGCCCAGCATTCATGCCTCAAGAACCCCATGAACAGTGTGAGGAGGGGTTTTGATATAAACACCTTCAACATCTGGCTCAGTGGTGGGATTCTCTCTGAGGAAAAGGCATCATTCCTACAGGCATGGGCTTCCCCAGGTAGCTCAGTGGTAAAGAATATACTTGCTAATGCAGGAGACATAATGAGACCCAGGTTTGATCCCTGGGTTGAGAAGATCCCCTGGAGGAGGATAAGGGAACCTACTCCAGTATTCTTGCCTGGAAAATTCCATGGGCAGAAGAGCCCGGGGGCCTATAGTCCATGAGGTTGCAAAAGAGTCAGACACAACTGAACACTCACACGCATACACACACACACACACACACACACACACACAGTACAGGGATGAACAAAATCCTTTAAAACAGATTCCCTATGTTTGGAGATTTCATATTTTTTATGAACTAAATTTGCAAACTTATCCGATATATAGTATTCAGAATAATACATTTTCTCACCCCATTTTCTTAGAAGTAAAACAACCCTTCAAACACTGTTTTAATCTCTGTTTTTGTCTGTACTTGTTCTGCAGACTAAGATCAATAACAACTATATATTTTGGTCTGTATGGGAAATGCAATTTACTTATGCAGTCCGTGAAATTTCAATTACATTAGTCCTATGTGGTTCCATTACACAGTTTGTAATTAGGTGTTTTAAGGTATGTTAAGAATGCAAGAAATAGTATATGGGGTATTTCATAGTAGTAGTTAAAAAACAGAGAACAAAAATTTAAAATAGCTGCAGTAATAAATGCTACCAGAGAGCGTTTTCTTTTGTGAACAATATTTTACAGATTTCTATTTAAGTCCAAATGAATAAAGTGATATAATTTGGGGTCTTTCTCATCCAAGGTTTGTGGTGGCTTCTGAAGCAGGTCATTTTCAAGGAGCCTTATTCCAGGTAGACTCAAAAAAGATTTGATTTTGGTGGAGGCAAAAACAAAACAAAACAAAAAAACAAAGTAAAATAAAGTACCCATTGTTACTGATGATCAGGGATAGATTTTTAAAGCTACTCAGTCTCTCCCCAACTCCTAAAATGTTTTTGGAATCTTGTGTTTATCAGTTGTGCTGAAGGAAAAATAATTTTAGTTTATATGAAACACAAACAGAAAAGTTAAATTTCTGAGGAAGAATTGGTACCATGTTATAGTCAATCCAATAAATGCTGTATTTAAGCAGCTTGCGAAAACCCATTCATTACCTTCTCAGAATGACATTTACCTGAAAGACCAACTGGGGGTAATTTTTTGGTTATTCTTTAGGACTAATCCGCCACTGCTCTTCTCAGTGAGTGCAGCTAATCGAGAGAGTTTTAGGCTGGGTTGAGAATTCTTAGACAGGAAAATATCTAGTATTTTCCTGGTAAATTTAAGTTTCATGAAACTGTAACAGTTTGTTGAATTAAGAGCGGATTCCCTGAGATCTATTTGAAGAATGGATATTTTCGCATAGTGAAAGGAAAGTTTGGCATAGTGAAAGAGTGTGAAGGACAGAGGAGCCTGGCGTGCTGCAGTCCAGTGTTGCAAACAGTCGGACATGACTGAATGGCTAAACAATTTTCACACAACTGGATAATACTGATTGTGCCATCCCTTTGCTTTTCCAACTGTTTCTTGTCTTGTCTTTATCTGAAAATGATTATATTGCTTCAGGTCTATGCTTCATGGAAATTGTAGAGAATAACTCGATTCGTTGATCAAGTCATCACTGGCTTGCTCTTGGTCTAGAGCTTAACAATGTTTTTTTTTTCGGCCGTGCTGAGTCTCCTTGCACGGGCTTTCTCTGGTTGCGGTCGGGGATGCCTCTCTAGCTGTGGTGCGCAAGCTTCTCATTGCGGCGGCTTCTCTTGTTGCCGAGCACAGGCCCTAGGGCGCGCAGGCTTCAGGATCTGTGGTTCCCGGGCTCTACAGCATGTGCTCAGTAGTTGCGGTGCAGGGGCTTAGTTGCCCCAAGGCATTTGGGAACTTCCCTGATCAGAGATCAAACCCACATCTCCTGCATTGGCGGGTGAATTCTTTACCACTGAGCCACCAGGGAAACCCTAGATTTAAACCCTACAATTTAAAGTTGCATTTTCCTCTTTCAAACTCTCGAGTCTGAGACTTGCTATAAATCTATGTAGGCCAAGGGGCAAAACAAGGTTATAATCAGAAATGTAGATATGATATAATCGCTGAGAAATAATTCCCATTTCTGTTTTCAGAAAACTCACAGTGAAACGCAGTGTACAGGGACCACTCACTCCACGCTTTTGAGTATGGCGGCTTTGAACACGTGATTAAAGTCACATTTTTATTCCTTTCATGAGAGTGTTAGACCAGGGAATTCAGCTATGGATGTGGATCCAAATTCCAAAACCAGTTGCTGTTTACTTGCTAAGTCATGTCTGACTCTTGGAAAGCCCACGGACCTCAGCCTACCAGGCTCCTCTATTCATGGGATTTCCCAGGCAATAATCCTGGAGTGGGTTGCCATTTTCTCCTCCAGGGATCTTCCCGACCCAGGGATCAAGCCTGTGTCTCCTGCATTGGCAGACAGATTCTTTACTGCTGAGCCACCAAAGGAGCTCTGTAAGCAGGGGCCCAGCTGAAACAATAGAGGGAGGCTCTGGGTTAGTGAAGTGAAAGTCTTAGTTGCTAAGTCTTGTCTGACTCTTTGCGACCCTATGGACTGTAGCCCACCAGGCTCCTCTGTCCATGGAATTCTCCAGGCAAGGATACTGGAGTGGGTTGTCATCCCCTGCTCCAGGGATCGTCCCTGACCCAGGGATCCAACCTGGGTCTCTCACACATGCAGACAGATTTTTTTACCTTTTGAGCCACCAGGCAAACTCCAAATCAAACCAGATTCCACCATAAAGGGGGAATGTATTGGCTCATATAAATAAATTCTTGTAGGTCTGGCCTTAGTGTGATGGTAACAGGGACTCCAGGTCACCTGGCCACCTGGACAGTCTTTCTCTTTCAGTTTTGTCTTTCTCCATGTGATGACTACCTTCTCATCAAAGGTCACAGACACACTGGGCTTTCTGTCTCTAGAACCTCGTCCCTATTAACAGAGATCTACCCTGCCAGCCCCAGGCAGAAGACATTTTGAAGGAAGGACTGTGATTGGCCCAGGGATTTGGAGAACTGTGATTGGATCAGCCTGTGTCTCATGACCAGCTGACGGTATGAGCAATAGAGTCTATTAGCAGAAGAAAGCAGGGAGAGTAAACTCACTGGGAGAGATGGCCATCTCCACCTGTGCCGATCATATGTCATTAAGGGAAGCTCGATCCTTGATAATCAAACATATAAATAATACAGTGGGGGTGGAGCTGGTGATGCCGAGTTGAAGCCTCAGGATGAAGAGAAGGGCATTCTGGGGAGAGACAGAAGGCCCCCAGGTGAAGCGACCACCTACACATAAGAACTGAGTCCAGGGTGATAAGAGAGGTACATGCCTACTTTTCTTTTAGTTTCTGCTGTACAGTGAAGTGACTCAATTATACATATATACATATTTCAGTTATAAATATGTATATATATTTCTTTTCAGATTCTTTTCCATTATGGTTTATTTCAGGATATTGAATATAGTTCCCTGTGCTATACAGCCGGACCTTGTTATTTATCCATCCTACATATGATAGTTTGCATCTGGTAATCCCAAACTCTTCCTATATCTCTAGATCCATCCATGTTTCTGCAGATGGCATTGGTTCATTTTTTTTTGCGGCTGAGTCCATTATATATATGGACAACAGCTTATTTATCCATTCATCTGTTTGTTGATGGACACTTAGGTTGCTTCCATATCTAAGCTATTTAGTAGTCCAGCTTAATCATATACAATAGGACCTGGCTGTTCATCCATCCTATATATAAAAGCTGGCATCTGCTAATCCCAAACTCCCACTCTGTCCTTTCCCCACCCCCAGCAGATGCCTAGTCTCGGCCTGTGTTCTGTAGACACTCGGGAGCCTTTGGAAACTGTAAGCAGGGAGGTGACTCGCTCTGTTTTTGCTCTCTAGTGAATCCATGATTGGAGAGCTTCTAAACCCTTTTACACCATCCCTCAGGACACTGATAATGTTTGAATAGTCCTCTGTGTAAAATCAAAGCTGTGGTTTTTCCAGTAGTCATGTATAGATGTGAGAGATGGACCATAAAGAAGGCTGAGCGCCGAAGAACTGATGTTTTCAAATTGTGGTGCTGGAGAAAATTCTTGAGAGTCTCCTGGATTGCAAGGAGATCAAACCAATCAATCCTAAAGGAAATCAAACCTGAATATTTATTGGAAGGACTGATGCTGAAGCTGAAGCTCCAATACATTGGCCACTTGATGTGAAGAGCCAACTCATTGGAAAAGACCCTTATGCTGGGAAAGACTGAGGGCAGGAGGAGAACGGGGGTGCAGAGGGTAAGATGGTTAGATAGCATCACTGACTCAATGGACATGAATTTGAGCAAACTCCAGGAGCCAGTGAAGGACAGGAGAGCCTGACAGCTGAACAACAATAAGAACTGTGGTGGAAACTAGAAGGCAGGGCCTCAGGCTTGCTAGATGCCTGGGGATGAGGAGTCTGTCCAGGCAGGAGCGTGGGAATGTGTGTCCAGCAGCAGAGCGAAGGTGCCTGCATACTAGTCTAGGCAAGAGAAGGTGGGAATGTATACCCGGATGCAAATAATGAATATTGTGAGAAGGGAAGGGAAAACAGATGGCAAAGCGTAATTAAATCCACAGCAGTCCTCACATCTCATGTTAGCCCTTGTTTTCACTCTCCAATAGATCTTTAAATAACAGGATTCAAGTGTCAGCTCTTTTTCTCTTTCATTCTTCCTCATCTGAACCTTCTTCCTGGGCTTCCTTGGTTTCCTCAAACTTTAATGTATTTTGAAATCACCTGAGAAAGTTGCCGTGGATACAGAATCCCAGGGCCCCACCAGAGATTCTGAGTCCATAGGTCTCAGATGGGGGTCTTGGCATTTGGGTTTTCCCAAGGACTACTCAGAATCATGTGATCTACAAACTACACTTTTAGAAATACTTCTTGGCTACTAGTGTGATGAGCAGGAAGACTCCCAGAAGGTGGCAGCCTCCGATGAGGGTCTCGGTTAAATCCTGGGAACACTCTGCCTGTTCACTGGATAGCAGCTGATTCTCATACCTGTCTGCAACCCTCTCCCAATGTCCACCAGGTGTTCTCCAGCTCAAAAACTGTAATTCCATCATTGTGATCTTAGTCCAGTCTTCCTGTCCCTCATGCCTTCATCACCAGTCCTCAACTAGAGTCAGTGGACACCACGGGTCCCCTGATGCCTTGTATTTCATATCACACTTTTGACAATGAGCTGTGGCCTCTTATGTGTTTTTGCTCAAAGTCATGATTGTTTTGTGTGTGTTAAGTCGCTGCAATCGTCTCTGACTCTTTGCGAGCCTGTGGACCGTGGCCCACCAGGCTCCTCCGTTTGTGGGATTCTCCAGGCAAGAATACTGGAGCAGGTTGCCATTTCCTCCTCCAGGAGATCTTCTCGACCCAGGGACCAAACTTTAGGAGCCAGAAAATGAGCTATAAATAATAGGTGAATTAAACACATCCAAAGGAGAAAAATACAAAAGATGTGGAAAATCCATGAAATGGACAAGACTTCATGAATAACCAAGCATCTATATTTGTTGGAATTTATTTCATTTTGAAATTTTAAGAAAGGTTGTTCAGTTTTTGTGGTTGGATATTTCTTTGCAAAACATTTTTTTTTCATTTTCTCATGTGTCAAACTCACTCTCTCTGGGTTGTCAGGTTTACTGGAAGAGGCGATCCGTTATATAGTAATCCATGCCCTGGAATAATTAATTTACCTCACATGAGTGAGTACTTTATTCTGAGAACATGCAGTGTACCCTGAATCACCGCAGACCTGGCTTTAATCAGTGCAGAGAAAGCTTGTTAATTGTCCTTCGCCTTTGCTAATGCTCGGCTCTGATTAGTGGAGCAGGCTTTTATGTTTGATGAAGACTTTATGGAGAATATGCAACTGTTGTTTGGGCTGTCTTTTCCTGCAACTGAATCCATACATTTAAGATCACACACAGGCATGGCATGGACACCAAAGACTTTTGCAACATCCTTTCTATCAGTACAATTCTAATTCTAAACAGTTCAGCTCTAAATAGGTCTCCCAATGTTGCAATTGAAATTAGAGAATTGATCACTCTTGAAAAACATAAAAGCGCTTGTATTCATAAAGTGAATGAACTGAGTCATGGCTACACGGTATGTAGGTAAACACAGACAAGGTGTGTTTGTATTTTTTCTTCACAACTAGAAATCTGCCTTCTCCACCCACCATCTGTATGGAGGCCTTTCTCTTTGGTTCTGCAGTTGCCAACTGCCTACTGAAGGATTCTGGGTCTCCATTAAGCTAGACTCAGCCAGCAGCTAGGTGGCTCAGAGGAAAGAATCCACCTGCAAGGCAGAAGATCTGGGTTGATCCCTGGGTCAGGGAGATCCCCTGGAGAAAGAAATGGCAATCCAGTCCAATATTCTTGCCTGGGAAATCCCATGGACAGAGGAGCCTACCGGGCTACAGTCCATGGGGTCGTAAAGAGTTGGACACGCCTGAGTGGCTTACACTGTCACTTTCAGCCGGCAGCAGGCGAACATACACGTGGTACCACTGCGTGCAGGAAGCCGTGGTGGAGGAAGAGGGCCAACCCCGGCTTGGAGAGCCTGCATGCTGGTGGAAAGGAAGCGAACGTTGTTTCATTGACCAACCAGGGTGGAGGCGTGGAGTACAATAAGGAAAAAAGTGTTGGTTGGAGTTTTCTGCTCAGACAATAGTCCAATGACAGATTATCAGAATAGAAAGTCTGTTTCCCCCTGAAGACTGCTGAGACAGTATTAGCTGGCCTGAAATTTTTCTATACTGCATTGGGACAGTGATGAAGAAAAAAAATCTCAACTGCTGGTGAATCTAAAACCCACTAATTATCGTGCTTTAGCTTCTCCATCTCTAAATTGGTGATAATATGTTAAACCCTAATATGGGTTTAACAAAGCGGAGGGCACTGATAAATTCTGTATGTACCCTCCCTCCACGTAGTCCCGTGGAATAGAACCTAAGACTTGTTCAAAGGTGGACCTGTTTGGGGAGATTATATGGACCAAGTGCTGCAGTGGATTTTGAAAACCAACAACCATTGTGGGAAAGCAGGTGACTGTAGTCTCTAGGTTGTGCCCATCCAGATCTGTCCTGCGTGTGTACTTATGACTTCTTTCTGAAATACAGATCTGTCGATGATACTCCACCATTCCCGTGAAAAAGGCATCCTTGGATCCATGTTGTCATCGGCTGAGGATACATTAGCGAGGTGCCAGGCACTGTGATAAGCATTGAGGACACTGTTTCCCCCATGAAGCTTCCAGTTGGGCTGGGGAGATAAACTTTAATTTTATTGTTGAAGATGTAATCTCATATTTTCCCCTCCAGCCTATAGAATAGGCTCTTAAGCATCACATATTCAATATAAGAGTGTCACGTGTCATTGTTGGTCAGTCGCTGCCGTGTCTGACTCTGCGACCCCATGGACTGCAGTACACTTGGCTTCCCTGTTCTTCACCATCTCCCAGAGCTGGCTCAAACTCATGTCCATTGAATAAGTGGTGCTATCAAAACATCTCACCCTCTGTTGCCCCCTTCTCCTCCTGCCTTCAATCTTGCCCAGCATCGGGGTCTTTACCAATGATTTGGCTCTTTGCATCAGGTGGCTAAAGAATTGGCGCTTCAGCTTCCGTATCAGTCCTTCCAATGAGTACTCAGGGTTGATTTCCTTTACAATTGACTGGTTTGAGCTCCTTGCTGTCCAAGGGACTCTCAAGAGTTTACTCCAGCACCACAGTTCAAAAGCATCAATTCTTTGTGCTCAGCCTTCATTATGGTCCAACTCTCACATCTGTACATGAGTACTGGAAAAACCATAGCTTTGACTGTAGGGATCTTTGTCAGCAGAATGGTGTCTCTGCTTTTTATTACACTGTCTAGGTATGTCATGTGTGTGCCTCCCTAATTGGAGGGAAACTAGAGCTGCAATCCATGGGGTTGCGGAGAGTCAGATACGACTGAGCAATGGAACAACAACAAAGCTCATTTGTAGTTTTGTGTACATAGGGTGTTATTGAAGGGGAGGTGGTTTGACTGGCTTAGAGTACCCTGTGGCAAAGAAAGATCCCTCTTTGCAGTGAAATACCTCCTGGCCTTTGTTTGAGAGGTCGTGTGCATTGACCTGTATATGACAGGTAGAAAGTGGCCCTTGGAACACTCGTCCCCAGCCTGAACAGTGCAGCCACATCAAAAAGATGCCCACGTTTCCCTGCCAAGGGCGCCGTGGCCTCTGGGTCCCTGGTACCTGCCGAGGCTGTTCCTCACCCTGGAGGATCGCACCTGTGCTGGTCAGAGGCAGTGTTGAGTTACAGGGAGGTGTCTGGCAGACAGAAGCCTCACTCGGTGTCATGTTAAGGACACAAAGCAATGGAAAATGATCCTGTGAACATTCATGTAAAATTCATGTATTTTTTAAATTCCTACAGCAAAGCCGTAGTTTTCAATAATTTCTGAATAGAAATTTTTGTTAAATCGCTCCCTGAATGAACTAAAGATTACTTTTCACCTGTGTGGCTTATATTTTTCCCAGTGAATGAACGTGAGCATGATCTCAGAGGGAAATAAATAACATGCTCACAAAACAACTTTCTTTAGCCTGTCAAAACTCACTTCTCGAATGATAAAGAAAAAATCCAAATCCAAGTGGGACTGAGGGAAATAGGGTTCGTGTGAGACAAGTAGGGGCTTCAATACTCCATTGTTATTTAGTCGCTAAGGCGTGTCCTACTCTTTGCAACCTTATGGACTGCAGTCTGCCATTCTCCTCTGTCTATGGGATTTCCCAGGCAGAATACTGGAGTGGGTTGCCTTTCTATCCTCCAGAGAATCTTTCTGGCCTAGAGATGGCAGGTGTTTTTTTTTTTTTAATATATATATATTTTTTACTTTACAATACTGTATTGGTTTTGCCATACATTGACATGAATCCACCACAGGTGTACATGAGTTCCCAACCCTGAACCCCCCTCCCACCACCCGGCAGGTATGTTTTTTACTGTTGAGGCACTGGTGGATTCTTCAATTCTGTAGCTGATAGTTTATTTTTAAAAATAAAAGTGATTGGATAGTTAGGTTGCTTCCACATCTTGGCTATTGTAAATAGTGCTGCAGTGAACACTCAGGTGTATCTTTTTGATTTTTCTCTTGACATATGCCTGGGAGTGGGATTGCTGGGTCATACGGCCACTCTATTGTTAGTTTTTTAAGGAACCTCCTTACTGTTGTCCATAGTGGCTGCACTGATTTACGTTCCCAATGACAGGGTGGGAGTGTTCATTTTTGTCCACACCCTCTCCAGCATTTATTGTTTGTAAATTTTTTGATGATATCCATTCTGATTGGTGTGAGATGATAACTTGATTCTAGTTTAGATTTGCATTTCTCTAGTAATTAGTAATGTTGAGCATCTTTTCATGTGCCTCTTGGCCATTTTTATGTTTTATTTACTCCAATAAAAAACTTTAAAAAATTCTATACAACTAACAAGGACCTACTGTGTAACACAGGGAACTCTGCACAATATTATGTAACAACCTAAATGGGAAAAGAATTTGAAAAAGAATAAATACACATATAGGTATAACTGAATCACTTTGCTGTACGCCTGAAACTCACACCACAATGTTAATCAACTATACTCCAATACAAAATAGAAAGTTAAAGACATAGAGGTCAAGAGAAAGGAGCCTAAAGGGCTCTGTGGGCCCAGAATTTTGGAAATGTGGGGAAAGCAAGCAAAACAGTTTCCTTCCTTTTGGAATTTTCAGAGCCTATGAATACATTTTGAACTTCCCAGAAGTGAGTATAGTAGATAAGCGTTGGGTTGGTCCAAAAGTTCTTTCAGATTATTTCCATGAGATGTTAATGGAAAAACTTGAACAAACTTTTGGGCTAACCCAATAGAAATGAGAACCAGAAGTAGGGCATCAGAGTCACAATGAGTAAGTAGGTCCCGGAGATGCTGATGAGGGACAGAAGATGACTGGTGAGCAGATAAATGGTGAGGGGCACTGAGGATGTGCAAAGAGAAGTCCAGCGTGACCACAGTTTCAAATTTAGGATTTTAGGCAATAGTGCAGCAGTTGTGGCACTAGAGGAAAAAAGAAGATGGAACTGGCGTTAGAGGAAGATAACGGGTTTTGAATTTATTAGGAGCTTGTTTTATTTGTGATGCTGGCTGTCCTGGATGCTGTACTGATGTCCACATCCAGAGACTAGAAAGCTGGGCAGAGCCAAGCTGGAGCCTTGGATACTGATGAAGACTTCCGGAAACAGTAGGGTTTACAAGGATGCAAATTACAGACACTTACAAAAATCAATCAGTGATGCAGTGGTGGGCAGAAGGGTAGAGCCAGCCTCGTCAGCTACCTGCTGACTCCTATTCTGACTGGGACCATTAATTATCCTGTTTAAACAGAAGCTAATTTCTTCTTGCAGAATCACGGCCTGTGCGATGACCATGAATAAGTATGTGGAAGAGAACGTGTCTCAGAAATCCTACACGACCATCAAGTACTTCATGAAGATGCTGAGCAGCGTCAGCGAGACCCTGATCTTCATCTTCATGGGCGTGTCCACCGTGGGGAAGAACCACGAGTGGAACTGGGCCTTTGTCTGCTTCACCCTGGCCTTCTGCCTGATCTGGAGGGCGCTGGGTAATGAGCACACGTCTCCTCCATGGGCCTGGGAGTCTGGCACCGAAGGACTGGTCCTTCCTTCTTTCCCTCTGCTTGTGGTTGCTCTTGTTACGTCCCCTCATCTTAGGTTCTTGTCTTTCTTTTCTCCTTCCTCCAGCTCCTCCTCTTCCTCCTTATTCTCCACGTCCTCCTCCTCCTCCTTTCCCTGCACCCTGACATATTTTTTTTTCTTCCTGGAGTATTTTTATGGCTTTTGCTTTAAGTGGAATTAACCTCCCTTGGTGTCTATGATTCCATGTTCTCACTCACTGTCTTGGAACAACACAGGGCCCAGAACCCAGTGATGTGAGCCAGGATGGTAGGAAAGGGCTTCTTCTGAAATACAGTAGATCCTCTGTGTATGAACTAATATGGTTCAAAGAGCATGGTCATACATCCAATTTGTCAGTAAGTCTGACAAAGTTAGCCTAGGTACCCAACTAACACAATCAGCTATATAATACTGTCCTATAATAGGTTTATGATACTTTGCACACAAACAGTTCTAATAAAAAACTAACAAACACAAAAAATAAAGAAAAGATTTTTAATCTTACTCTACCTTGAAAAGTACAGTAGTAACAGTACAGCAGCTGGCATCCAGGGGCTGGCATCGAGTGAACAGGCACAAAGAGTTACTTCCTGGAGGAGGGAGAGGAGGTGGGAGATGGTAGAGCTGAAAGACCGTCAGCAACAGGGGACGAAGGGCGAGCTGCAGCTTCACTCATGCCTGACATTGACTGCACGTGTTCTGGTTCCTTACTGTGTTCAATTCTATGTACCCTCTTGAAAAAATGATCCTGTAACTTCTAGGTGGAGCTCTTTTTATCTCATCATAGACGACATCCTGGGCTTAAAATGAAGATATTATACTAACTGTACTCTACAGAGTTGTTGTTGTTTAGTCGCTCTGTTGTGTCTGACTTTTTGCGACCGCATGGACTGTAGCCTGGCAGGCTCCTCTGTCCATGGGATTTCCCAGGCAAGAATACTGGAGTGGGTTGCCATTTCTTCCTCCAAGGGATCTTCCCAGGCAGGGATTGAACCCACACCTCCTGCATTGGCAGGCAGATTTTTTTTTTTTTTTAACCACTGAGCCACCTGGGAAGCCCAGTCTGTAGAGTGCTGTACACTAAAGTACAAAACCACAGCCCCTTGTAGAGGATGCAGGCACTTGACAAGTCACAGTGTAAGCCAGACAAGTGAGCTCGTTTATGGTTAGACGTGGGAACAAACGTTCACATCTTTGAAAGTTCGAAACCTGCAAGTTCCCATGTTGGGGACTTAACTGTACTTTGCCCTGAAACAGAAAACTCATCTTCTTGTTCCCGTGTCCTGGCCTGACACATTCCGTTCCCTTCGGTTTTGTTTTCCTTCTCAGGTGTCTTCGTCCTGACTCAGGTTATTAACTGGTTCCGGACAATTCCCCTGACCTTCAAGGACCAGTTCATCATTGCCTATGGGGGGCTCCGGGGGGCCATCTGCTTCGCGCTGGTGTTTCTCCTGCCGTCCTCAGTGTTCCCCCGGAAGAAGTTGTTCATCACGGCAGCAATCGTGGTCATATTCTTCACCGTCTTCATCCTGGTGAGTAGAGCTCTGTCTCCCAGCGAAGTCCCTCCTTTTACCAGGAGGAAAAAAGAGGTCACTTGGAGGGTCATCCTGAACTTCTCTCATAGGATGCCATGTTGCTGAGGTGTCTTGAGGCTTTGGTGGCTCAGTGGTAAAGAACTCATCTGCCAGTGCAGGAGGCATGCATTCGATCCTTGGATTGGAAACACCCCCTGGAGGAGGAAGTGGCAACCCACTCCTCCAGTATTCTTGCTTGGAGAATCCCATGGACAGAGGAGCCTGGGGGGCTATGAAGAAGAAATGAAAGTTGCTCAGTCCTGTCCAACTCTTTGTGACCCCATGGATAGTCCACGGAATTCTCCAGGCCTATCGTCTGTGGGAGTTGGACATAACTTAGTGACTGAACAACAGCAACAACTTGAGGCTTTGGTCATCAGGACAGGAGAGAGACAGTATTTTATCAGGTCACTGGATTGTGCAGCAGTCTCAGAGAGTCCAATTTGGTCACTTGGCCAGCACAGAAGAATGACTATTTAAGGAAACAGCTGTGTGAGCTGAGCTTCCTCCTGGAAACTTATTAACTGCTCTTGCTAATCCTTGGCATGTGTCTTCCTCATTGACCTTGTAAAGGTGTGTGTTAACGCTAGCTGTGCTATGACCTTCCAGCAGCTCTGGGATGTAGGTTCACTGTAGAGCTGTGCGTGGAATGGAGGGAGGGGTGAGTGCAAGTTTAACATGGGGAGGGGCAGAGACTGTGGTAGGAAGGCACGGGCCTGAGTCAGGATCCTGACTTTGCAAGTTAACCAACCTCTTTAGGTTAATCATCTGAGCGACTTTCACTTTGGGCTTCCCTGGTGGCTCATCTGGTAAAGAATCCACCAATAATGTGGGAGACCTGGGTTCAATCCCTGGGTTGGGAAGATCCCCTGGAAAGGGAATGGCTACCCACTCTGGCCTGGAGAATTCTATGGACTATATAGTCCGTGGGGTCATAGAGAGTCAGACACAACTGAGAAACTTTTACTTTATGTTAATCATCCAGCTCTTAAGAGATTCTATTTTGTGGATATTCATGTAGAAAATCGGAGATGGAAATGGCAAGCCACTCTAGTATTCTTGCCCAGAGAATTCCATGGACAGAGGAGTCTGGTAGGCTACAGTCCATGGGGTCGCAAAGAGTCAGACACCACTGAGTGACTAACACAGACACATTTAGAAAATATGCCTAGGGCTCCTGCTGTGTGCCAGACAGAGCTCTGGGCTTTTAGAATCCAAGAGTGAGCAAAATATCCAGAAATACCCCCAACCCTATGGTGGTTCTATTCCAGTGAAAGTCAGTCTAGTAGGTGAGGCAATGAGAGTCTATGAGAAGGTGAAAGAAGCTGGACTGTAAGAAACAGTAGGGTCTTCCCTGGTGGAGGTGGCTCAGTGGTAAAGAGTCTGTCTGTTAACGAAGGACACACAGGTTGGATCCCTGGTCCAGGAAGAGCCCACACGCCACAGAGCAGCGACGCCCATGCGCCACGACTGTTAAGCCTGAGCCCCAGAGCCTGGGGGCCACAACTGCTGAGCCCATGCGCCACAGCTGCTGAAGTCTGAATGCCCTGAAGCCTGTGCTCCACAACAAGAGATGACCCTGCATTGCGAAGCCTGTGCACTCTAACTAGAGAGTAGCCCCCTGTCACCGCAACTAGAGAAGGCCCATGCAAGGAGCAAAGACCCAGTGCAGTCAAAAATAAATAATCATTAAAAAAATATAAAGGAAAGAAACAGTGGGGCTCAGGCCAGGGGAGGGGGAGCAGGGTTATAATTCTCGATTGGATAGTCATAGAAGGCAACAATGAAAAACGTGTATTTGAATAAAGGTTTGCAGGAGGTAAAGGGATTAGCTAAGCTGAAGGACATTCCAGGCAAAGGGGGCTAAAGAGGAAGATCTGAAGGCAGTGTGGTCATGGACCACGTGGCCGGAGGGGAGTGCAGTACGGGACACAGGAGGCGAGGGAGGGTCTGCGGTCCTGGGTCATGTGGGGTCAGGTGGGCCGGTGTCAGGACATGGGCTCTGCTCCAGGTGAAATGGAAGCAGCATGGGACGTTTGGTGCGGCTGTGGGTGTGCTTCGCTTTTCAGAGCATCCCACCGGCCGCTGTGGGGAGGGACGGTGAAGATGAGCCTGTACGGTGGGGAAAGGGGCGGCAGGGGCGTGGGGGGGTGGCAGGGGGGTGGGGGGGCGGCAGGGGGGTGGGGGTTGGGGGGGATGGGCAGTGCAGCCAGTCAGCAGACAAAGCAGGAGGATGGCGGCCAGGCGGCGAAAGGGCTGGGGTCCTGGTTCCACCTGACTTCTGAAGGTGGAACCTGCAGGACCCCTGATGGGTTCAGTGTGGGGTGGCAGGAAAAGGAGCCGTGAGGGACCGAACTATTGTAAGGACCGACTGGCCCCGCGTGAGAAGAGGCGGGCTGGCGGGCTGCGGGTGGCGGGGTGGGAGGGGCTGGGGGCTGTGAGACCTGTGGGTGGGGGTGATGATACCTGAGCCTGGAGTCCAGGCAGGAGCTGGGTCAGCAGCATAGGGCTGGGATCCACAGCTTGGAAGCTGGAAGTGATCACCGAGGGGGTGAAAATCCATTGAGGAAACCAAGAGAGGACCAGTAACTGGGCTCTGGGGCAGCCCAACCTTAAGACCCTGGGAGGAGACGAGGCAGGCGAGGAGACCGAGGAAGAGTGATGAGCGACACTCACTGTAGAACCCCAGGAGATGTTTTGTTTGATTTTTTAAAAAATATTTTATTTTCCAGGTAGTCACAGAATGCTTTCTAGGTGCCTGACTCAGATGTAAGCACCTTTGATGTTAGCTCTTTAAATCCTCATAACTGTTCTAAGGCACACACTCTGGGAGGAATCACTGTCTTTGCTCCCATTTCATAGACAGGGAGGCTGAGACGCTGAAGCCCAGGTGAAGACCTTCGCCCAGGTTTACACAGCCAGGAAAAGGTGGCTCAGGGGGGTCGAGAGCAGTTTGGTCTTAACTCTAAAAGTCCCTGCGAGACTTCTCTGGTGGTTCAGTGGTTAAGACTCCTGGCTTCCAGTACAGGACGTGTGGGTTCCATCCCTGGTCAGTGAGCTAAGATCCCACCTGCCTCATGGCCAAAAAACGAAAGCATAAAACAGAAACAATATTGTAACGGATTCATAAAGACTTTAAAAATGGTCCATGTTAAAAAAAAATCCTTAAAAATAAAGCAATAAAGTACCTGCTAGAGTGGCCAGTGCAGAGTGAGCATATTGTATGTCCTGCTATTTCTTCTTCCAGTTACCTCTCCATGTAGCAGTTCATCCTTCACCCACTCACACCTGCCAACACTGTGGACCGTAGTTTGTTCAGTCTAAGGAAGCCTGGGGAGGAAGGAAAGAGGAAGCCTGGGGAGACCCTTCCCCGAGTGGAGAAATGGCCGCTGTCCCCCAAGGTCCTTGTCTCCAGCATCTTTGCCATGCAGTGCCTTCCAGTGACTTCTTCCTTGTTGTGTTGGGCGTGGGAAGGATTGGGGGCAGGAGGAGAAGGGGACGACAGAGGATGAGATGGTTGGATGGCATCACCGACTCGATGGACGTGGGTTTGGGTGGACTCCAGGAGTTGGTGATGGACAGGGAGGCCTGGCGTGCTGCGGTTCCTGGGGTCGCAAAGAGTCGGACACGACTGAGACAAGGGCTATTCTAGGTGCACGATCTCATTTCATCCTCCAGACAAGCCCTGGTGAAGGAGACCAGCGGTTCCCCCAGCTGAGGAAGCTGAGGCCCACAGAGGGAGAGCGAGCTGATCAGGGCACAGGTTGGTGAGTGATGGAAGCTGGCGGTGGCCGGGGACCCTGTCTCCAGAGACAGGCTCAGAACCTTGGGGTTCTGCTGACCCCCAAGAGAAGATAGTCTTTACCAGGTTATGGTTAGGTATAGTTCATTTGATTAACATACTGATTGGGTTCAGACATCTGCGTTTGGTTAGAGCTCCCGTCGTAAATGCAGGGAGACAGCATGGAGCCTCTGGGTGGAGAGAAGCAGAGACCCTGTCTCCATCTTCTCACACTGTGTTTACAGGAACCTTGGCACAAGCACCCAAGTAGCTGCTCTCAGAGTAGTGGGGAGATGATGCTGTGAAATGAATCCATTAAAAAAATTATTTTTAATTGGAGGGTGATTGCTTTACAATATTGCATTGTTTTCTGCTATATATCAACATGAACCAGCTATAGGTATACGTATGTCCCCTCCCTCTTGAGCCTCCCTCCCACCTCCCACCCCATCCCACCCTCTAGGCTGTCAGAGAGCTCTGGTTCGAGCTCCCTGCATCATACAGCAAATTCCCACCGGCTGTCTGCTTTAAATATGGTAATATATATTAAATCCATGTGTGTAACTCTTTGTTTTATATCAGAGTATAGTTGAGCAACAGTGTTGTGCTAAACAGTGTGTTTTCAGGTGTGCAGCAAAGTGATTCCATTATGCATGTAACTCTTCCCTTCTAAACGATGCTTAATATTACAGAACAGCCCACGCAGGAAAAGAATTTGAAAAAGAAAGTGAACCCATTTTGCCTTGAGCGTTTTAATGTTGCAACAGCAGCTTAGGGCAGAGTGGTTACGGGGACAAGTCAGACCAAGCGTGTCACTCTCCTCCTCTTCCCAAGCCTGCTGCTCTGTTCTTACGCCCCACTGGAAGCCCTGGCCAGGCTGAGTCAATGCTCCGGACTCCTCTCCACACTCTCAGAGCTCAAGGTGTCATGTCTGAGTGTCAAATATAAAAATAGAACCGTGTCAGTCTAGAGCAAGTAGCAGCCGGGTCGTTTGGAGATGAATCTATCAGCTCTTATTATCTACACAAATATCCACAGTGTAATAACAGCCCCCTGCCCCAACACCATGGGTGAGGCTTTGTAAAATGAAATTAAAAAGGCTGAATAAAAAGATGTAATCCGAGAGAGGACACCCAGATTGCAAGCTCAGATTTTAGATACTATTGAATAGGTTGGACAGATGGAGAATTGCCCTTCTACAATCAGAACAGACATCAATAGGAAAAAGAAAAATGTTATGATAAATTTATACTATTGACTCATTGAATGTGTGTGCATAGGTGGTTAATATAAGGTATTATTACTACACTGTTGGTATTTTGGATTTTTTGGAATTGTAGCTCAACCAAAAGATACAAATGAGGTTTTGATTCCCCATGTTAGAAGACTGCGCATCCACTTTGAATGAACACCATGTATATCAGTAGTCAACATTGATTAAGAAAGTTTTTAATGTGTCAAGTTAAAAAAGAGCAGTGTGTCTGTAAATAAGTTCATTGTGGGAGCGATAAATTGGGAGTTTAGAATTAACATATAAACACTACTACGTATATAAAATAAGATAAGCAATAAGGAATTATTCAACACAGGAACTCAGCACTCTGTAATAACCTATATGGGAAAAGAATCTGAAAAAGAATAGATATATGTAAATGTATAATGGGAACACTTTGCTGTATACCCCAAAATAGCACAACATTGTAAATCAACTGTGCTGTGCTGTGCTCAGCCGTGTCTGACTCTTTGAGACCCCATGGACTGCCAGGCTCCTCTGTCCCTGAGATTCTCCAGGCAAGAATACTGGAGTGGGTTGCCTTTCCCTTCTCCAGAGGATCTTCCTGACCCAGAGATTGAACCCAAATTGCAAGCAGACTCTTGACCATCTGACCCAGAACACTGAATGAGTAAACAATTCTGATTGCTCGTATGTGTATATTCAATTTCATTTAAATGAGGTTGGTAATGATATAGACAATATAAGCTGTCTCTCTGGTTTTCAAATGATATCCAGATTGAGAAGAGCTAGAGCCCAGTAGTGGAAAGTGCAGGTTTTGGAGTAAAGCTGTTCTGGGTCGGTGTTCTAACAGCCTCCCTGAGCCTCTGCTTTGCTGTAAGATCTGAATCATGGAACTTCCCTCCCAGGCAATACAGAGGAAATATGTATGTAAACACAATATCTGATGCCAGTGTTCAACCTGGGGATTTTCCCTGTCTTCATCATAACATTAAGTAAAATGATATTTAAAAAAAGGAAAACTCAACTATTTTCAATGTATTTTAGAGTCCAATAATTATTATTCGGTTAGTCCTTATAATTATAGAGCAGATTGTCACAATTCTGCAGATTCATTCAGTTATTAACGAGAAGTCCATCAAGGAGCATGGTTGACAGGAATTGCAAGAATGGAGTCTCCTTTTGCCTCCATAGTAGACTGGTTTCATAACCGGCTGTTAAGTCATTGTCTGGAACTGTGAGGTACCTGGATTTGCAAGTTCACAGGCTCCTCCTTGAATACTTTTATGGTTGTCACCCTACTTACCTTATCCTAAAATGGGGTAAGTAGGATTTATTTATTATTCTAAAATAAACACTGTATGTACAACTGTATTTATGAATCTCTGATCAAACTTGGAATGTGAGAAAGCCTTATACAGGATAGCATGACAGTAATATTTTTTAATGAATGAAAACAGTTTCTTCAAGTTGTTCTGGAAGTTTTCTGCTAAATCAGCAAAGAAATATAAAGCCATACCCACTCACCCCTGCCACAGCACCCTCCCTTTTTTTTATAAAATTTAATTCCAAAGAAAACAAAAGAAAATTCTTCCCAAAGAACAAACCCAAAGAATGCACCTTATTTAATCAGACAGCAGTTCCTTTTTCTTTCCCACTTTGCTGGGAGGAGAAGAGTGAAGGTTTGAGGGTGGGCAGAAAGCAGAGATGGCACGTGCGTGCATGCTAAGTCACTTCAGTCATGTCTGACTCTTTGTGACCCCATGGACTGTAGTCCACCAGCCTCCTCTGTCCATAGGATTCTCCAGGCAAGAACCCTGGAGTGGGCTATTTCCTCCTCTGGGGATCTCCCCACCCAGGGATCAAAATCCTGTCTCCTTTGTCTCCTGCTTTGGCAGGTGGTTTCTTTACCACTAGAGCCTTCTGGGAAGCCCAGGGGGAAAATAAACCTCACTGCACTGATATGTTCCCTGGGGCCACTGCATAACCCCTCTCTGCCAGGCCTGGCTCTAGGGTATTGTGTTTATTGCACCAAAGCTGCATGAAAGTATGAAAATTTAACTTGTGCTTTGTAAATATGTCTTTCAGTGGTTTGTTGGAAAACTAAGGGATTTCTTTATTTTTTTTAACCCACATGGCTAGACATAAAATGAACATACACAAATTCATCCCATTTGATAATTAACTCATTTGGTAATTAAAAAAGAAAACATAAACACCTACAGAAGACTAGTGAAAACTAGAGAAAGACTGTATGTAATACTAGAATATGTGTGCTAAGTGCCTGCGAAGTTGATTCAGGTGTGTGCGACTCTCTGTGACCTTATGGACTGTAGCCTGCCAGGCTCCTGTAGCCCGTCAGACCTGGGTTTGGATCACTGGGTTGGGAAGATCCCCTGGAGAAGGAAAAGGCTACCTACTCCAGTATTCTGGCCTGGAGAATTCCATCAACGACAGTCCATGGGTCGCAAAGAGTCAGACGTGACTGAGTAACTTTCATTTTCACTTTGAACTGCAAGATCAAATCAGCCCATCCTAAAGGAAATCAACCTTGAATATTCATTGGAGGGACTGATGCTGAAGCTTGAAGCTCTAATACTTTGGCCACCTGATGTGAAGAACCAGCTCATTGGAAAAGACCTCGATGCTGGGAAAGACTGACGGCAAGAGGAGAAGGGGCCCACAGAGGTTGGATGGCATCACTGACTCAATGGACATGAGTCTGAGCAAACTTTGGGCGATAGTGAAGGACAGAGAAGCACACTAGGCTTGGTGTGCTGCAGTCCATGGAATCCAAATGAATTGGCCATGACTTAGTGAGTGAAAAACAACAACAACAATCAGCTGTACTCCAATATAAAATAAAAAATAAAGTGAGGGAGTGAAAAAAAGGACAGTGTCAATGTTCCATTGCATCTCATCAATACTTTATTGTTATAAATATAAGACACTGCCGTATTATTAACTGAATGGATACTGGTAGGTAAAAGCATATGAAACAGCACTTTGCATACTGAGAACACACTATATCATTTTATAAATAGCATGGACTTTGTTGATTTTTTCCCCTAGAGCTATTATTAACCTTGAGGCTTCATGGAATCTGAAACTCATGAAATCACCCATCACTGCAAACCATGTGCTAATACCTATTTTCAATCACATAAGTTAAAAATGGCAGATTATGTGTTGATTGAAAAATGGTTATTACCACCTATGTTATTTCAAAGTGGCAGATGGAAATACAGGTAGAACACAAGGTGTGTCTTATTCCAGATTTGCTTAAAATCATTCATGCTTTAGAAAATTAAAGATGAAAAATGCTTGAAGCTGGATTGATAGAACAAAATTAACAACCTCCTTTAAAATATCTGTGTCTCACAGTTTATATTATCAAGTGAAAGTGTTAGTCGCAAAGTCATGTCCCATTCTGGGCAACCCTGTGGTCTGTAGCCCGCCAGGCTCCTCCATCCATGGGATTTCCTAGGCAATAATACTGGAGTGGGTAACCATTCCCTTCTCCAGGGGATCTTCGACCCAGGGATTGAACCTGGGTCTCCAGCATTGCAGGCAGATTGTTTACTGTCTGAGCCACCAAGGAAAGACTTAAAGATGCACAGAGAGATGAAATAGCAATCAAATTCGTGTCAGGGAGCATCCCTTAACATATTCACCCCTGCCCCAAGTCCAGTGACCCCATGAAATCTTCATGCCAAGTGGTAGCAGCCATCTGCCCACCAGGCGAGTAACTTGGGGATCCTCCTTGACCCCCACATTCTCACCCCATCCTTACCCTGCCCTATTTTAGTATCCATATCACATAATTTTAAACATATTAGCTGAGAGTTTATTTTGGTAGCTATAAGTTCACCACCATTCTCTTTTGTCTAAATTTTTCTGGTTATATTTACTCTTCCAGGTTAATTTTGAACATTTTCTTGACTTCCAAATATTCAAGTTCTGTTTAAAATCCTTTGGAACATGTGACTGGAATTGTATTGCATATACATTGAGATAAAATTGTTATCATGATGGTGTTACATAATGCTATCTAGGAATTGTGTCTTTTTAAAACTCAAATATTTTCAGTACCCTTTAATTACATTTATAGTTCTCTCTTTGTAAAGGTTTTGTGCATTTCACAAGTAGGATTATATATTTCATGCATATGCAGAGAGCATATAATTATATATATATATATATATTTAGTATTTAAATAGTATTATGTACATAAGGGGCTTCCCAGGTGGCTCAGTGGTAAAGAATCTACCTGCCAATGCAGGAGACACAGGTTTGATTCCTGGGTCAGGAATATCCCCGGGAGGAGGCAATGGCAACCCACTCCAGTATTCTTGCCTGGAGGATCCCCATGGGCAGGGGAGCCTGGCGGGCTGTGGTCCGTGGAGTCACAGAGTCAGACACAAGTCAGCACAGCAGCACAACATCTTGTAAGTTCAGACCCAGGGTCACCTTTCTACAGAGCCTCCCTTGACCTGCTCTCTGTGAATCCCTCTCTTCCTGCTTCTACTTTGTTAACTGTTTCGTGTGTACCGTTCTCCTCACAAGACTATGACGTCCTCAAGCTGAGGTTCTTAACTGTCCATCTCTCTGACACGGACCCCGTAAAAGCTCAATTCAGATTGTTTAGCAGATTAATGAATGGATCATTGAAATGTTTTCTGTGAATAAGACAAGTAGACGATTCCTCTCAACTGGATGAGCCTTTATTATTTCTTAGGATTTTCCTTTTCTTAGACTGACAGAGTATCACATTTTCAGTTTCTTGCGTTCTGTCCACATTTTGTTTGTAGTAGCAGCTTTTGGGACATGGCCCTCTGAAAATATGCCAGCTTTTAAAGAGGAAGGAGAAATTAACAAAATGTTACTTATGCTCCGTTAAGTCTTGGGGGCAGGGTATCTTTTGTTGGTTATCAAGTATTAGGAGCTTACAAATTATTCTTGAATTTTATAAGGTTTTCCTCCCCCCTTCTTTTGTGCAGGGAATAACTATCCGACCACTGGTGGAGTTCCTTGATGTTAAGAGGTCCAATAAGAAACAGCAAGCTGTCAGTGAGGAAATCCATTGTCGGGTAGGTGTTAATATAGCAGATCAATTTGAATGGTTAAAGGGAAAATTATGGGATTAAGTCAGACAGCTTGACACCATGGTCTCACTTCCTGAAGAAGAGGTAACTGGCAGAGGGTGATGGGGTGTGGGGGGTGGGCTGAGGAAGAGGTGAATTGAGGGTATAATGAACATAGCCCCCCATGTGTACAGCTGCAGGAATACAGGGACAAGGAATCCCCTTTTAGCCCTTACTTCAGCCTGAAATGTTTCTACTGGAAAATTGTGACCATATTTCATAGTTTCCAAAAGTACAAACTATTGTGTTAAAAATATGAATTCTAATTATCGATATGACAAACATCTCATGAATTTGTTTGAAGACGAATTGTTGTCTTATTTGTTTTCAGTTAAAACTCAAGCAAACCAAAACCAAAAAGTATCAGCATCTTTGAAGTTTAGGCATGATAGAAATAGTAGTAGTATTTCTATTAGAATTCTATAAATTTCTATAGTTATAATTTCTACACGCAGAAATAATCACTATCATTTCTGTAAGTAGGAATTAATAATTTCTGTAAATAGAAACAGAAATGACTGATTTCAGGTAAAAATTAATCAACCAGCTGGCTTTTTCTGTTTTAGTTTTTTGATCACGTGAAGACCGGGATTGAAGATGTTTGTGGTCATTGGGGTCACAACTTTTGGAGAGACAAGTAAGAAGGCTTTAAGTGGCTCTGGATCAGTCTGGGAGCAGGTCACATTGACTTGTGTTATTTTTCAGATCTTTGCTATTGTGCCATAGTCTGTCCTTTAAGATAAAGTTTGGCTCTCATAGAAGCTTAGAACAATAGTAGCTTTAACAAGGTAGAAGCTTATTTCTCTCTTATGTAAGTATCAGGTAGGCAGTGTACCGTTAACAGGTGAATTATGCTCCACAGACTCCTCACGGTCCCAGGACCCTTCCTCCACCAAGAACCTCCATTTCCAAGGTTGCCTTTCAGACCAAAAATGGCTGCTGTGGCACTGGCTCTTATGTGCAGATTCCAGGAAGAAAGTCAACAAAGAGACAAAGAATATGTACTAGCTTCCTCCTAATCAGAGTTATCAGAGGCCTCACTCAGTTCTTCCAGTTGAATCACATGGCTTGGCCTTGCATGACCAGGACTAATTATATAGGCATTTCTTACTGTGGGGGAGGCCGAGGAATGCAGTCTGTTTGGTTTAAAACTGGGGGTTTCATTACTGTCTGTTCTCCCACACATGTTGAGGGGCTTTGTCAAATGCAGAGCTCCAGAGCACCTCAGGAGATACATAGACTTGCAAAAATAGCAAATATTTTTAAAGTTACACTTCTCTGAAAAATTATGTGCATTTACATAGATGTGTGGGCTTCCCAGGTGGCACAGTAGTAAAGAATCTGCATGCCAATGGGTTTGATCCCTGGGATGAGAAGATCCCCTGGAGGAAGAAATGGCAACCCACTCCAGTATTTTTGCCTGAAGAATTCCATGGACAAAGAAGCCTGGTGGGCTATAGTCCATGGAATCGCAAAGAATTGGACATGACTAAACATGCACGCACACACATAAATGTGTATTTCTTTCTATGTATATATAATTTACGTGGTGGTTTAGTTGCTAAGTTGTGTCCGACTCTTGTGACCCCATGACTGTAGCCTGTCATGGATTTTCCAGGCAAGAATACTGGAGTGGGTTGCCGTTTCCTTCTCCAGGGGATCTTCCCAACCTAGGACCAAACCCAGATCTCCTGCATTGCAGGCAGATTCTTTACTGTCTAAGCTAGTACATAATTTATATGTACATATATATATATATATACACACACACACACATATATGTGTGTACAGTTCAGTTCAGTTCAGTCGCTCAGTCATGTCTGACTCTTTGTGGCCCCATGAATTGCAGCATGCCAGGCCTCCCTGTCCATCACCAACTCCCAGAGTTCACTTAAATTCACATCCATCGAGTCGGTGATACCATCCAGCCATCTCATCCTCTGTTGTCCCTTTCTCCTCCTGCCCCCAATCCCTCCCAGCATCAGAGTCTTTTCCAATGAGTCAACTCTTTGCATGAGGTGGCCAGAGTACTGGAGTTTCACTTTAACATCAGTCCTTCCAAAGAACACCCAGGACGGATCTCATTTAGAATGGACTGATTGGATCTCCTTGTGGTCCAAGGAACTCTCAAGAGTCTTCTCCAACACCACAGTTCAAAAGTATCAATTCTTTGGTGCTCAGCTTTCTTCACAGTCCAACTCTCACATCCATACATGACTACTGGAGAAACCATAGCCTTGACTAGATGGACCTTAGTCGGCAAAGTAATGTCTCTGCTTTTGAATACGCCCTCTAGGTTGGTCACAACTTTCCTTTCAAGGAGTAAGCGTCTTTTAATTTCATGGCTGCAATCAACATCTGCAGTGATTTTGGAGCCCCCAAAATAAAGTCTGACACTGTTTCCACTGTTTCCCCATCTATTTCCCATGAAGTGATGGGACTGGATGCCATGATCTTCGTTTTCTGAATGTTGAGCTTTAAGCCAACTTTTTCACTCTCCTCTTTCACTTTCATCAAGAGGCTTTTTAGTTCCTCTTCACTTTCTGCCATAAGGGTGGAGTCATCTGCATATCTGAGGTTATTGATATTTCTCCCGGCAATCTTGATTCCAGCTTGTGCTTCTTCCAGCCCAGCATTTCTCATGATGTACTCTGCATAGAAGTTAAATAAGCTGGGTGACAATATACAGCCTTGACGTACTCCTTTACTATTTGGAACCAGTCTGTTGTTCCATGTTTAGTTCTAACTGTTGCTTCCTGACCTGCATACAGGTTTCTCAAGAGGCAGGTATTCCCATCTCTTTCAGAATTTTCCACAGTTTGTTGTGATCCACACAGTGTGTATGCATGTATGATAATAGTCAGAACCTTTCTCAAGGATCTTATGGCTGAAATGCAAGTGGTACACTACCAAGCAGAATTAGGTGCACACTTTAACATATACTGAAACACAGACTTGCGGGATCAAGAAAGAAGGATTAATTCTATTAGCAGGGTTAGGACCCGTGTGGTACAGGAGCAGCTCCCATGGGCTGGTGGGAGCTGACTGTGTGTATCTAAGTCATTGCCATCCACGTTGGTGACTTGACTCAGCTATGGGGGCGGTGAACCAGGGAACTGACAAATGCTACAAATCATACATGTGTTAAATTTGCTGGCACATCACTGTCTGGGAAAGACTTTTGAAGGAGGGTGTTTCGGCTGGTCCTTGAAGAGAGACAGACAGGTCCCAAGATATAGTTGGTGGATCCCTGTTCAACCTCTTGTCTTTTCTTTCCTAACTTTTAAGCAGATTTCCACCCCCTTGCAAATTTACATGAAGTTCACCAATGTACCAATTTACATAATTTAACCTAAGTACATTTTTGAGTGCTTACTGTTTGCTCACATGTTCTGACATGACAGTGGACTACAAGAGAAGTAGAAGCCATAGACTTGGGCCTTTAAAATTTTGCAATATAGTAAAGGCAAGTAAACAGTCACACAGCAAACAGGGGTGTGTGTGCGTGACATCATTAAGTAAGGAGTTATAGAGACTATAAGTGCTGGCACAACCGTCACAAGCCTGACCATGTTGTTTGCTAATGTACAGAGGCTCCTGGACATAGCCTTCCTTCGTAACTAAAGGAAAAATATTTTGTTTGTATGAACAGAGTACGTGATTAGTGAGATGGGAGCACTTAGTAATAAAATAAAGTGAATTAAAATCTCTGCTGTAAAAACATGAAACAAAAGGCCAATTGTCTTGGTGGTATTCACTTTTTTGGAGGCAGGAGGCAGAGCAGAAAACCCTGCTGTAACTCCCTACATCATCCCGCTTTAGGTCTCTGGATGTCTATGCCAAGCCCATGATACAGGCTGTTATGCCTCTTGTTCTTTGTTGTTTGCATGAAAGTGAGTCATTCAGTCGTGTCCGACTCTTTGCAACCTCACTGACTGTAGCCCGCCAGGCTCCACTGTCCGTGGAATTCTCCAGCCAGGAACACTGGAGTGGGGAGCCATTTCTTTCTCCAAGGGATCTTCCTGACTTAGGGATTGAACCCAGGTCTCCTGCATTGCAGATGGATTCTGTACTTTCTGAGCCTCCAGGGAAGCCCCATGCCTTTATCCATTTTCAGCATCCCTTTCAACCCGACCACTTTTCTTTCTCTTGCATCGTATCAGTCCTTTTCTGAAGTGATAAGTGAGCATGGGAATCCAGAGCAGTTTGTCCTTTTCCCAAGGGGAGACTGAACTAAAGATTTATCCCACTCCTCTGACGTCCAAACAGAAGGAAGCATAGATATGGTGTAGGAATGAGGTTGGTTGCCCCTGGGGCAGTGGTAGGTGATGGAAGAGGTGAGCCCTGTGATCATGTGATTTGGTCCAGAAGGTGAAGGACTAGAGAAAGTCTAGCTTCATCCTGCCTTCTAGGCAGAGACACCTCATCTCTATATATGAGTCTGTTCTGGGCAGACATCTGTAAGCTCTGGGCTAATTGGACCATAAATACAAAACATGGTGGAGCCACCTTTGATTCGTGTCTGGAAGGTAATATTGCGGCGTACTTGACACTTTCTCCGCGGTGTACATACTTCAGTGAAGAAATGTATGAAGCCTTACATATTTGCATGCATGAAGTTTTCCAGGTAAATACAAATAATTTTCTGGGTTGTCAGGCACACTGTGCACTACAGGTAGAGTAGAGAAGTTCGTGTGAAGGGATTTGATGCTGACACAGGCCATTCTTGAAGTGAGTCCTCAGATCTCATTTCTCGTCTGTACATAATCGTAGATGTTACAAAAATGGCATAAAAAACAAGCGACTGTTGCAGGTGTGCTGGGTATCCTGCTCTTCCCTCTGAAATCCTTTTACTGTGGATTTCTAACGGTCCTTCCAGACGGTCCTTGAGCCATTTGACCCTTTGAAAATGAAATGAAAGGGTCATGCAGTAAGGATTTTCTCATGTTTGGCAAAAGTTGTCTGATGATAGTAAAAAAGCCACCTATGTGTAGCTTGGTGGAGAAATGAAAAGTATGGAGATAGAGCAAATAAAGGGTATAAATCCTGCACTGCATAGGTCAGATGTGACTGTCTTTAATGTTTATTATTTTTGTGAATCTCTAGTTGGGCTTCCCGGGTGGCACAGTGGTAAACAGTCCACCCGCCAGTGCAGGAGGTGTGGAATTGATCCCTGGGTCAGGAAGATCCCCTGGAGTAGAAACTGGCAATCCACTCTGGGATTCTTGCCTGGAGAATTCTATGGACAGAGGAGGCTGGAGGGCTGCAGTCCATGAGGTTGCAAAGAGTCGGACACAGCTGGGCAAAACAAAAAAGAAAGAAAGAAAGAAAGAAAACTAAAACAACAAGAGCAATAATATTAATACAAGTTTGAAAAGGTGTTGTGTTGCTGCCTGGTGTCCTAGTTCAGTGAGCTTCGCGTGAAATTCAAAATAAACTTAGACAAAAATAGGCCCGGTGTTTGTGTGGAGACCAGTCAATAGCAAAACTCTTTCAAGATAGCTTTCTGCAGTTGTTTTTAGCTCTCCCGTATTTGGAACAAAGGACTAGTATCATGAATGTAGCTTAACATTGTTCACTTTCATAGCACAGGTGTGCCTATAAACACCTTGGACTTATAGTGATCACTGTAACACACTGATTTTTTTCTCATAAAATATTTAGTTCATCCTGATTCGGAGAAGGCGATGGCACCCCACTCCAGTACTCTTGCCTGGAAAATCTCATGGACAGGGGAGCCTGGTAGGCTGCGGTCCATGGGGTCACAAAGAGTCGGACACGACTGAGCGACTTCCCTTTCACTTTTCACTTTCATGCACTGGAGAAGGAAATGGCAACCCACTCCCTGAAGTGACTTAGCAGCAGCAGCAGCAGCAGCAGCAGCGTCCTGATTGACTTGAATATTGGCATAATAGTTATACACAAACCAACTCAATATTCGACTGCTTACAGGAGCAGTCACTTGTTATAGCTGATTCACGTTGTTGTATAGCAGAAACTAACACAGCATTGTGAAGCAATTATATGCCAATTAAAAATAAAGAATAAAAAAATCCCTCAAAAGCAAAGGGGAAAAAGTAATCAATATTTCACAAAGAACCAAATTCAGGGTGACATATGCAGAAGGCATTCATCTTCTATCATCACGTGAACATGCTGCACAAATGTCTTCAGAATCTATGATGCTGCTTAAGAAAATGTATTATTTTTGATAGGAAAAAATAAAATGAAATACATTGACTTTTTGCATCAGAAAAAGGAAATAAAGTACTTAAGTTAGGAGGCAGAGAGTCAGCTCATCTGGCCAGGTCTTGCTCCAGCTTCAGAGCATCAGTGGGTCATCAGCTGATCCTGGCTGCCCTTCTCTGATGTAAGTGGGGTCACTTAACTCTGCTCCATGGGACATTCACCTTTGTCATGGGACCAAGGACTCACTCCGTGTACATCCCTCTCGTGCCATGTGGCAGCATAAGAAGTGAGCTCCAGTGAGCAAGCCCATTCATAGCCTCTGCTCTCAACATCGTGTCTCCTAACTGCCCATTGACCAAAGCAGGTTGACATTATTGATCTCAGTGGCAGGAGGCAGGACTGAGCAGGTCACCTCAGCCATGGTGGAAGGGCATCACCAAGTAACCTGATCTGTTACAGGGTGTGGGTTCAGGGAGGAACGGCACCGGTCTGCCTCTAAGCTTACAAAGCACCTGGCAGTGTCCTGGACACTGGTAAGACAGGAAAACCGGAAAATGTGTCTGGGAAGAAGAAGAGCAAGTTCTGGAGTGCAGTTCTAGTGGGGTAGATAGGAAAGGCTCTTGTGAGAAAATGACCTTCAAGAAAAGACTTAGAGGAGGTCTGAGAACAAGCCCTGCAGGTATTTGGGGAAGACTGTTCCTGAATGAAGAAGTAGTAGGTACAGAGACCCCGAGGTAGGAGCAGGGCTGGCATGTTTCTGGGACAGGGGCGGCCTCAGAGAGGCTGGACCTGAGTCAGAGCATCACAGCCTGAGGCAGGCAGCTCCAAGTGGTGTAGGGCCTCCAGGTCATTGTACTTGTACTCAGTGAGAGGCAGAGGAGTGGCGTGGTTTGCCTTCTTTTTTATTGAGAATTTTATTTATTTGTTATTTATTTTTGGCTGTGCTGGGTCTTCATTGCTGTGTGGGCTTTCTCTACTTGCAACGAGTGGGTGCCGCTCTCCAGTTGGTGCGTGAGCCTCTCGCCCTGGTGGCCTGTCTTGTTGCAGAGCACGAGATCTAGGTGCATGGGCTTCAGTTTCCATAGTTGCAATGCTTGGGCTCAGTAGTGCCAAGCACTAGTTGCAGTGAGCAGGCTTAGCATGTGGGACCTTTTCTGGCCAGGGATCGAACCCATATCACCTGCATTGGCAGGCGGATTCTCAACCACTGGGCCACCAGGGAAGTCCTTGATTTTCACTTTAATGGGATCCCTGTGGCATTAGTGGTAAAGAACCTGTTTGCCAGTGCAGGAGACGTAAGAGACACTGGTTCTCTCTCTAGCTTGGGAAGATCCCCTGGGGAAGGGCATGACAACCCACTCCAGTATTCTTGCCTGGAGTATCCCCATGGACAGAAGAGCCTAGTGGGCCACAATCCATGGGGTAGCAAAGAGTTGGGCACGGCTGAAGCGACTTAGGAGCAGCAGCTGGTTTGCATCAAGGACAGGCTATAGAAACAGTGGCAGAAGCAGGAAAACCAATTTGGTGCCTGTTGCAATAACCCATTGAGACATGGTAATGCTCAGGTGGCGCTAGTGGTAAAGAACCCGCCTGCCAATGCAGGAGACAGAGGAGACGTGGGTTCCATCCCCGGGCTGGGAAGGTCCCCTGGAGGAGGGCATGGCAGCCCACTCCAGTATTCTTGCCTGGAGAATCCCATGCACAGAGGAGCCTGGGGGCCTTGCCTGGAGAATCCCACGGACAGAGGAGCCTGGGGGCTGCAGTCCATGGGGTTGCACAGAGTTGGACATGACTATCGCGACTTAGCACGCACTGCTGGGCCCAGGGCAATGGCAGGAGAGTGATTAGCTTTTGTGTGTATTGTAATGGTGGGACCCACAGCAGTTGTTGAGAGAGAGTGGAGGTAGGGTATTCGTTTCCCAGAGCTGCTGTCACCAAGTGCCACATGTTCGTGCCTTACATAGGAGTTTATTTTCTCATAGTTCTCGGGGCTGGAGGTCCAAGAACAAGATGTCAGTGAAACTGGTTCTTTTGGAACTGAGAGGGAAAGGTCTGCTCCAGGCATCCTTTCTTGGCTTGTGGATGTCCTTCTTTTTCCTGCTTCTTCACACCGTCTTCTCTTTTAACATGTCTGTGTCTGAATTTCCTCTTACAATACACACACCGGTCATATTGGATTCAGGCCCACTAATGACCTCACTTTAACTTAATCAACTGTCTCCAAATATGGTCACATTCTGAGGTCCTGGAGACCAGGACTGTAACATATGGATTTTGGGGGGAACACAGTTCAGGCCATAATGTGGAATATGAGAGAAGGCAAAGAATCAGAGATGACATCAGGGTTTTGGACCAAGTGGAGTGGTCACTAACTGAAATGGGGATGACTTGGGAGAAGATCCATTAGAGCATGCCAAGTTTGAGATGTCCAAGTGGAGAAGTTGAGCAGGAGTCTGGATACTCATTTCTGGGGTTTGGGAAAGAAGTCGGAGCCGGAGACACACATTTGGGAGTCTTGGGCGTGAAAAGTGAAAGTGTTAGTCACTCAGTCATGTCTGGCTCTTTGTGAACCCATGGGCTGTAGCCCGTCAGGTTCTTCTGTCCATGGAATTCTCCAGGCAAAAATACTGGAGAAGGGCATTCCCTTTTCCAGGGGATCTTCTCTGACCCAGGGATCAAGCTGATGTCTCCTGCATTTCCTGCACTGGCTGGCAGGTTCTTTACCACTAAGGCCACTTGGGAAGCCCCATTAGGTATAAGTTTGTTGTGGTTAAAACAAAAATATACTAATATGTGGTCTCTATATATTCAGGTATGCACCTACAAAAATAAATACAATGATCAGACTAACTAAACACTGCTACTATGTTTTTCCCCTGGGAGTAATGGAAATTATTTTATTGGTAAAAACAGATTTTTTTTCTTAATCAGTGTCATGTTAATTAATTGAAGTTTTGATTTTGGTTATTTCCAGGTTTAAGAAGTTTGATGACAAGTACCTGCGGAAGCTTTTGATTCGGGAGAACCAACCCAAGTCAAGCATTGTATCTTTATACAAAAAGCTTGAAATAAAACACGCCATTGAGATGGCAGAAACTGGGATGATAAGCACTGTTCCTTCTTTTGCATCTTTAAAGTAAGTCCTATTTTGAAAATAGAAGTTAGTGTGGCTTCCCAAGTACCTCAGTGGTAAAAGAACCTACCTGCCAGTACAAGAGAGACAGCTTCAATCCCTGAGTCAGGAAGATCCCCTGGAGGAGGAAATGGCAAACCACTCCAGTATTCTTGCCTGGAAAATCCCATGGACATAGAAGCCCAGTGGGCTACAGTCCATAAGGTTGCAGAGAGTCGGACTCGACTGAGCATCTAAGCAACTTATTGCTAAGTAGGTTACTTATAGTTTTGTGAAACCAGCAATAATAAGAAATTTGACTTATGTCCTAACATGAGTCCTTAAGACCTCACAGCAGAAAGAGCTCCTGGTTAAAATGTGAAAACCTGGAAGCATGTCCTTTATTTTACATTATGCCATGTCTTGTCCTGTCACACCATGTTATTGTAGAATGGACCAGTCAGAAAGTACCTGGTCATGTTTAGGATGATTATGTATTTATTGTACTTGCTTTGGACAGTTCAGTATGTTCTGAAAGTAAATCCTCTTTAGCAAGTATTTTGAAATGGAATAGTTTAAGGTGTGTTATGATTTGCAGTTATAAAGATGCATGTAATTACATAGCTATTTCCTCATGGATTATTCACAGAGTCATAATTTAAGGCTTGGAAAGAACATGTAGTGGCGATCTCGTGCAGAGGTACTCAACACAGGCTGTGCATTGGAAATACTGTAGGAGCATTTAAATAACACACATGCCTGGGCCCCACCCAGACCAATAAAATCAGGATCTCTGGTGTTGAGGCTTAGGTATAGGTTTTTTATATATAAGTGATGTGTATGAACCTAGAGCCTGTCATACAGAATGAAGTTAAGTTAGAGAAAAACAAATATCACGTATTAGCCTGGATATATGGAATCTAGAAAAATGGTACTGATAAATCTATTTGCAGGGCAGGAACAGAGATGCCAACATAGAGAATGGACTTGTGACTACAGAGGGGGCAGGAGAGGGTGGGATGAACTGAGAGAGTAGCTCTGACTTATATGCATGGGATAGATAGCTGGCGGGAAGCTGCTGGATAGCACGGGGAGCTCAGCTCCGTGATGACCTAGAGGAGTGGGATATGAGGCGGGTGAGAGGGAGGTCCAAGAGGGAGGGGATACATGCACACATAGAGCTGATTCACGATGTTGTGCAGCAGAAACTAACACAACATTGTAAAGCAATTATATTCTAATAAAAAGATATGTAAACTTACAGAAATTTATAATAAGGAATCCAGTATTGCAATGCATTGACCTAGTCTGTCTCCCTACTTTTAAAAATGAGAAGATGAATATCCAGGATGTAAAGTGACTTAAACACTTCTAGCAAATCCATAGCAGAATAATAAATACTGTCAGCAAATTAGCCAATGAGTTTATCATGGAAGCATCATTCCTCCTCTACATGACAAATTTCAGGTCACGATGATTTCTTCTTTCATTGATGAGCTTGAAGCTCGTTTCAGCAAAGTGTCACCTAAATTAAAATGCTAGCTATGGAAGGGTTGAAATGAAAGAAACTCCAAATCACACCCAACCATAAAAACTGTGATTTTCCCTAGGATGATAGTCCCCTATAAAAATTATTGTAGTTTACACAATCCAGAGTAAAAAGTAGTAGTGGTCAGGATGACTCAGAAATAAAGGCATTATATGGCACTGGAAATAGTGGTGATTGAGCAGAATGACTGATTTATAGTCCCAGCTCTGCAAATAACTCACTGTGTGACCTTAAGCGGGTCCATCTGTTTCCCTGAGATTGAGTTTCTTCCAGTAGAAAATGGGGGTATACTTGCTCCTTGAAGTTTACTCCAGGTTTACCATTTATGATCTTTCTTAGGCACTGTGCTTTTTGTGGGTGCAGCACAAAATAATTCAACTATCCAGCTTCTCAAAAGGGAGTCATTGACTTCGTGGTCATAGAAGAAGGGAATCTCAGCTTTAGCTCTGTTCACAGTTCATCTTGAAGCCAGTCTAAAGTGGAGTAAAGGCAAAGGTTTAGGGGTAGGGAAGTGGGTAGCAAAAATTGATGGATAGTTACATATCATTTACATGGGTAAATGACTGCCATGTTCAGTATTCCACCTCTTCTGAAGTGTTTTCTTTGGAGGAGGATAGAAGCGAAAAAGAGAGGCAGTAAGGCATCATATTTCTGGCAATAATGAACTGAGTCCAGACCAAACTACTGAGAAAACCAGAGGAAAAGGACAAAATATATTTTAAATATCTGCTGGAAAGCTGGACAGTATCCATACAGTGAGGAATTTCTTGGCTAGAAGTCAAAAAAGAGGGAAGTTCAAGAGGATAGAACTGGCGTTTATTGCTATTTTCTGTCTGGAATTTGGAGAACGTGTCTTAAGAGTCTAAAAAGCTAAAACAGGGTTTTTGACAGACTGATTGGTCTTAGAGAATAAAATCAGAATTCAGAACCTACCAAGAAGGAGGGCCATTTGTATGTTCTCAGCTATAGGTTTTTACTTCAAAATCCTATACCTTAACCCTCAAGGGAAAGAGGCCCAGCCTAGAATTATCTCAGTTCTTGACTGTTTAAATCATCAGAGACTGAGATTGCCTCTATCTCAGCTGCTCAAGAGAAGCAAGTTTAAATGTTCTCTGGAAGAAAATAAGATTGTGAAGAGCATTAAAGTATCCCCATGATTGTTTTATATATGTCTAATACTCAATCCAAAATAACCAAGCATATGAGTAGACAGGAAATGTGACTGAAAACACTGAGAAACAGTCAACAAAATATAAAATAAGAGTCGACACAAAAGGGATTCAGATCACTGAACTGTCAGACAGGGACTTTAAAATAGAAAGAAAAACATGTTTAAGGAAAGGAAATGGCATTGACACTTTGGGCATTGTCATGGAGGTTATAGAAACAAAAAAGACCAGAGTGAAGTATTTGAGCTGAAGATAAAGTAACTAAATTTAGGATCTCATTTGACAGCTATCAAAGCAGACTAGATAAAGTTGAAGAGAAAAGGAATTAATTGAAAGATAGGACAGAAGGAAAGACCAGAATGAAAAACAGTATGAAAAAAAAAAAAAAGATGAGAAAGAAAGTGAGAACTATATGGGCTACATTCATATATACTGAAAAGCTCCAGAAGGAGATGAGAGCGAAACTGGTAGGAACAATGTCTTAAGTAATATTTACTGAGGATCTCCCCAAACAGACAGAAGACATGAATTCTGACAGCCTCAAGCAGATTAGATAAGGAGAGAACCAAATGTAGATACAGGTTCATAAAACTGCTGAAAGTCAGAAATACAAAGAGAAAATCTTAAACATACTCAGAGGGGAAAAAAGAGACCTATTTTCTTCAAAAGAGAAAAAACCTGACCACTGATTTTTCAATAAAACCAGCAGACACTATTGGTAGCTTCAAAATTCTGAAAAAATGTAACTGAACCTAGAATTCCATATCCTGCTAAAGTATCCTTTAAAAAAGTAGAATCAAAAACTTAGGAACTTCTTGCACTTAGGAACCCTAGACAGCACTTCGGAACTAGACTTGGGAACTATTTAAAACAACAGGATCACCAATAAAAAGCATAAAAATGTGAAGAACATTCCACATGATGAAAAGGACATTTTTTTTTTTTTAACAGCATGAGCACGGAGACTAAGAGGCACAGGGTTGACATATTTGGCCTCATTTGGAAACCTGCATGCCCAACAATTCAGATTTTTATTCACTTTGCAAGTGTCTGAGAATGACTGAGACAGTACCCTGAGTACTGGTAATGTGTTTATAAATAAACTGTAGCAAGTCAGTGAATTTGCAAATATGGACTCCTTGAATAAACAGGATCAACTGTATGGACATACATAGTATAAATGGTGTCTTTGTAAATATTTCTAATGAGGTATTTTAAAAAATAGAGCCATAATAGTAAAATTCAGCTAATTCAGTTTTGTGGGAATATAACAATCTTATGCTACTTTATTTATGGAGCATTAGAAATGATAAAGTGATAGCATTGCAAGCTCCTCTCGTCTTTCCTCTTTAAATAGTTGCATGAACAGGCTGAAAAAACTTGTGCCTGATTAAACTTATGTGAATGATTTTGACACTGAAATAAATGTTTTAGATTTTAAACGTTACTTTAAACTACAAGTTTTATTCATTAAGTTTCTTCTTCTTAAATGATGATAGAACATAGATGAATTTAATACTTGTTGAATAGTAAAATATTTTTTCCTAAACATTCACAGTGACTGTCGTGAAGAAAAAGTAAGGAAGCTCACACCTGGTGAAATGGATGAAATCCGAGAAATATTGTCAAGAAATCTCTATCAGATCCGTCAGCGAGTAAGAATAATTTATTTAGCAAAATATGTCCTTGCCTTTGGAGGAGGCAATGGCAACCCGTTCCAATATTCTTGCATGGAGAATCCCATGGGCAGAGGAGCCTGCGGGGCTATAGTCCATGGGGTTGCAAAGAGTTGGACACGACTGAGCGACTGAGCATGCACATACTTGCCTTTGGTTAAAAATGTAGCTGCAGATTTGACGCTGTTCAGTTACAGGGGCTGTTGCCACCATCGTGCCAGCCTCTGCAGGTCCCACACCAGGCACTTCCTTCCCTCAGACCCTGCCGCCCCCCAGGGGCCTGTCCCATTAGCATACAGCTCTCCTCCCAGACACCTTGGTCAAAGGCTGGAGGCTGGAATCCCAGGGAGGTAAGAGTTCTGCTACCAAAGACCTGGAGATAAAAACATGTGTTATCCAATGGTGAAGAAAGTTAATTGATTGCTCTTTAAACTTTCTGAATGAAATAGCTTTATCACTTAGAAGACTTTTCAAAATGTATTTAACCTTCTTCATTGCTTGTAAAGTGCAACCATTTCTTCTTTTGCTGTATCTTCTGAGCCACTCCTTTCAACCCATTTCCATCACAGAGCCTCAGTCTCATAGTTTGCTAATAATACAGCCAACACTTGGTGTGTGCCATTTGCCAGCCCTCATTTCTGTGTGTTGTGTGTCTTAACTCTTCATTCTCTAGCAAGTGGTGTTGCTATTGTCTCCATTTTATGGATGAAGAAACTGAGGCACAATGAGGTGACCTGGCACACGGACGCAGTGCTTGTCAGGGATCCCGGTCACTCACATCAAGGGCTTTTCTGGAGCTTCTTAGCTGACCTCCCAGCCCATCCCATTCCATCTGACATCATGGCGGCCCCACTCTTTTCTCGGAGAAGGCAATGGCACCCCACTCCAGTATTCTTGCCTGGAAAATCCCCTGGACGGAGGAGCCTGGTGGGCTGCAGTCCATGGGGTCGCTAAGAGTCGGACACGACTGAGCGACTTCCCTTTCACTTTTCACTTTCATGCATTGGAGAAGGAAATGGCAACCCACTCCAGTGTTCTTGCCTGGAGAATCCCAGGGACAGGGGAGCCTGGTAGGCTACCGTCTATGGGGTCGCACAGAGTCGGACACGACTGAAGCGACTTAGCAGCAGCAGCAGCAGCCACTCTTTTCTTCAAGTTCTTTTTATTTATAGAAAATGTTTTTTCAGTTGTTGTTGAATTCAATATTGTTTCTGTTGTTTATGTTCTGACTTTTGGGCCTGGAGGCATATGGGAATCTTAGTTCCCCAACCAGGGGTTGAACCCACACCCCTTGGATTGGGAGGCGAAGTCTTAACCATTGGACCACCAGAGATGTCCCTTAAAAGCCCCTTTTAATAAAGCATCTTTCTATTTAAAATAAGACAAAACAGTTGTGGCTTCCAGGCTCAACTATTCTTTCAGTCTTTGGGATCTGTATTCAGGTTCCCCTTTAACCAGCCGTGTTTCCACCCACCCCTCACACACCTACCCATCAGCCACAGAGCTATGGGTCTGGATTCATTCCTGAGACTGTGTTGCTGTCTTTTGCATCCCCACTTGAAATGCCCCACTCCTTCCTGTCAGCTGATCCATACTCTCCTATTTTTAAGGTTTCCTCAACACCCTCTAAATTATTCCCCGGCCTGTCTTGGAATGGGCTATCACTTAGAGCTCCTGCATATCACATCATTTTAGCATTTCTTTTCACAATTTCATATTGTTTTGTTAGTTTTACGTGCTCAACTAGATAGCAGATTCCTCAAGGCAGGAAATGAGTGTGGTTCTGTGGTACTTCTGTTTATCTCTACTAGATCTGATACGTTGTTTAGTCACTATGTTGTGCCCAACTCTTTGCGACCCCATGGACTGTAGCCTGCCAGGCTGCTCTGTCCATGGGATTTCCCAGGCAAGAACACTGGAGTGGGTTGCCATTTCCTTCTCTAGGGAATATTCCCGACCCAGGAATCAAACCCTTGTCTCCTGTATTAGCAGGTGGATTCTTTACCACTGAGTTACCTGGGAAGCCTAGGTCTGATACAGTTCTGCGGATAAGACTATTCCCAAGAAGTACACATTAATTCTATCAGAAAATGAACTTAATTACTGACTATAGTTTATTTTAGGAAATGGAATTCTATATAGCTTATAGCTATACTTCTCCAAGCCAGGCTTCAACAGTACATGAACTGTGAACTTCCTGACATTCAAGCTGGATTTAGAAAAGGCAGAGGAACCAGAGATCAAATTGCCAACATCTGCTGGATCACTGAAAAAGCAAGAGAGTTCCAGAAAAACCATCTACTTCTGCTTACTGACTATGCCAAAAGCTTTCACTGTGTGGATCACAACAAACTGTGGAAAATTCTTTGAGATGGGAATACCAGACTACCTGACCTGCCTCTTGAGAAATCTGTGTGCAGATTCAGGAAGCAATAGTTAGACCTGGACGTGGAACAACAGACTGATTCCAAATCGGGAAAGGAGTACGCCAAGGCTGTATACTGTCACCCTGCTTATTTAACTTCTATTCAGAGTACATCATGAGAAACGCTGGGCTGGATGAAGCACAAGCTGGAACCAAGATTGCTGGGAGAAATATCAATAACCTCAGATATGCAGATGACTCCACCCTTATGGCAGAAAGTGAAGAAAAACTAAAGAGCTTCTTGATGAAAGTGAAAGAGGAGAGTGAAAAATTTGGCTTAAAGCTCAGCATTTAGAAATCTAAGATCATGGCATCTGGTCCCATCACTTCATGGCAGATAGATGGGGAAACAGTGGAAACAGTGGCAGACTTTATTTTGGGGGGCTCCAAAACCATTGCAGATGGTGACTGCAGCCATGACATTAAAAGATGCTTGCTGCTTGGAAGAAACGTTCTGACCAAACTAGACAGCATATTAAAAAACAGAGACATTACTTTGCCAACAAAGGTCCGTCTAGTCAAGGCTATGGTTTTTCCAGTAGTCATATATGGATGTGAAAGTTGGACTATAAAGAAAGTTGAGCACCGAAGAATTAATGCTTTTGAACTCTGGTGTGGGAGAAGACTCTTGAGAGTCCCTTGGACTGCAAGCAGATCCAACCAGTCCATTCTAAAGGAAATCAGTCCTGAATATTCATTGGAAGGACTAATGCTGAAGCTGAAACTCCAGTACTTTGGCCACCTGATGTGAAGAGCTGACTCACTGGAGAAGACCCTGATGCTGAGAAAGACTGAAGGCAGGAGGAAAAGGGGACAGAAGAGGATGAGATGGTTGGATGGCATCACCTACTCAGTGTACATGAGTTTGAGTAAACTCCGGGAGTTGCTGATGGACAGGGAGGCCTGGCGTGCTGTGGTCCATGGGGTTGCAAAGAGTTGGACGTGACTGAGAGACTGAACTGACTGATAGCTTATAGAACTAAAAATGTATACCCTGGACAGCCCGACTTTATAAATTGTGTGGCTTCAAATATTAGGATATGATTATTGCTGGTGGAGACAGCCACTTTTCTCAATTTGAAAAGAAACACTGTTAATTAGAGGGTCATAGCACCACCAAGTGGCCCAAAGTGGTTGGTTTCCTACCAGTCCTTACTATCAATAGAGAATGTATGACTTTTTTCTTCCCAGCCGCTACTGATGAGTAAATACATATAAGGTACTGCAAAGAAGTCAAAGATGCTTGATGAATTCAGTCATTTTCCGATTTATAAAGATCATACTTTTCAATGAAAAGTATTAGCTGACTTTTACTAAAACATGAGTTTTTTTTCCCCCCTGTAAGTAGAGAATTTTATTTGGTCCAATCAAACACTGCTGCTGCTGCTGCTGCTAAGTCACGTCAGTCGTGTCCGACTCTGTGTGACCCCATAGACGGCAGCCCACCAGGCTCCCCTGTCCCTGGGATTCTCCAGGCAAGAACACTGGAGTGGGTTGCCATTTCCTTCTCCAATGCATGAAAGTGAAAAGTGAAAGTGAAGTCGCTCAGTCATGCCTGACTCTTTGCGACCCCATGGACTGCAGCCTACCAGGCTCCTCCATCCATGGGAGTTTCCAGGCAGGGGTACTGGAGTGGGGTGCCATTGCCTTCTCCACAATCAAACACAGTTATTGAATATATGTGGGGCTTCCGAGGTGAGGCAGTAATAAAGAATCCACCTGCCCATGCAGGCGATATGAGAGACATGAGTGTGATCCCTGGGTTGGGAAGACCCCCTGGAGAAGGAAACGGCAAGAGCTCCAGCAGTCTTGCCTGGACAATCCCCATGGACAGAGGAGCCTGGTGGGCTTCAGTCCAGAGGGTCACAAAGAGTTGGACAATGACTGAGCGAGTAAGAACACATAACAACACAACCTGCAATTGCTGCCATTGTTACCCAAATTTGAGATTTGATAGACCATGAATTCTTTCAAAATTCATGAATATTAATAACCTTTGAATGTTAACAAAATTTGAAAGAGTGTTAACTTCTATTCCCCCACCTCTGTATGTTCAATCGTTAATTATCTCTTCGAGGTGCAAAGCCAAAGAAATGTAGTGAAGCGCTGGAACTTCCGGGCAGTGATCGGCGTTTTAGTAAAATGTCCCCGGTGTCTTCATTTCAGACCTTGTCCTACAACCGACACAATCTGACGGCGGACACAAGTGAGAGGCAGGCCAAGGAGATCCTGATCCGCCGGCGGCACAGCCTCCGGGAGAGCATTCGGAAGGACAGCAGCTTGAACCGGGAGCACAGGGTAAGCGGCTTCACGCCTCTGGGACGCGGGAGGCTCCATCAGCAGAGCCCGCAGCCGTCCCCGGGGAGCTGGTGACAGGACAGGGCTGTGGGGGGCTGGCCCACGGGAATCCTGGGAGGGAGCCCGTGGTAACACCTTTCCAGATGTTTCTGAAACACCTGTCCTGTTTCAGACGCTGTCCGGGCACTTGGAATTCGTTGGTGAACAAAACTATAAAGCTCCCTTCCCAGGTGGAATTCACATTCTAGGGGGGGAGAAGGCCACCAGGAACGGACCGAATAAGGAAATTGTTAGGTTAGAGGCAATATGTGCTGTGGACAAAATAAGCCAGAAAAGGCTGAGGAGGGAGGACTGGGAAGACGGGGAAGGCTCAGGCAGTGTACAGCATTAAACTGAATGCAGGGGTCAGACTTCATTTGGGGAGTCACCGTTGTTCTTTCCAGGGAGAGGCTGCAGCCTGAAGGTGAGCCAGTCAGCCTGAGCGGAAACTTCCAGAAGGCCCTGTGTCTGTGTCGGGAGAGTTTCAGATGCTGTGTGCTCAGCATTCTGCTTGGTTCAGGGCCCTGTCCTAGATAAGGAAGCGACTTTCAAAGGCTATTCTGGGCCTTCCCTGGTGGCAGAGTGGCTAAGAACCCACCTGCCAATGCAAGGGACACAGGTTCGATCCCTGGCCTGGGAAGATTCCACGTGCCACGGAGCAGCTAAGCCCGTGAGCCTCAACCACTGAGCCTGAGTGCTCTAGAGCCTATGCTCAGGAGCAAGAGAAGCCCAGGCACTGCCGCAGAGAGCAGTCCTTGCTCTCTGCAGCGAGAGAAACCCCACAAGCAGCAATGAAGACCCAGAATAGCCAAAAGTAAATAATTGTTTAAAAAGTATATTGTGATTGAATATAGCAGGCACCGCATCTCATTGTTAATAATGATCTGTATTGCACTGTTAGAGATCAAAATGGTTATGTCTGAACAGTGTTACATTTTATGTGTGAAACGTGGCTGCATCAGTTAAAAGTTGAAGAAACTAGAGGGAAGGAAATCTAAAGAAGAGGGGATGTATGTATACATATGACTTTGTTGTACACTTTGTTGTACAGAAGAAACCAGCAACAACATTGTAAAGCAACTAAACGCCAATAGAAATTAATAGAAAACACAAGAAAACAATTTAAAGACACTAGAGGCTGTGGCATTGGAAATGCCAGCCAAGTTAGCTATAGTGATATTTTTAATTTGATCATTTTCAAGAGTTATTAAAGTGAATACAACCTAAACATGCTACATTTTTCATATATCTTCCTCCTTATATATGTAGGTTCTATGTCTTTTTTTAGTAATGCTCTTATAAGTGAATGTTTCTGTAGCTTTTCTTTAAGAAAAGCCAGAGGTTTTTATATCCTTTTCCTAAGGGTCCCAGTTTATTTCTGTTTTCCTTAATAGGACTGATTTCTGTGATATTTTAAAAGAGGCTTTCTACATTTTAAATCACATGATTATCACTTGGAAATTTATTCCCCATCCTTACAGTTCCTCACCCAGTAGTTTTGGAATCGAGAACTAAGATTTTAATTTTCAACACCAAGATTTGCTGTAGAATTGTAAACTAATGTACAATAAATGGTGTGACACCTAAATAAGGTTTTCTACTATTTTTTGACAGGCTTCCACTTCAACCTCCCGATATTTATCCTTACCCAAAAATACAAAGCTTCCAGAAAAGCTACAGAAGAAAAAGAATGTTTCTAATTCAGGTAATGAAGGCAGTTGGAGCAAAAAGACTTTACACTTATTTATCAATGCTTATAAAACGGAAAACTTTTCCATGTTTTCTTCTTTATTAAAGACAATGAGTTCGGTCCTTTGCAAACATAAGAACATGGTGACCTTTATTAGTGTTGCATCCTTTTGGAATCGAGTTCGGTGCACGCTATACATAATTTAGTTTTATCCTATAATGATTCTGCCTGACATAGCAAAAGCAACTATTGTCACCGTGTGATTGGTGAACAGGTAAATAGAAAGTTGTCCATCTTCAAAGGTTTACATTTAATTCTTTAATTCTTACTATATTTCTAATTCAAATGTTCATAATTTTAATATATTTTCATAAAGGCAACCATATAATTGACTTCCAGGCCTCATTATTAAAGCTTTGACATGAAGGCTAATATCTCTTTATTTGATGGTAATCTTTATGTAGCTTTCAAGCCATACTGGTGTTTTGACCATTTTATGAAAATATAAAGGAAATAAACCTGCACATGAGATTGTAGATCAGGACAAGAATCTGCATAATAGCAGCTAATTATTGATCTGTCTACTGTGTGCCAGACATTGAGCTGAGCAGTCCAGGACCATTTGGATGGGGCAAGTGGGCCAGCAACTGCTGCCAAATGGTCTGTTTGACATCCGGCAGGAGGCTCAGTGGTTAAAAAATCCGCCTGCCAAAGCAGGAGACTCGGAGACACAAGTTCAATCCCTGGGTTGGGAAGATCCCCTGGAGAAGGAAACGACAACCCACTCCAGTATTCTTGCCTGGAGAATCCCATGGACAAAAGAGCCTGGCGGGCTACAGTCCATGGGGTCACAAAGAGTAGGACACGACTTGGTGCACACGCACACTCATTCATCCCTTACTAACATCTCTTGAACCTTAGTTACTTCATCTGTAAAGTGGGTGATTGTGAGGATTCCATAGGTTAATGCATTTGAAAGTGCTCAGTACAGCGGCTGGTACATCAGAAGCTCTTTAGAAATAATGTGTGCACACTTGTGGACACAGACGTTCACAGAGCTTAAGCACAGGCCCAGGACTCAGCTGGAGTCAGGGTGAGTCCTCTGGCCTTCCTGCATGACCCCCAGAGCCCCAGGGAGGGCCAAGCAGGTGCTGGAGCAGGTGGTTGTATCATCTTCTCCCTAAAATGCCTGCCCACGCTGTCTTTCTTTTGCTCCCTGGCAGGTGGCAACAGCAGCGACTCCGACCTGGAGGCGGGGACCACGGTGCTCAACCTGCAGCCTCGGGCCAGGCGCTTCTTGCCAGAACAGTTCTCGAAGAAAGCCCCCCAGGCCTATAAAATGGAGTGGAAGAACGAGGTGGACATGGATTCCAGGCAGGATCAACCCCGCAGCTCTCCAGCTGCCCACAGTAAAGAGGGGTGCCCCCAGACCCGGGGTGTGCTCTGCCAGCCCCTCCTCTCCAAAGGCCACTTTGGCTCCGTGCGGGGTGACCGTGTCCACGAAGGCAACCGACCCAAGCCGCCCCCCAGGCTGGTCCGAAGGGCCTCGGAACCTGGAAACCGGAAGGGTCGATTTGGGAGTGAGAAGCCTTAATGGAAATGGCCAAAGCAGACCTGGGGGGAATGGCCCCGCCCAGCTGTGGCGTGTTACCTAGCAACCTGACACAGCAACGGAATCCACTTAAACCCTCTATGCATTTAAATACTGTCCTTAGGTAGAAATCATGCCAGTGGCCAGTGATCCATGGGGCAAATGGTCACCCCAGGAAGAAGAAAGTCAAAGAAAAGTCCCCTATAGTGTCTTTGATGACTTATTGCTGGCAATTGTGTTCTTTGCAAGCCTAAAGAGAGGAAAAAAAAAATCACAAAAAACAGTTGTGCCTTTATTGAACTTGAAGGACAGAACTTGAAATTTTTAACACACCCTTGTTGGTGAAAGTTTAATATATACATATATGCCTCAGATTTTATTTATGAAAAAATATGTATATCTGTAATTAGTTTTTCAGTGAATGGCACTAAAAATACTCAGAACACCTTTCCACGGCGTCCAGGGCAGCTTCCACAGGATGGGGGCCAGGTCATCAGCTCCGGATGGTGGGGTGTTTCCTGATGATTCTGAGCTGATGGCTGTTGGTTAAGAAAGATCACAGCATGGAGCAAAGATTCCTGAGGACGCCAACAGCCAGAACACCTGGGCGGACGAGGCCTCGCTGCCAGACTGTAGGTCCTCTGAAGTTGTGAGAGTTGGCTGGTTTTTAATGTGTTCCTCATTCTACTGTTTGTGGGCGATGTACAGATTCCATCTCCCCGTCGTGTTTAAATGGTACCAAGAGAAGCGTGGAAGGTGTGGGTGGAACCAGCTTACACTGTATGACAGACTCAGGGCCAGTGTGGGATGGGACTTGGCCTCGTGCTGGGCGAGGGGTGACAGGACAGTGCCTGTTTGCAGCTGGCTGGCGGGTTTTGTGCAATACTTGGGGGACGGTGCAGGAGATCCCCTGTCACGCCCATCTGCGACCACCTGCTTTAGGATTTTTCTGTAGAACATTCTAGAACTTTGAATCCAGGACAGAGGCTCCAAGCAGACAAGGATAAAGGTTGAGATAAATGATATTCCGACCCTTAACAAACTGGTGGGGATTTGGGTTTTTAATTTCACACAGGACGCACTTTGGAGAATGTGGGAGTTCTATTTTTTTTTTTTTTTACACTAGTCTAATTTGTTACCTCTCCCCTGTCAAGAAAGGAGTAGCTCAAATTCTTCATATAAAAGTGAATTCTACTCATCTGAGTACTTTTTAAAAGTACAGCAGAAAGACTAGAAATGGAACATAACCATTAAAGATTCATATTGGAATCGCTCAGACTGTAGATTTTATTGGCCTGTCATTTTCCCCTGAAAAACCTTTCTATAAAAGGTTGACTTGAACATTTCTGGGGTTTAGGTATGAAATGAAGCCACTCTCGACGGATTCACACTGGAGAGCCATTTGCTGTGTCTCGCTCTTGGAGACATAGCAAAGGATACAAGTGACCACATATAATTGCTGGAAAAACAAGGATAAATTAAAAGGAAAGATCCGGTACTTAGAAATTCTCAGGCTTAGCTTTCTTCTACCCTCACTGACGTGGAGAAGTAAATCTTCTACCCTTTTTTCTCATGTTCTAAAATCTTGAGCACTGCTGGATTGTTCAGCATGAGGCAGAGGGAAGGGTAAACACACAAGGTACAAGTGTAAAAAGAGCATGCTTTCTTCCCCAAACTCTCCCAGGTTGATTGGTGGAAAGCAATGTAGACACAATTTAAAGACTACAAGCTTAGGACTCTGTGCCAAAATTCTTAGTTTTAAATGGAAATATTTATATAAAAAGTATATATTTCATCTGCTGGAAATAAATTAGAGCTGAATTTTAATGAAGAATCTTTATTATAAGATTATGATTCATCAAGAGATATGATATATATTTTTGAGAATTTGAAGAGTAAGTTACCGTTTATGAAATCTGAAATGGAAAGTTGAAATGTAAAATAATAACCTTAAAATAAATGTCCTGATTTTTCCTGGTGTCCAAGATTAATAAATATCACAAGGAGTCTAATGTTCTGGAACTAAAGGAGAAAACCTAAAAATGTTTATTAGATACTTCTTGTTAAGCACATAGACCAAATTCAGCTTTCATTAATTAAAAGTCAGATTAAAAACAAACTCTGGTATTGTGTCAATTTCTAAAACAATGAACACGTGTCATTTTATCTATAATTAGTATCATTTTTCCTTATTTGTGGAATGATAAAATTAATGAAAAATAAATTTGACTTTATTTTTCTCTATACTTTTTTATGTAATTAAATTCTAGACATTATGGGAGCATGTATGGAGCTGAAACCCTTTAAATATCCTAACAATCTAAATTTCTATGGTACAGAAATATCCCTACCCTTATGAATAATTCCCGTTTCAAATAGCACTTGATACAATCAAGTTCCAATGTGACTGTGGAATTTTGCTGTGTCTTTGGTGTTTGCTGTAACAAATTCGAACTATTTATAAATGCAGAGTCAGGGCTTATTTTTTTCTTCTTTTTTTTTTTTTTAGGCTTGGGAACATTTTTAACTTGATTTATTTTTATTTTATTAATTATTATATCTACATAATATATTGTTTATAGATAAAATATTATTATTTATATATTAATTTTTAACTAATTTAATTTATATTTTGACTGCACCACACAGCATGTGAGATCTTAGTTCCCTGATTAGGGATGGAACCCATGGCCTCTGCATTGGAAGCTCCAAGTCTTAACCACAGGAGCACCCAGCTGATTACTTTATATATTATGCTAAGACTGGCTGTTGGGAGCTGAGAGCAGTTATGTCAGTTAGCAGACAGTTAGAAGTGAGTCCCAAAGTTTGGCACTTCTTAAAAGTATGCGTTCGCTGTATATGCCTCAAACATCTGCAATGAAATTCCCTTGGGCTCTTGCTAAGCTTTGTAGTGGGGGTGTACCATTTTACCTGGGTCGGGGGAGAATGTTTGTTTATATGAAAAGAGAAAAGCATGGTTATTACACGTTCAGCATGTTTTGCGTTTGTTACCTCACACAAATCACGTTTATGTTAAAACTGGCATTTCACAAGCGCGTATGAGAACTGTAGTATTTTATTAGTTCCTTGGGCATACTTGACTTTACTCTTTCAAGAGTGATAGAGGGTTTCTTTGTCCAGATGAAGTAGCTGTGATAGTCTCTCTTGAGGCCTGAACACTGAATATTGATTTCTTTCCTCAACCTGAACAAGTCAGGCTCATGAGTGGTATTCTGGGGTTTTCTGTTTTTGTTTTCCCCACTTTTAGAGCAAAATGTGTAGCTTGCTGGTACTTTATTTTTTAAATTATTTTTTCAAGTCCTCTTTAAAGCAATTTTTAAAATTTTTTAACTTTTGTGGCCATAACTGGCAACGTGAATTCCAATCTCTGAATATCCAGAATAAATATGGATAAATGGGCTTCCCAGGTGTCTCAGTGGTAAAGAATCTGCCTGAAAATGCATGAGACTCAGGAGACCTGGGTTCAATCCCTGGGTTGGGAAGATCTCCTGGAGGAGGGCATGGCAACCCACTCCAGTATTCTTGCCTGGAGAATCCCATAGACAGAGAACTGTGGTAGGCTACAGTCCATAGGGTCACACAGAGCTGGACACGACTAAGCGAGTGAACAATAATCAAAATACAAATATTTTTTCTAACAAGACCTTTACAGTCCACTTTTATACTGTTCATTAGTAATGATTAACAATCTTTAATGTTCATAATTATCTTTTCCCCTTGAGGAACAACACAAAACTATTTGAGAGTATCCACTTTCAAAATAAGAATCAGCACACTTAAAATGGATTGAATCAAGAACACAGTAGAACTTTTGTTAGTTTTGTTTTCACAGTTATCTGTAAAATGGTGAGTTTAGATACTTGAGAAAAACAGATCTAAAGTAAAAATAATGCTTTAAAGTAAGTTGGGCTTCCCTGATAGCTCACCTGGTAAAGAATCCACCTGCAATGTGGAAGACCTGGGTTTGATCCCTGGGTTCAAGGGAACGGCTACCCACTCCGGTATTGTGGCCTGGAGAATTCCATGGAGTGTGTAGTCCATGGGATTGTAAAGAGCTGGACATGACTGAGCGACTTTCACTTTCACTTTTAAGTAAGTTAGTATTTTTATATCAAATTAGAAATAAATTCTGTGATGACCTGAAAACAATTGTCTCACCATCAGTGTAGAATAAATTTCAGATTATGTATATACTGGATATGATATGGTTTACAAGTTTATGTTTTTACTATCAAGATGTATTTTAGAATGTTTAGTCATTAAATCGTGTCTGTTTTGGGACCCCATGGGCTGTAGCCTGCCAGGCTCCTCTGTCCATGGGATTCTCCAGACAAGAATACTGGAGTGGGTTGCCATTTCCTCCTCCAGGGGATCTTCCTGAGCCAGGGATTGAACCTGGGTCTCCCTCCCTCAGCTCCTGCACTGCAGGCAGATTCTTTACCACTGCACCACCTGGGAAGGCCAGGCTGGCTTTTACTGCGGATTCCAAATGAAAAGCTCTTCCCTTCCAGATGCCTAAAATTTCCCCAAGTGGGTTGCTTCTCACCGCGACAGATTGCTCCATACCTACAAGTGTCCTCAGAAAAAGACGCCTTCTCAGTGTTCTGAATGTTCCATAAATGTTCCCTGCCAGGTAACACAGGAAGGGCACAACGTACTGGACACTTGGGAGGAGCCTCTCAAAGCTTGCAGAGCTCCGCCAGACCAGACACCTGGGCGGCACCGCAGCTCCTCCCAGGTCTCCCTGAAGCCTCTGGGAGAGGCTCCTCTCCCTCCCTCGGTCTCCCTCCAGCCTCATGCCCCCCTCTCCCCCGGCTGCTCGGCCCAGACTACTCCTTCCAGCCTCCAGCTGGTCTCCTCCCTGCAGCCAGAGGGGGCTTCCTGGAATGTGAAGGGCCCTGGAACACCATCCAGCATGAATGCTTAGGGCTCCCAGTTATGTTAGCACACAACGTTACCCTGAGCCTGGCGGGTAAGCCCTTGATTTAACCCCACGCTGCTCAGCTCTGGGTGTATGCTGAGCACCTGGGGCTGCCCTGAGGTGCAGGGCAGACTCTGGGCATCAGGTGACTCGAACATGGAGCCAGGGCAAAGGAGCCCCTCTCTCCAGCCCCTGCTTCCGTGCTCCAGGTATAACCCTCCACACCTCAGGATCCAGGAGGGCACAGGTCCCTGGGTGTGGAGCCGGGTACATGTCTCTGCTAGCCAGGCACACTCTGCTCCCTCCCTGCTCATCTCTCTGAACGCGTGAACAGGTGGACATGTACATAGGCGCGCCTTTCTCTTTGGAAAAGGCCAAGTCTTTCGGATGCCCAAGCCCCAGGCTGTTTCAGAGAATGTACCAGCTCTGCTAACACAGTGCTGGACAGGGGGCCATTTCCTTTACCAACTTCTTAGGCACATTCAATGTCTCTGAAGTGAGATTTCATCATAACAGTTAATTTAAGTTGAACCAGATGTAAACTTCAGATATTTTTGACATATAAAAACTGCAATTTCATGTGGCTTGACCTAACGCATTGCAAAAGATGACAGAAGATACTCAAAATTAAAAAAACAAACAAAACACAAACTTTGAGCAGATTTAATTTCCCTGAGGCCATATTATAAACAGTGTCCATCAGACTGGTGGTGGTTTTCACACTTCACCGTGCAAAGGAGCTGGGTGTCTTATGCACATGACTTCCGCAGCTGTGGGGTGGGCCAGTGTCTGCATGTCCGAGGAGCTCCAGGGACGGGACGTGGCTGGTCCCCGGGCCACACTTCGAGTAGCAACATGTTAGACTATCTAATATAAATATCTGAAAAATTCACACGAACAAAACACTAAAATTTGTAGTAGTAGAGAATACCAAGTGTGTTTCTGCTCTCCACACTGAGATCAATTTTTAGGGTTCTCAGTATTTCTATGTCTCTAGTTCGTTAGAAAACCTCATTAAGTGTACAGGCTTTAACTTCAAAAATAAAGTGCTACAGTTAAAAAAAAATAAACACATGGCTAGATTTAAGAGCTTCTCAGAAACCTATTTCTGAGAGTGAAGAAAAGACAATCTTTGGAGAAATTCTTTTGAAATTCTCCTTCATTGCATAAACCCTTGATTATCTATTGTTCTTTTGAGTCTAATCTGTGTGACAACTCGGTACACACACTCAGAGCGAGGCCATTTTATATCATATTTTGGTTTCCTCAAAAGCACTTGTACAAAAGTTCACACTTAATTAGAAGCTAACATTTTTCTTGTAGCTAAACAGGAACAAGGACAATCTTCAAACCTGCAGTTAATTTTTCATCATAAATATTTGAGTTTACCCAACACACATCTGCAGCTGCAGAACAATTTTTTTCTGCTCTGCAAGTATTAAAGTTATAACAAATCCGTGTATTAAAGCATCATTTATAATTACACACATCAGGTGGAAGACTGGAATCCAACCCTAGCAGACTGATTTAAAGGACCGAAAGGAACGTGAGCTCTGGGGATCTGTGTGGACAGGGGGCCCCTAAACCGTTTGTACCAGTAACTGATGTCACCTTGGAGAGTCAGTGAGTGCCTGCAGCCTCCCGGGCCATCTGTGCTCACCTGACTTCCGAGGTCCCTGGAGGCACCCAGCACGCTTCCCTGTAGGTCAACATAGCGCTTCTGTTCTCAGGTGTGATGTCAACATGAAAGTGAGGAAATGATTTTCAACAAAGACGCTGTAGCACCTATGACAGGGCCTGATGCCAGTCTCTCTCTTATCCTGAAGATGATGCTCATCTGAAAAGCATTTGATTTGGTTTCTCCATCAGGTTCTTTCCCCTCTTCCAGGAGCAGACAGGTCATCACGCCTGGTGTCTGGGAGATGTGGCTGCAGGCAGGCTTGGGCCTCTGCAGGGCGGGGGCCTCAGGGACCCTGGGCACAGGGGAAGGGCCCCTAGGATTGAGTTCCCCTGGTATACAGTGTGACTGCCAAGAGCCGGGGGACGCGGAACCCACTGTGTGTGATCGCACGATTTTAACAGACAACCCAAACACGTTAGCTATTAATAACAACCGAGTCTCTGACTTGACTTTAATCCAAACCAGCAGGTCTCGGAATGAGCCTTTCTCTACCTCCAGGAGAAACTGGAAACAGGACTCACTGAACACCCCAGATTCCAGGGCCTCGCCTGGGTCCACGGGCTCAGACGGGCATCTCTGGTTTTGAGCCAGCTCCCCGGGTGGAATGCTGTGAGGCCCTGAAGAAGGCACAGACTGGTTTCAGCACAGCGACTTCTTTGATCTCTGGCATTTTGGTGGCAGAAAAGCCTCCTTGGAGCTCATCGAATTTCACCTGATATTGCATCCAGCTGACCAGCATTTCATTCATGTTTCCTTATTTCTGTTCAGCAGGGACATTCCTGCAGTCTCTCCCCTCCTGGCACGTGTCCTGCTCTGTGAGCCCACCACGATTTCCCCTTGAAAACCCCAGGCTCACTGGCCAGATGAAGAGCAGACTCTTAGGGGAATGCTGACTACCTTCCCCTCCTGCCAAATTCAGCCCCCGTCTTCGTGTGTCTACGTACTGCTTTGATTCTACCCGTCCCACAAGCCTGATGGGACAGCCACCACCAGAGCTTCTTTTTGGAGAGAAGTCACTTCTCTTTACCATCGGTCCTTTCCATAGCACCCATCCTGGGGCCTCTGTCCACATCCACACACCTTGGGTTTTGTCTCTTCCTGCTGCTAAATCCACCTACTCGCTTTTTAATTCCTCACCCCCTTGGCCACCAGAGTGAGGTCTGTTTCGTGACATGATGACAACAGCCACAAAGCCTAAGGCCGCCCCCAGGCCGGGAGGGCCGCAGGGGCTTACCTCCTGGGCCACCCCCGAGAGGATGGGGGCAAGGACCCGGCCCACGGCTGTCACCGACTGCCCCATGCCCAGGAGGCTGCCGCCAGCCCGCACCCCGCCCACGGTCAGCTGGAGGTCAGTGATGCAGGTCCTGCCGATGGCGGTGGAGAAGGACAGGAGCACAGAGCAGACGACCGCGACGTCCAGGCTGCGTGCCGAGGCGAAGAGCAGCAGCAGCGCAGACGTGAGCACGCTGGAGTGCAGCAGGAGCCGGTAAGACTGGTGGCCGTGCAGCCGCAGGAGGGGCCCCAGGGCGAAGCCGGCCAGGACGCCCAGGGCGCTGCTGCAGCTGGTGAGATAGCCAGCCGCCCTGGGCCCCATGCCGAAGCGCTCCTCCAGGGCCAGGACGAAGTTACTGTAGTAGAGCATGACGGCCACAGCCATCAGCAGGCGCACCACGAACACGACCCACAGGGCGGACAGCACCAGGCTCCTCAGGCCCCACAGGGTGGCCAGCACCTCCGCCCAGGGCAGTCGGGCCGGCCCCTTGCTCACTGGGGTCCCCTGGGGGCTGGCTGGGGTCGCCTGGGCACTGGCCGCCCTCTGCACGGCAGAGTCTGTCTTTCCCCAAAGCGCCTGGTTCCAACCCCGTGGCAAGTCATCCTCTGGACCGCTGAGTTTTACTTCACTCCATGGAAACAGCCAAACGAGACCTGTCAACAGGGCACGAGACCTGTTAGAGCCGCAGAGACTCCACGCAGGGCCTCCTCGGGGGGGGCGACTGCTCTGTTTTCCTGTATTAGTCCACTTACTAGGTGGATTTTTGAAACCTGTTTTTAACCATTCCCACAGCTACTTAGACTCCATTTTGATATCAGAATTCTGCTATTCACCTTAAGAAAGAAAATCAACTCTGAATATTCATTGGAAGGACTGATGCTAAAGCTGAAGTTCCAACACTTTGGCCACCTGACGCGAAGAACTGACTCACTGGAAAAGATCCTGATGCAGACAGAAGGCAGGAGGAGAAGGGGACACAGCATGAGATGGTTGGAAGGTATCACCGACTCGATGGATATGAATTTGAATAAGCTCTGGGAGTTGGTGACGGACAGGGAAGCCTGGAGTGCTGCGGTCCATGGGGTCACAAAGAGTTGGACACGACTGAGCGAATGACCCTTTCTTTCACACTGAAACCTGCCCTTCTTGGACATCTTTCTGAATTCATCCCCGTGGTTTTCAGCCCTTCATCACTTAAGCGCCACATGGACCGGTGCTGCTCAGGCCTGCCTGGGGCTGTTCTCACCAACAACACTGATGCCTGTGGTTCCTCGAAACACAGTGTAGGTGGGCTGGGAGCTGAGGGACAATGGATTCATGCAGAAAACCAACCACAGAGAACGTGGGCCTGTGAGGGCTTTTCATCTGTCCTCACCCTTGACAAAGGGCCTTGGACGTTTCACAGAATCTTGATACAAGTGCAAAAGGACTGTTGTTGATGAACCAAGAGGAAGAGTATAATTTAAATGATGATAAAACGATCACAATCACAGCAACTAATGTTGCCCGAATGCCCCTATCCTTGCGGACTTTATTTTCTAACTGTGTACGTACTGAGGGAACGGAACATAAGAAAATAAATTGCTGATTTCAGAAGTGCTACCAAAAAATTGAGTTATTTTAGACAAGGATCAGGGATGGCCAGTCTAAGGAAGTAAACATCTGAATATTGAATGATCAGCCAAGAAACAGTCAGTATAGATCTGTGAAAAGAATACTGTAGGTGGAGGAAAGACGGGATTAGGGTCCTCCTGTGAGAAGAAGCCGACATTTGTGGGGGAGGCAGAGGGTGGCCGGCCCACACCAAGTGGGCGTGAGACAGACAGACAGACCCACAGGCACACACATGACGGGAGCCACTGAGCGGCCCCCAGCAGGGCCGATGTGACCTGACTGTCCTCTGTGAGTAATGAGTCTGTCTATCCTAAGAAAGGGATACCCTGATGGCTTACTAGGTAAAGAATCTGCCTGCAATGCAGGAGACACAGGAGATGCGGGTTCGATTCCTGGGTCAGGAAGATCCCCTGGAGAAAGAAATGGCAACCCACTCAATATTCTTGCCTGGGAAATTTCATGGACAGAGGAGCCTGGTCCATGGAGTTGCAAAGAGTTGGATAACAATGAGCACGAACACAATACATTCTAAGGAAAACACTGTAATGAGAGAAAGTGGGTAAGACTGGTGGGGATAATCACATCAAGCAGACCACCTCCTCATGATTCATGCCAACTTACCAGCGTTGAGAACGAAGACAGAAGAGCAGACGAAGGCCGTGAGATAAAACCCACCATCCAGCTCAGCCAGATACCCGCCGACCACTGGGCCCAAGATGAAGCCCATGCTGGACGCCGTGTTGAACTGTCCCAGCACCACCGGCCGTTCCTCCTCTGTGACCAGGTCAGCTAGCAGGGCCCTTGAGATGGAGAGTGTGTGCTTAAAGATACCTGCGAGGTGACAAGAAACATGTCTGTGCATTTTCCAACCAAAAGCATCTCTCTTGGGATCCTGAGCTTCATCTCCGTCCCTGATGGAGTTCTAATCTCAATTTTCTGTGACCCTCTAAGGCAGCGGTCTCCACCCTCCAGGATCTAATGCCTAATGGTCTGAGGTAGAGCTGATGTAATAACAATAAAGTGCATTAGAAATGTGATGTGTTTAAATCACCCCGAAACATCTTGTCCCCCCAATGGAAAAGCTATCTTCCATGAAACCTGTCCCTGATGTCAGAAAGGTTGGGGAACCTCTGTTCTAAGGCCTGGAGGTCCCATCCCACTGTGGCTGGACTCCTGGCCCGGCCCCAGACCCGAGTGGGCCACCTGCATCTAAACCAAGCCCCCGGAGCCCTCAGCTTGTCCACCCCCCATCAGGACATTCCAGGGTCTCCAGCCACGTCTGCGGTCCAAGTGCAGTTCACGGTGGTTTCTATGCAAAGACTGACCACTCTTTATTTGCTCCGTAAATAAACAATTCCCACATGCCTTCTGCAAGCCCAGCACTCACTGTGACCCTGAGGATAACGCAAAGAACAGAGAGCAAGAAACCGAAATAAAACACACACTCATCCTTGTTCTCACAGAGCCTACATATCATTTTACACACACACAAGACACGGGAGGGTAATAAGTGCTATAAAGACAAACAGAGCAGGGGTATGAAAGACTGAGCGTGACTAAAAGTATAAAAACACCACGACATGGTCATCTAACCAATGCCAACTTTCTACCACAAGCAGCTTGGGAGTTTGTTGCCAAACTGAAAGCTGTGACCTGCCTTAAAGAGAGATGACAATGTACATAACAACTTTATATCCCTCAAGCTTGTGCTGATATAACGGATGTGTGTGTGTCACATGGGTGCTGAACACCCACACACACTCACACGTGGATGGATGCTAAAGCCACAGGCCGTCCACTGTCCTGACCAACATATGGAGGGCCTGACTGCTGCTACTGTTCTCAATTTGAGGTCAGGAAGCCCAATTTCAAAACTATAAGCTCACCGAGGGAGAAAACAGCAACTGTGCTGCTGGCCAAAGACATGTAGGGAATTCCTACTGACCGGATGCAGAGAGAGGTGGACTGCAGCGGTCAGGTCCTATGACTGAGGCGTGGGTGTTCATGCCGAGGGGTGAGGAGGGCTCCAGGCTCTGTGACTGCAAGGTCTGTAATCCTGGAGCAGTCAGAAGAGCCTGGCGGTGCCGAGTGCTTGATCGACAGCAGCTGCCGGTGTTAACAGTCCTAACTGCTATCATCATGATAGGCTCTGCACATAAAGTCTAACCAGGGGCTTCCCTGATGGTCCAGTGGTTAAGAATCCGCCTTGCAGTGCAAACGAGATGGGTTCGATCACTGGTCTGGGAAGACCCCACATGCTGCAGGGCAGTGAAGCCCTACAGCCACAGCTGCTGAAGTCCACGCGCTCTAAGAGTCCATGCTCTGCCACAAGGGAAGAGAAACCTGCACACCCCAGCCAGAGAAGAGCCCCCGCTCTGCGATGAGAGCGAGCCCATGCAGACAAAAAAGACGCTGTGTAGCTAAAAATGAATAAATATTAAAAAAATAAAGTCTGATCAAAGAGGCACTGCTAGGCAGGGACAGGCTCTCTCGATGCAGACGCAGAAACTGATTGTTCTGGATGGACACCCACGGGGCGAGAACTCACCCGCAGGGACTCTAGCCAGGGTGAACAGGAACACGTTGGTAGACGCTCCGAGCAGAAGGTAACCCAGGGCGCTGAACAGGATGCACACCAGTAGGGAAGACCGTCTTCCGACAACGTCGCTCCAGCAGCCCTGAGGAAGCAGGGGACAGGGGAAAGCCTCTGACTCCTCCTAAAACAACCTGGCCGGCCCGGAAACACCCCAACACGTGACCCCGTGGAAATCACGGGGGAATCGGGTTTAAGATCCATAGATCAATTCTGTTACGCCCCTTGCCACGTAAGTTATGTTCTCCAGCCTTTCCCATGTGGAATGGGAAAATACAACACCGTTTTATTTTTTAAACAGCCTAAGATACCAAAGGAAGCATCTATGGTGACCTAATAGCAAAGAATGGCTGAGGAGATGGTGAAGGATAATTTCTAAAGCCTCGTTTTGTCTTCATCCTCAATACTTTATATGCAACTTAACTTCTTAGCAACTATATTCATGGTTTAGAAATTTAGAAAACACTGAAAAACAAAATGAATATAAAACCTCGTAATCCTGAATCTACATTTTTTTTAATAGTCCCTTGAGACCTGATCATTTCTCCCTTTATACTTTTTAGAAAACATTTATACATATACTTTTGGCTGTGCCGGGTCTTCGTCGCTGCATGGGCTTTCCTCCAGGTGCAGAGAGCAGGGGCTACTCTCCCGCTGTGGTGTACGGGTTTCATACTGTGTTATCATCTCTTGCTGCAGAGCACGGGCTCGAGGGTATGGGCTTCCGCAGCTGCAGTACAAGGCTCACGATCTGTGGCTCACAGCTTCCAGAGCACAGGCTCCACAGTTGGGGTGCACGGGCTTAGCTGCTCTGCGGCACGTGGGATCTTCCCAGACCAGGGCTTGAACCTGTGTCTCCTGCACTGGCTGGTGGATTCTTCACCACTGAGCCACCAGGGAAGCCCCCTATGTTTTTAACAAAATGACCATCCTATACATTCCGTTTTGGAACACGCTTTTCCACTTAACAGTATATCTTGAACATCATTTCATGTTGTGAAACAGTTGCTTTTATCTTTCCTCACTTTTCAATGGATTTTTAGAAATTCTCCTCTTTCAGTGTGGGAGAGGTCACTGGCCTCCTGTGTTCATAGGGCATGATGTAATCTGGCAGTTAACACCCTGGGCCAGGCTGTCCAGGTGCAGCTCCGAACTCTTGTCATTTCACATACGGCCCAAGCATCAGTCAATGTAATTACACACACAGGCGTTATCTCTGAGGTCAGTTTCTCTACCATAAAGTCGGAGTAATCATATCTGCCTCCGCCACTCCTCTTCCCCATCGACACTTGCTACATGCGCTGAGTTAAAATGAATCATTAAAAACCCACAACTCCCAGCCTGGTGGTTGAGACTGGTTATTACAAAGATTAAATCTAATAATGTGCTGAGAGTAGAGCCTGACATATCACAGATAATAAATTCTGGTCATTTTTATTAAAATACACATATGGAAAAAAATATTAAACCTCACGTGATTTAGCAAACCTTTTTTTTGAAAATATTTATAAAATTAAAATGCTTTTATAAAACTTTTAATTAAAATATGTATTTACGAAAGCAGTGGTTAAAGAGGACCCTTTAAGTAGGTCTTCCTTTAACTGAAGGATGTCTAAGGAAGGGTCTCATTAAATTACAGCTGAGAGCTATGAAATGTGCTTTGTAAGTACTACTATCATACAGCAAAGGATCAATACGAAAACCAGGGTTGGGCCGTGCCTGGCAATAAAAACTCATAAAGCGCTGCTGTGTTCCAGGTTCTCTGATAAAGGCTGCTACTGAACATACGTAAACAAATCAAGCCCGGTCTAGATTCTCAGGGAGGTCAGAGTCCAGTAGGAGAAAGGCACTGGGTATTTAAAACACACTGCGATTTAACTGGTCTAGTATATACATGTGTGTGAATGCTCAGTTGCGTACGATTCTTTGCGACCCCATGGACTGTAGCCCGCCAGGCTCCTCTGTCCATGGGATTCTCCAGGCAAGAATACTGGAGTGGGTTGCCATGTCCTCCTCCAAAGGATCTTCCCGACCCAGGAATTAAAACTGTGTCTCCTACATCGGCAGGCGGATTCTTTACCACTGAACCACCTGGGAAGCCAATATACACACACATATAAAGTATTTTGGTATGGAGTTCCCAAAGACAACAGGAAAGATATTTACTAAGATGTATCCCAGACGGTTCTCTCATGAGAAAGAATATGAAATATGACGTGCTGCCCGACAAGTAAATACACTGGTTTCCTATACAGTTTGATATTTGCTATCTATTTACTAGATCATTAAGGCAGTGGCAGATGGCATGGAGAGAAAAAAGCACTTAAGAGTTTAGATACTGAGATTAGGTAACCTTGTCAAATTACTTTAACTTTTTAAGTTTTAATTTCCTCCTCAATAAAAGGCAGACTACTAACTACTTTCCTGGGTCATTTTAATGATTAAATGAGAATATGACTATTACTGCTATGCCACTTTAAAGCATGAAACACTGTAACAAAGATAAATCAGGGAGTAGCTGTTTAGTTATCTGAGAATCTGTAATGGAATCTCACCAGATTGCCCTTTGATGTTAAAATATATTTCACACATGAGCCACTCTTGGGAAGCACAGTGCTGTACACCTGGTGCTCACTCGAGGTGAGACCAGTTATTTAGACCAAGGTCACAGCTGATCAGTCCCTGCCTTTTCTGTTTGAACAGCATGAACCTCCGGAGGCCGAGACCCCAGGATCAGTGTTACATAGAGGGCAGACAGAATCAGTGAAGGATTCTGAATCTCAAGCCATTGCACGGTCAGAAGCAGGAGTGGTGTGGACTGCCTTGGAGGCCCAGTGGTTAAGACTCGGGGCTTCCAACATAGGGGGCACCAGTTTGATCTCTGGTCGGGAAACTAGGATCCCACATGCCCAAACAGCATGGCCAATAATAAAAGAAGAAGTGGGTGGGGTTGGCGAGATCAGCTCTGGATCTTTCTACTTTCTGTGGTCAATGTCCAACCCATCACTGCCAGTGGCTCCTTTGTCCATACACTTAAGTTTTATAACTGATAAGCCATGTCATTCAAAAGGCACAACTTCACCTAGAATCCTAGGATCTGAATGGATTTGATGACTGTCAGTTACTTGAAACACATAAAACTGGTCATAATGTCTGTCTGTATCCTCTTCTCCTAGTAAAAAGGAATCCTGGGAAGAACATGCTATGATTTAAAAAGCAGGCACTCACTCTGACTCAACCAGGTCCTTTTAGATCCAGCCATCCAACCCCTTTAGGCCTATGTCTTCTCAGAGATTGACTAAGGGAGAGAGATGATCAACGCATCTTTCTTGGTCTAAGGACACTTAGGTCCTCGCCATCCACACACTTCCTTTCGGGAAAACCTCAAGCCGTGATTTTTCTACAGCATGGTGGATGGCCCTCAGAGGCATGGGGGCTTTTGGGATGTGCTGCCAGACGGAAGAGAACTTACCACTAATGTGCTGGAAAAGAGTTGCAAAATGCCATAGGAGGAGCCTGCAAAAAATAAGTAACACCTGTTAAATAAGCTAGATTTGTCAAGAAGGTGGATAAAGTTAATAGAAAACATTAGGAGAAAATGACCATTTTAAAAAGGAAATGACCCCATACTTTTTTCAGCTAGAAGAGTCAGGTCATACAGTGTTTAGTACAGGTCTTCAGAGTAAAAGTGAGGCAAAGCAGAAAAGAGACTGAAGGCTGACGTCACCCTTAGGGATCTTGAGACAGTGCTTCTTACCCTGCATGAGGCATGTACGCAGGAGTAGAAATCTGAATCCCACAAAAGTCTCGACCAAGTCTTAAAATGTTAACATTACCTCCTATGTTTCTAACATTTCAGTTTTATAAAATGCTTGCTTTGTAAAGAACTTAGAAAGTTTTATGGAGCACTTTCAGCTCCATCTTATCACAGAATACATTCCTTCCGCTCTTCAAAGACCCCTTCCCTCTGCTGGCGGGCCAGTATAACTCAACATAAACTTTTCCAGGGAAATACAAGCCATAGCATGGCTCAGGAGTTTCCAAATATTATGTACAAAACTCCTCCAACACATCTGCTCTTCTCGTTTGTGAATGATCAAAGGCTGTGAGTTTTTATCAATTTCTCATTAATTAGCAGAATTCTACCCTCACTGTTCCCTGGGTAAATCGACAACTTCTGAATGGAGATACTATGCTGCACAGAGGGAGAAGCCCTCTAAGGTCTTCTGGTGGTGGTGAAGGAAGCCAGTAAGCAATCTGTTCTTCGTGGTGTGATTTCTGTACATCATGTCTCTCTGGTCTCCCATTAGGTTACAGGTCCCTGCCGGCAGGCGTCAATACCTAACTCTTATTAACAGGCATGACCAGAGCCCCTGGAGAGACTTAGTAAGTTACCTGTGATGGCATTGGTGGGGCAGGGCATGGGGGTGAACTGTACCAGGAAACCTCTCTGAATATACATAGTCCAGGAAAAGATGAATCACATTTGCTCCAGGACAGACTTTGAAATAGTCTGAAAATTCATCTTATACTCTTTTCCTTTTACCTTTGGATATTACTTAGCTAAAAGACTGATTTATTTCCAGGGAACTCAGTTTAGGGGGCTTAAAATTCAGTGCTCTGAAAAGCTGCAGGATTAACCTACTCACCTACTATCCCAGCAACCGTTGGACTTGCTCCAAGAGACTTGACATGAACGCTCAGTAAAGGGACGACCATGCTCACACCAAACAAATCCTAAACAACAAATTGCTGCTTAATGCAAATTGGAAACAGAGGCCTGGGTATTTTTAAAGTGGAATCCTGATTCTAAACTGATTTTTTTCAAGGACAATATCTAAATTTTTGAGCAAACAAGAACTCATAACTGCATTCTACAGTAAGATACACTCATCTGGTTAAAGGTATGGAGAAATCCATATACAGTGTGTTACAACCATTGCCATGACTCTCCAGTCTGGTGCCTGACTGAGGTTAGGGTGCTAAGCGTTACTGAGCCAGGAGAGAAGCAGGAAGACATTCTCCTCCCCCAACCTCAATGCAAGGTGCTCAACAGTCTGTAAAGTTTAATGCATGCTTCTTAGCCCAGTTGCATCTGACTCTTTGTGGCCCCAAGGAGCATAACCCTACAACACCCTTTGTCCATGGAATTTCTCAGGCAAAAACGCTGGAATGGCCTGCCATTTCCTTCTCCAAGGGATCTTCCCCACCCAGGGATTAAACTCTAGCCTTTCAGGAATCCAAGGTGCATCTCTGGTGTCTCCTGCATAAGCAAGCGGATTGTTTACCACTAGCGCCACCTGGAAAGCTCTGAAAGTGAAAGTGAAGTCACTCAGTGTGTCTGACTCTTTGCGACCCCATGGACTGTAGCCTACCAGGCTCCTCTGTCCATGGGATTTTCCAGGCAATAGTACTGGAGTGGGTTGCCATTTCCTTCTCCAGGGGATCTGCCCAACCCAGGGATTGAACCCAGGTCTCCCACATTGTAGACAGATGCTTTACCGTCTGAGCCACCAGGGAAGTCCTCTGAAAATGTACCTAATTCTGCCCAAGTGTTAACTTCTCTTCTTTTTTTCCCCCTCTGTACGTTCATCATTAAATATCCCTTCAAGGTGCAAAGCCAAAGAAGTGCAGTGAAGCACTGGAACTTCCGGGCAGTGATCGGCGTTTTAGTAAAATGTCCCCAGTGTCTTCATTTCAGACCTTGTCCTACAACCGACACAATCTGACGGCGGACACAAGTGAGAGGCAGGCCAAGGAGATCCTGATCCGCCGGCGGCACAGCCTCCGGGAGAGCATTCGGAAGGACAGCAGCTTGAACCGGGAGCACAGGGTAAGCGGCTTCACGCCTCTGGGACGCGGGAGGCTCCATCAGCAGAGCCTGCAGCCGTTCCCGGGGAGCTGGTGACAGGACAGGGCTGTGGGGGGCTGGCCCACGGGAATCCTGGGAGGGAGCCCGTGGTAACACCTTTCCAGATGTTTCTGAAACACCTGTCCTGTTTCAGACGCTGTCCGGGCACTTGGAATACGTTGGTGAACAAAACTATAAAACTCCCTTCCCAGGTGGAATTCACATTCTAGGGGGGAGAAGGCCACCAGGAACGGACCGAATAAGGAAATTGTTAGGTTAGAGGCAATACGTGGGCTGTGGACAAAATAAGCCAGAAAGGGCTGAGGAGGGAGGTTTGGGAAGACGGGGAAGGCTCAGGCAGTGTGCAGCGTTAAACTGAATGCAGGGGTCAGACTTCATTTGGGGAGTCACCGTTGTTCTTTCCAGGGAGAGGCTGCAACCTGAAGGTGAGCCAGTCAGCCTGAGTGGAAACTTCCAGAAGGCCCTGTGTCTGTGTCGGGAGAGTTTCAGATGCTATGTGCTCAGCATTCTGCTTGGTCCAGGACCCTGTCCTAGATAAGGAAGTGACTTTCAAAGGCTATTCTGGGCCTTCCCTGGTGGCAGAGTGGCTAAGAACCCACCTGCCAATGCAAGGGACACAGGTTCGATCCCTGGCCTGGGAAGATTCCACGTGCCACGGAGCAGCTAAGCCCGTGAGCCTCAACCACTGAGCCTGAGTGCTCTAGAGCCTGTGCTCAGGAGCAAGAGAAGCCCAGGCACTGCCGCAGAGAGCAGTCCTTGCTCTCTGCAGCGAGAGAAACCCCACAAGCCGCAACGAAGACCCAGAATAGCCAAAAGTAAATAATTGTTTAAAAAGTATATTGTGATTGAATATAGCAGGCACCGCATCTCATTGTTAATAATGATCTGTATTGCACTGTTAGAGATCAAAATGGTTATGTCTGAACAGTGTTACATTTTATGCGTGAAATGTGGCAGCATCAGTTAAAAGTTAAAGAAACTAGAGGGAAGGAAATCTAAAGAAGAGGGGATGTATGTATACATATGACTTTGTTGTACACTTTGTTGTACAGAAGAAACCAACAACAACATTGCAAAGCAACTAAACTCCAGTAGAAATTAATAGAAAACAAAACAATTTAAAGACACTAGAGGCTGTGGCATTGGAAATGCCAGCCAAGTTAGCTATAGTGATATTTTTAATCCTGTAAATTTCAAGATTAAAGTGAATACAACTTAAATTCTGCCCAAGTGGTGTTATCAACAGCGACTTTCCTACATAGTCTAGTAAAAAGGGCCTGTGTGCTCCTACCACACCTGTAGCCACCGCACTGCTGGGCGACGCCCCTGCCACAGCATCTACCACCCGGGGTCACCCTTGTGAGTGGCTCGATCACCGAGTCACACCTGAGCCTGGTGCTGGAGAGTCTTAAATCGCGGGGCTGGGGTGAGGGTGGGGGCGAACTGGACTCCGAGTGGGCGAGAGGGGCAAGCCTCATCTGTGGCCAGGTGCAGCATGAAGGGGGAGTGTGGGGCAAGAAGGGACCTGAGAGGCAGGGAGGCATCACCAGGCGGATCGCAGGTTTCCAGCCCTCGAAGAGCCTGGCGACCATCCAGGATGTGCAAGGAAAGGCACCTTGGTCGGGTTCCAGGTCGCGGACGCAGCCCGCTGGCCCCGCAGTTACTCACCAGGAAGCCTACCAGGTAAAGACAGAGCAGGAAGCGGCGGGCTCGAACAGCACCGGGGCCAGGAGCCCCCTCCTGGGTCCCTGTCCCGGGCTCCTGCCGCGGTCTCTGTGTTGCTGATACCAAACCCCGGTCCGGGGCCATGCCGCAGGTCTGGTCCCCCGGCTCCATGCGCATGCGCGCGGGGGGCTGTGCGCCGGAGGCACGGGCCCCGCCCCCGGCGGAAGCGAGCGGCTGCGCCAGCGCAGAGCCGCGCGCCGCTAGCCTTCTTTCGGAGCGGCGTTTCCGACGCAGGCGCAGCGAGGCGGGCTCCGCGTGGCCCCGCGGCTTCGCGCCCCGCCCAGAGAGTGGGCGTGCGTGCAGGACGCGCCAGTTTTGTGATGGTGGTGATGATGCTCTGCGCACCCTGGGGATAAACAGCCCGCTTCCCTCCGCCATTGCCTGGCTGGAGGGAATTGCGATGATGAGCTTTTAGCTCAGAAGTGACGGGGTGTCCGAGGGGATCGCCTGCTTTGGCGGGAAGAAACTCAGACTGGGCGTGCCTAGTTGTCAGTGACTGACCTGGAGAAAGAACCCTTGGCCCCTCCCAGCTTCGTTTTTCCCACTTGAAACACAGGAGGACCCAGTGTGGACCAGCCTCCTGGAGGGGTGAGGAGTCTATATATTAATACAAACACCGCCCCAGCGCTTTCTCTGGGACCTGCGAGGGCGGCTTACTTGTAGACCATTCGCTGCCGTCTGTCTTGGCAACTTGGAGCCTCCTGGTTTGGAGGTTTTTTTACTCCAGGAGGGCTGACCTTCCACGAGGGGTGGAGCAGAAATTCTGCTGTGTTGGGCCGTGAGACCATCACCGGGATGGTTGGGCCTCCTGAAGCCACCAAACCGTCAGGAAGCCCAGGGGGAGCTTCTCCCGGCTGAAGTGATGGAGTTGGAGTACTGAGGGCAAGTTGGATAATCATTGTCCAGTGGAGTGAAGAAGGACTCTGCGTGGAACGTTCCAGAAACAAGGAAACAAAAGAAGATTGAACTGTGGAAGAATCAATTCCTGGACTCCTGAAGAAAGACTTTCATCCTTGCGTGAGGTAAAGACCCCTGAACAGCTGATGCTTAGGCCCAGGGCAAGGGAAAGAATAGGCAGAAAAAAGCAAAAAAAAAAAAAAAAAAAAAAAAAGGGCAAACAAAAGCAAAAAACCCCCCACACACAAAAACAAAAACCCCAAACAAAAAAATATCATTTATGAAATCAGTGTCTCTTGTTATTCCTGTAACAGGTGTTTTCAGCAATAAGATGATTAAGGGACTCTTAGTTGCAGACTTCTTTTAAAGACATGAAGAGTTTATATGTTAATTATCACACTGTCCTCAGTTTGAATTAGGTTATTAGCGTTACTACTATTTCTGAAATAAATCTCTAGAAAAGTTTCCTCTTTTAGATAAAGAACCTTAGTCTTAGAAAAAAGAAAAGAAATAGGTAGTAAAATAAAGAGAGAAGCCACAGATACCAGCTATGACTTTGGGGCTACTTCCAGAGTGAGAACTGTTGAAGTTTTGCATATTTTCTGTTATACATGTGGGTGTTGGCACATGCTCACAATTTTCTTCTGTCTTCTTCCAAGTATAACTTTACAAGTCCTTAAAGTTTAATTTTAGTAAGTTTTTAAATTAATAATTTTAGTAAATTTAGCTCGTCCATGGGATTCTCCAGGCAAGAATACTGGAGTGGGTTGCCATTTCCTTCTCCAGGGGATCTTCCCGACCCAGGGATCGAACTTGGGTCTTCCATGTTGCGGGCAGAGGCTTTACCCTCTGAGCCACCAAGGATGTTTTTAATTTAGTCTTTAGGTAGCAGAAAATTCAGTAAGACTGAATTTGAGGAGTAATGTATAGAGCCAGCCAGAGTGGGTACAATGACTGTTGTGACATTTTCCCTTTGTGGAGTTGTTTTATGAAAATTGAAATGTGAACAGAAGGGTGCACTTGGAAGCCAGGTACCCAAAGAATGGACTGTGCTGGTGATCAGTTTTGCTCCAAATACATGCCTTGTTGCTCTGTTGTGTGATCCTGATGCTGGATTCTGTAGACACATCTCCTGTGCTAGCTGGCACGATGTGAAACTCTGTCTATAGATGATGCTGAGGGACACTGCATGGGGAAGGAGCTTCTCTAACACATTAAAGTGCTTTTCTCTCTTCTTGTTCCTGCGGTGTGTGGCCAACTTGTTAGACACCTAGTGGTCCCTTGCCCCTAGCAAGGTTCAGTGATACGTAGCACATTCCCTGGGCATCCCAGCTGGTTTCCAGGAGAACCTCCCAGGTGCCCCAGCAAGTAATTTTCTGGCCATTTCCACAGAGACTGCTCCAGTTGCCTCCCGGTGATTTTCATCAGTTTCCCAGCTGAATGTAGTAGGTAAGCACAAGATATAAAAGACATCTGTATTTGGTAGAAAGATATAAAACTGTATTCATAAACCACATGGTCATCTTGTAGAAAACACTAAGGAAGCTACAAAAAAAATTTACTAGAACTCATAAAGTAAGGTTAATGAGGTTGCAGAATACAAGATCAATATACAGATTATAATTTTGTTCCCATATGCCACAAAAGAGAATGAAATGGCAACCCACTGCAGTGTTCTTGTCTGGGAATTGCCAGGGACAGAGGTGCCGGGTGGGTGCAGAGTCAGACATGACTTAGTGACTAAACAATAGCAACAAATGCTACAAAAAGGAATTAGAAACTGGAGTTTAAAAATCATTTTGAAAACATGACATGTGAGATGGGGATACATTTGACCAACAAATGTGCAAAGAGACATTCCTCTCTCTTTGGAACTGTTGATGCCTGAACTTCTTAGGGGTATGCCAAGATGGTAAACTTGTAACCGTTTCTATTTATGCCATAGCTTTGAAAGATGTTGCATATCCCCACTGGTTAAAGATAAAGCTTACTTACAGATTATAAAAATGATAGATACTCTAACTAAGCCCAGTGTTCTCACTTGAAATGAAAATCCACTAGAGGTGCAGCATGAATATGGACATCACTCTCATGGTATGTGGAGGCAAGAGAAACAGACACAAACATGCTAATGTTTATGCTGCTCACTGCATTATGAGTAATAAAGTCTTTTGTTTCTGTTGCAGGCGTCTCATGTCTTCTGCTGGCATCTATGAAACTAGTAAGCTAACTTAATTTTTAAATGGGATAAGATTAAATCAAAGACTTAACAAAAACCTGTAGGCAAGAATATACAATGGATTAAAGACAATCTCTTTAACAAGTGGTGCTGGGAAAACTGGTCAACCACTTGTAAAAGAATGAAACTAGAACACTTTCTAACACCATTCACAAAAATAAACTCAAAATGGATTAACGATCTAAATGTAAGACCAGAAACTATAAAACTCCTAGAGGAGAACATAGGCAAAACACTCTACGACATAAATCACAGCAGGATCCTCTATGACCCACCTCTCAGAATACTGGAAATAAAAGCAAAAATAAATGGGATCTAATTAAAATTAAAAGCTTCTGCACAACAAAGGAAACTATAAGCAAGGTGAAAAGACAGCCTTCGGGATGGGAGAAAATAATAGCAAATGAAGCAACTGACAAACAATCTCAAAAATATACAAGCAACTTATGCAGCTCAATTCCAGAAAAATAAATGACTCAATCAAAAAATGGGCCAAAGAACTAAATAGACATTTCTCCAAAGAAGACTACGGATGGCTAACAAACACATGAAAAGATGCTCAACATCACTCATTATCAGAGAAGTGCAAATCAAGACCACAATGAGGTACCATTTCACACCAGTCAGAATGGCTGCGATCCAAAAGTCTACAAGCAGTAAATGCTGGAGAGGGTGTGTGATGGACAGGGAGGCCTGGCGTGCTGCAATTCATGGGGTCGCAAAGAGTCGGACACGACTGAGCAACTGAACTGAACTGAACTGAACTGAGGGTATGGAGAAAAGGGAACCCTCTTACACTGTTGGTGGGAATGCAAACTAGTACAGCCACTATGGAGAACAGTGTGGAGATTCCTTAAAAAACTGCAAATAGAACTGCCTTATGACCCAGCAATCCCACTGCTGGGCATACACACTGAGGAAACCAGAATTGAAAGAGACACATGTACCCCAGTGTTCATCGCAGCACTGTTTATAATAGCCAGGACATGGAAGCAACCTAGATGTCCATCAGCAGACCAATGGATAAGAAAGCTGAGGTACATATACACAATGGAGTATTACTCAGCCATTAAAAAGAATACATTTGAATCAGTTCTAATGAGGTGGATGGAACTGGAGCCGATTATAGAGTGAAGTAAGCCAGAAAGAAAAACACCAATACAGTATACTAATGCATATATATGGAATTTAGAAAGATGGTAATGATAACCCTGTATGCGAGATAGCAAAAGAGACACAGATGTATAGAACGGACTTTTGGACTCTGTGGAAGAGAGAGAGGGTGGGATGATTTGGGAGAATGGCTTTGAAACATGTATACTATCCTGTAAGAAATGAATTGCTAGTCTAGGTTCGATACAGGATGCTTGGGGCTGGTGCACTGGGATAACCCAGAGAGATGATATGGGGAGGGTGGTGGGAGGGGGGTTCAGGGTTGGGAACTCATGTACACCAGTGGTGGATTCATGTCAATGTATGGCAAAACCAACACAGTATTGTAAAAAAATTAAAAAAAAATAGAACTGAGAAAAAAAAACCCTGTACACTGAAACTGCAAAACATTGCTGAGAGACATGAAAAAGTACATAACTACATGGAGAGATGTATACCATGATCATGAGCTGGAAGACTGAATACTATTAAGATAAGCATTCTCATTTATAGTATGCTGCATTGGGATTCAGCTGTTCGTCATTTGAATATCTACAGATGAAAAGAATATACCAAGAGTTGGTGGGATATGGGGCAATAATGGGAATATGTGATGCCAAAACCAATTGGGAAAAGAGATTGAAAATATCTTAAAAAGTTGAATATACACCTACCATATGAGCATATAGCCAAACAAGATTTTGTACACAACTATTGATACAAGCTTTATTTGCAGTAGCCCTAGACTGAACGCAACATAAATATCTGTCAAGTGAATTAGTGAACAAGTTGTGGTATTACTACTTAGCAATAAAGATGAACTGTGAATTCATGCTACATCATGGATGAATCTCAAAATAGTTACACTGACTGAGGAAGCCAAATGAAGAGGATCTGCTGTATAATTCCAGTCATATAAAGATTTTTAGAGAACTCTGGTTTCAGTTCCAATGTGTAAAGAGCTTGGCAGTTGCAGCTCCCACACTTAAAAATAAGAAAAAAAGATGACAAAGTGAAAAACCGGTAACTTTTTAAGTCCAGAGTAGTGGTGCTCAGTCATGTCTGACTCTTTGTGACCCCATGGACTGTGGCCCTCCAGGCTTCTCTGTCCATGGGATTCTCCAGGCAGGATCACTGGAGTGGGTTGCCATGCCGTCCTCCAGGGATCAAATCTGGGGCTCCTTCATTGCAGGCCAAGCCTTTACTGTCTGAGCCACCAGGCACCTGGGAAAGGATAATTAGATCACTCGAGCACCTTGCCTGTCTTTTGGTCTCATGTAGTGGGAAGCAGGGAGAAAGCTAAGAAATGCTTCTGGAAGTCACCATCCAAGGACTCAAGCTCATCGAAACACTGAGATTTAATCATACAGTTATAAAAGTGCCCCCACCTTAGGAAAATATAAACAGGGCTTTGCTATAGTAACAGTTAACTATAGCTGAGAAAGATGTAAGACAGAGACCCTATTTTAAAAAAGGTTTCTAGGGAAGTTCAAAGGCAACAGGAAAGGGGGAAAAAAGGGAACAAGAGGAAACTGAAGTCTCTGGCACCTACAGTTATGAAAATATTAAACACCTAGCTCCAACGCATATTCACATAAAGCCTAATGCTAAAAGCCCAAGTACCAGAGTTTTTAGTACCTAATACATACATTCAACTTTCAGGAAAACAATTACAATTTTATTAGAAGAAAAATAGTTTTAAGAGACAAAGCAAGCATCAGAACCAGACTCAGATATGACAAAAATCTTGTAATCATCAAACAGGGAATTCAAAATAACTATGATCACTGTTAAGAACTCTCATGGAAAGTAGACAAGATGTAAGAACAGATGGGTAATATAAGCAGATACAAAATATCTGAGAATGAATCAGAAGGAAATGATAGAAAGCAAGACCATTGTGATAGAAGTTAAGATTGCTTTTGGTGGGCTCATCAGTGGACTGGACTCAGCCAAGGAAAAAATCATGGAGATTGAGATAAGTCAATAGAAGATTCCCATACTGCAAAGCAAAGACAAAAGAAAGAAAAAGAAAAAATTAATCAGAATGTTGAAGAACTATCAGTCAATTTCAAAACATATATACAAAATTGGAATACTAAGGCAGGAGGCAGATGGATCCCCCCCCCCCCCGCCCCCAACCAACCCAGGGTAAAACAACTTGAGATTCATTCTCTATTGACCTTTATTCTCTATTGACCGAAACTCCAACACAGGAATAGCAGGGGCAATTAAGGGAGGAGGCTGAACAGATGGCATATTTCTTGTTCCCAAAGTCAGGAGACCTTCCCAACCATACACGCACAGAAAAGGCTTCTTGGAGGCCAAAAAGGGAGTCATGTCAAGGGACGTTCTACCCATAGGCCTTTTCAGTAGGATCCATCTTGGCTGAGAGACGTGTGTGCACACGTGGAAGGATTCTAAGATATACCAAATATGGACTGTGGTGGTGGTTTAGTCACTCAGTCGTGTCCGAATCTTGGTGAACCCATGGACTGTAGCCTGCCACACTTCTCTGTCCATGGGATTTTCTAGGCAAGAATACTGGAGTGGGTTGCCATTTCCTTCTCCAGGGCTCCACATCCAGGGGTCAAACCTGGCTCTCCTACATTGTAGACAGATTCTTTCCAACTGAGCTACCAGGGAAGCACAATACGAACTGTGAACCAGGCAAATCAGAATGAGTGGCCAAAGGAAACTGGAAGAAATGCCCCGTAAAATTAATTCAAACTACCACGAGGGCACAGCTCAGGGACTCTCCCTCTGAGTTTGCCTGTGTGTCTGTCCACATGAACTGTTCTCATTTTCCTCCTAATAAATACTTTACTTGCTTTACTACTTTCCGTCTTTATGGAAATTCTTTTCTGCAAAGCTGAAGTGCCAGAGACCTTGGCACCGACTGCTGGTCTAGTGACTAGAATCTGATGCTTTCACTGCCCCGACACAACCTCAATCTCTGGCTGGGAACACAAGCCCCACTCCAAGCTATTGTAGGTCTAGGCCACCTGAGATCATATCCAGGAGAAGGGAGAGAGAACAATTATTTAAAGTAAAAGTCTCACATTTTCCAAAGTTAACGACAGGCAATTTTACACACAGGCCCGTGAAACTCAGAACAGCAAGCAGGATAAATACCAAACCCCCCTACATAAGACATATCATATTCACAAATGCAGAAAACCAAAGAACATCGTCAGCATTCCACTGGATCTAGAATTCAGCTAGATCAGCAGGATACCCATTCATATCAAGATCACATTGACCACAGTCTGGGCCATAAAATAGGCATTAACGATCTCAAAAAAAGAGAAACATTATAAAGTATGCTCTATACCCCCAATGGAATTAAACTAAAACTTGATAACGGAAAGTAGCTGGAACACTCAGAAATATCTTGAGATTAACAGCACAGTTCTAAATAACACATGGTCAAGGGTGAAGTCTCAAGATAAAGAAGCATTTTCAACTAAATGAAAATGAAAATACAACTTGTCAAAGTTGTCAGATGCAACAAGCATGCAGCCAGAGGGAAATTTACAGCTTTGAGTGCATGCGTCAGAAACAAGAAAGATCTAAATCAGTAATAAATGCTTCCACTGTAGGAAACTAGAGTTAGAGCAATTTTATTTTCTTCGTTTAGAACCAACTCCCTGATCTGTATCACATTCCTTCTTCCTGAAGCCTTTAACATTTCTAATCTGTGCTGGCAATGAATTCCCCCTGTTTTTATAGTATGGCTAGGCTTGATTTTCCCTTCACTTTTAAAGGATGTAGAATCTGAGATGAAATGTGGGTTTTTAATTCATTCAGTCCTTAAAAGGATGTCACTCTGTTGTCTTCGTATTTGTATATTATCTGATGATGTGTCTGCTGTGTTTTATCTGTGTCTTTTTCTTCTCTGGGCTGTGCTTAGTTGCTCAGTCATGTCCGACTCTTTGTGACCCCATAGACTAGCCTGCCAGTCTCCTCTGTCCGTGGGATGCTCCAGGCCAGAATCCTGGAGTGGATTGTCATGCCCTCCTCCAGGTGATCTTCCCAACCCAGGATTGAACCCAGGTCTCCCTCTTTGCAGGTGGATTCTTTACCAGCTGAGCCACCAGGGAAGCCCAAGAGTACTGGAATGGGTAGCCTATCCCTTCTCCAGGGGAACTTCCTGATCCAGGAATTGAACCGGGGTCTCCTGCATTGCAGTGGGTCCTTTACCAGCTGAGCCAGCAGGGAAGCCCACTTTTTCTTCTCTGGCAGCCTCTAAAGATTTTTATCTCTTTCTTTGATACTCAGCAATTTGAATATGATCGGCCTACTTGTATGTTTTTTTCTTTCTTGATTTTAATTCTGCTTTATTTGCACCGAGTTTCTTTGCTCTGTTCTTTGATGTATCTCTAGTTTAGGAACACTTTCAGCCATTATTTCTTCAAATATTTCTTCTGCCCCATGTTCTGTCTTGTACTTCTGGAACTTCAGTGATAAGATAACATGATCTAATGCTATTGCCCATTAGACCTTGAATGATGTGTTCTGTGTCTTTTTTTCTTTCACCTTTTTTTACTTTTTTGCACTTTAGCTAGGATAATTTCTGTTGATTTGTCTTCATGTTCACTGGTTTGTCCCTTGGCTGTCTTTAGCCTGCTGGTGAAATTGTCAAGGACATTCTCCACCTCTGTGACTATGTTTCGACGTCTAGAATTTGCATTTGATATTTTGCGTATAGTTTACATCTCTCTGCTAAAGATGCCTATCTTATCTTACACATTGTCTATCTTTTCCAATATAATCTTTAACATATTTATCAAAATCATTTTAATTCCACTGTGGTGTAGTTTCAGCATCTCTGTCATATCTGGGTTTAATTGTGATGATTGCTTTGTCTCTTCAGCCTGCATTTTTTCTTTCTTTTTTTTTTTTTCCCAAAACAATATCGTCGTTTAGTGGCTTAGTCGTGTCTGGACTGTAGCCCACCAGGCTCCTTCTGTCCATGGGATTTATTATTAAGATACAATTTGCATGCTACAAAATTGGTAGTTTTGATGGACATTTGGGTTGTTCCCAGGTTTTGGATATTACGACTCATTCTGCTATGGACATTTGTGTACAGGTTTTTGTATAAATATATGTTTTCAAAGTGGGGCTTCTGGATCATTTGGTAACTGTGTTTCAACATTAGAGGAACTGTCAAACTATTTTCTAGAGTGCCTGCATCATTTTATATTCCTGCTGGCAGCATATGCTTCTGCCTCTATAAGTCGCTTCAGTCATGTCCGGCTCTGTGTGACCCCATAGACGAAAGCCCACCAGGCTCCCCCATCCCTGGGAGTATATGGAGGCTCTAATGTTTCCACATCCTCTTCAACACTTATTTTCCAATGATGGTGGATTTACATTTCCTGGATGGCAAGAGAGTAGGATTTTGTGTAGCATTTCGTGATCATCTTTTCATGTGTTTATGGGTTATTTGCATATCTTCTCTGAAGAAATGTCTGTTCAGACACTTTGCCCATTTCTAAACTGGTTGTTTATCTTTTTATTACTGAGTTGTTAGAGCACTTTGTATATTCTGGATACAAGTCCTTTATCAGATATATAATTTGTAAATATTTCTCCCACCCTGCAGTTATCTTTTCACTTACTTGGTAGTTTCCACTGGTGAACAAAAGTTCATTTCATTATTGTCCAGTTTATCTAATTTTTGTATTGCTTGTGCTTTTCCTGGGTTATATAAAAAAAATCATTGCCTAATTCATGGCCATGAATATTTATACCCACGTTTACTTCTAAGAGTTACATGGTTTTTGTTCTTACATTTAGGCCAGTAGTCTGTTGTGAATTATTATTTTTTGTGTATTTTGTGAAATAAGGAGAGAGTGGGTCATGGCTAAAATGTCAAGGACACTTGGTGTGCTTATGAAAATCTTAGTAGTCTTTTTTTTGACTAATGTTCTATTTGTCTTTAGGACAATTTCCTTAGACTTTAAATGTTCAGATGTTTGAAATAGATTTCACGAGTTACAGAAGTTTCACTGGGGAATGGATCCATGGAGCTGCCCAAGCTACCATTCGGGAAATAGAGCTCAAGCTGGTTTTTCTTGCTTTTTACATGTCCTGTGATATTTTGTTGAAAGTTTGGCATGCTGTATAGGACAGTAGGTAGTGAAGTAATGCTATTAAATACTACATGCACACACACACACACACACAATTTTCCTTCGGCTAGTCATTCAGTGTGAGGGAGGTATGTGTTAATCGGGTCCAGGATAGTGTGAGGGTGGTTTGTTGCCGTGGTTACCCCATTGCACCATAGGACTGAGGTTTCTCTAGCTCAGTGCTTCTCACCTGAGGGTGACTTTGCTTCCTAGGGATATTTGGCACTGCCTGGGGCATGTTGGAATTCGGGGTGTGCTACTGACATCTAGTGAGTAGAGGCTACAGGTGCTGCTGAATATCCTGCGACTCACAGGGCCGCACCCCAGCTTCCACAGCAGAGTTATCCAGTGTCTGACTGCCCTGGCGCTACCTCATGTTTAAGGTGCGGGCCAGTTCGCCTCACCTTTTACTTGCAGGAAAGGTGGCAGAGTGCTCTTTCCAGCTTTCCAAATTTCGAGATGGAAATGGAAGTCTACTGATTTTGTCACATTGTGTTATTTATTTGCCACCTGATACTGAGCTGAGCTATGCCCAGACATCTCACTCCTGACTTTGTCTCCCTGTTCCGGGGTGATACATTAGGGCCCCTTCCTTATGACTTCGTTTAACCTTAATTACCTCTCCCACAGGTCCTAAGTCCATGGAGGTTCATGGACCAATAAACCCAAGGCTCCTAGACTAGTGCCTCGGACAAAGAGTGCTCTGTGTGTGCCCGAGGGTCACTGTTTCGTTGCTGTGGCCACTGTTGTTGTTTAGCCTTTGTGCTGCCTGAGTATCCTGGTAGGTTCCGACTTGATCCCGTTGGCATGCATGCCAGTTGCCCAGGCATGTCTGACTCAGTCCATGGCGACCCCAGGGACTGTAGCCCGCCAGGCTCCTCTGTCAGTGGGATTCTCCAGGCGAGGATGCTGGAGTGGGTTGTTGTTTCCTCTTCCAGGGGATCTTCCTGACCCCAGGATCGAATCTGTGTCTGCTGCATTGATAGGCAGACAGATACTTTTGCCGCTGGGCCACATGGGAAGCCAGCTTTATCCCTTAGCACATGTATGGTCAAATTAAATAGGACTTAAACAGGGACTTGGCTGAGCAGGACATGAAGAGAAGGCTGAAATACCTGCAGCAGTTCTGACTGTGTCCATGTCAATACACCACCAGCTGTTTCCCCAGCAGAGACCTGGGGACACTACGGTAACAGGGTTGTGTCTCCCCACCCTCCCACTCTCTCCTGAACTGGATTGTCTTTCCTCTGTGGGTCAACTTGAACTGGCTCACAGACCCTGGACTCATCTGAGCCTTCTATAAGTCTCTTCTTGGAAAAGTCTTTGGAATGGAAATTTTAAGAGTCCATCTTCATCTTGATAGGTAAAGAATGACCCAGTGACAAAGGTTTTTAAGGGGAAGGCAACATACCCCAGAGGCAAGGATAAATAAAAATGTCTTTCTCGAAGTTAAGACTCAAATCGTGTATACAAGATTCATGCAAAGCGCTTTCACAGCGTAGGGACCAGAGAGGGGAATCTTCTCATTCACAAGGCTTCTGGTATAGGGAGTATAATATATTCCTTCAGAAAGAAATACAAGGAAACAAAGGGATGGGTAAGTTAAAATCAAAATTGCCATCATTAAATCTGCATTTGTTCATATGATACATATAAATTACATTTTTTTCATTTCTGCTTTCATATATCAAAAAATTTCTCCTTTGGTCCCCAGTTTTATTTCTGAAGTGGTGTGTGTGTGTGTGTGTGTGTGTGTGTGTGTGTGTGTTGATTTTAATCAAAAGCAGGTTTAAAAAAAATTAAGTTCCAAGTTTTTTTCCCCTTTTAAGAGTTAATGCACTTCAGCATACTAATGGAGTTCTTTGGGGAACTGAACGTGGAGCTGGGCGTCAGACCCTTTTTCAACGTGGAAGATAGTTGTGTAATATAACTCCCTTTGTGTGAGTTCCTTGCGTAAGTAGCTCTCAATTCAGTGGAGTGTAAACTGCCCACATGAATGAGTGAATGAGCCTGTGGATGGATCCTGATTCGCTCACAGTCAACGTAAGCTATTTATCAGAGCCTTACTACTTGGATGGCACCATCTTAGTTAAGGCTGGTCAGCATCAGACTCTGAAAACAGCAAATCCTCGCACTGCAGTATTTGTGTGATAAAAATCCCAAAGGACCTTGTGTACCGTGGAATGCAAACTTTACGTGCGGCCAGCAGATGGCACTGTTCAACCCAATTTAATTCAACTCTATCAGATGAATATTTGGTCAGCCACGTTTTTACTGGGAAAGTGAAAGTTGCTCAGTCCTGTCGGACTCTTTGAGATCCCATAGACTATACAGTCCATGGAATTCTCCAGGCCAGAATACTGGAGTGGGTAGCCATTCCCTTCCCAGAGGATCTTCCCAACCCAGGGATTGAACACAAATATCCCACATTGCAGTCGGATTCTTTACCAGCTGAGCTACCAGGGAAGCCCAAGAATACTAGAGTGGTTAGTAGCTTATCCCTTCTCCAATGAATCTTCCCAACCCAGGAATTGAACCAGGGTCTGCTGCATTGCAGGCAGATTCCTTACCAGCTGAGCTACCTACTGAGAACCTACATAAAGCATTGTGCTAGAGTTAGGGATGTAGCAGTAAACAAAGACAGAACCTCTATCACCCCCCCCCCACCAGAGTTTATTTGTTGTTCCTATACTATGTGCCTGCCCTCTGATGCCCTCTTGCAACACCTACCATCTTACTTGGGTTTCCCTTACCTTGGGCGTGGGGTATCTCTTCACGGCTGCATCAGCAAAGCACAGCCACTGGTCCTTACCTTGGATGAGGGGTATATCCTCCCGCCACCCTTCCTGACCTTCAATGTGGGATGGCTCCTTTAGTCACTCCTGCGCCCGCACAGCCACCACTCCTTGGACGTGGGGTTGTCTAACTCAATGAAACTAAGCCATGCCCGCGGGCCATCCCGAGACAGGCGGGTCCTGGTGGAGAGGTCTGACAGAATGTGGTCCACTGGAGAAGGGAATGGCAAACCACTTCAGTATTCTTGCCTTGAGAACCCCATGAACAGTATGAAAAGGAAAAATAATAGGATACTGAAAGAGGTACTCCCCAGCTCAGTAAGTGTCCAGTATGCTACTGGAGGTCAGTGGAGAAATAACTCCAGAAAGAATGAAGGGATGGAGCCAAAGCAAAAACAATACCCAGCTGTGGATGTGACTGGTGATAGAAGCAAGGTCCGATGCTGTAAAGAGCAATATTGCATAGGAACCTGGAATGTCAGGTCCATGAATCAAGGCAAATTGGAAGTGGTTGAACAGGAGATGGCAAGGGTGAACGTCGACATTCTAAGAATCAGCGAACTGAAATGGACTGGAATGGGTGAATTTAACTCAGATGACCATTATATCTACTACTGTGGGCAGGAATCCCTCAGAAGAAATGGAGTAGCCATCATGATCAACAAAAGAGTCCGAAATGCAGTACTTGGATGCATCTCAAAAACGACAGAATGATCTCTGTTCGTTTCCAAGGCAAACCATTCAGTATCATAGTAATCCAAGTCTATGCCCCAACCAGTAACGCTGAAGAAGCTGAAGTTGAACAGTTCTATGAAGACCTAAAAGACCTTTTAGAACTAACACCCAAAAAGGATGTCCTTTTCATTATAGGGGACTGGAATGCAAAAGTAGGAAGTCAAGAAAAACCTGGAGTAACAGGCAAATTTGGCCTTGGAATGTGGAATGAAGCAGGGCAAAGACTAATTGAGAGTTTTGCCAAGAGAATGCACTGGTCATACAAACACCCTCTTCCAACAACACAAGAGAAGACTCTACACATGGACATCACCAGATGGTCAACACCGAAATCAGACTGATTATATTCTCTGCAGCAAAAGATGGAGAAGCTCTATATAGTCAACAAAAACAAGACTGGGAGCTGACTGTGGCTCAGATCATGAACTCCTTATTACCAAATTCAGACTGAAATTGAAGAAAGTAGGGAAAACCACTAGACCATTCAGGTATGACCTAAATCAAATCCCTTATGATTATACAGTGGAAGTGAGAAATAGATTTAAGGGCCTAGATCTGATAGATAGAGTGCCTGATGAACTATGGAATGAGGTTTGTGACATTAGGAGACAGGGATCAAGACCATCCCCATGGAAAAGAAATGCAAAAAAGCAAAATGGCTGTCTGGGGAGGCCTTACAAATAGCTATGAAAAGAAGAGAGGCGAAAAGGAAAGATATAAGCATCTGAATGCAGAGTTCCAGAGAATAGCAAGAAGAGATAAGAAAGCCTTCTTCAGCGATCAATGCAAAGAAATAGAGGAGAAGAACAGAATGGGAAAGACTAGAGATCTCTTCAAGAAAATTAGAGATATCAAGGGAACATTTCATGCAAAGATGGGCTCAATAAAGGACAGAAATGGTATGGACCTAACAGAAGCAGAAGATACTAAGAAGAGGTGGCAAGAATACACAGAAGAACTGTACAAAAAAGATCTTCACGACCCAGATAATCATGATGGTGTGATCACTAATCTAGAGCCAGACATTCTGGAATGTGAAGTCAAGTGGGCCTTAGAAAGCATCACTACGAACAAAGCTAGTGGAGGTGATGGAATTCCAGTTGAGCTGTTTCAAATCCTGAAAAATGATGCTGTGAAAGTGCTGTATTTATGCCAGCAAATGTGGAAAACGCAGCAGTGGTCGCAGTACTGGAAAAGGTCAGTTTTCATTCCAATCCCAAAGAAAGGCAATGCCAAAGAATGCTCAAACTACCGCACAATTGCACTCATCTCACACACTAGTAAAGTAATGCTCAAAATTCTCCAAGCCAGGCTTCAGCAATACGTGAACCGTGAACTTCCTGATGTTCAAGCTGGTTTTAGAAAAGGCAGAGGAACCAGAGATCAAATTGCCAACATCCGCTGGATCATGGAAAAAGCAAGAGAGTTCCAGAAAAACATCTGTTTCTGCTTTATTGACTATGCCAAAGCCTTTGACTGTGTGGATCACAATAAACTGTGGAAAATTCTGAAAGAGATGGGAATACCAGACCACCTGACTTGCCTCCTGAGAAACCTATATGCAGGCCAGGAAGCAACAGTTAGAACTGGACATGAAACAACAGACTGGTTCCAAATAGGAAAAGGAGTACATCAAGGCTGTATATTGTCACCCTGTTTATTTAACTTATATGCAGAGTACATCATGAGAAATGCTGGCCTGGAAGAAACACAAGCTGGAATCAAGATTGCCAGGAGAAATATCAATAACCTCAGATATGCAGATGACACCATCCTTATGGCAGAAAGTGAAGAGGAACTAAAAAGCCTCTTAATGAAAGTAAAGGAGGAGAGTGAAAAAGTTGGCTTAAAGCTCAACATTCAGAAAATGAGGATCATGGCATCTGGTCGCATCACTTTGTGGGAAATAGATGGGGAAACAGTAGAAACAGTGTCAGACTTTATTTTGTGGGGCTCCAAAATCACTGCAGATAGTGATTGCAGCCATGCAATTAAAAGACGCTTACTCGTTGGAAGAAAAGTTATGAGCAGCCTAGATAGCATATTCAGAAGCAGAGACATTACTTTGCCAACTAAGATCCATCTAGTCTAGGCTATGGTTTTTCCAGTAGTCATGTATGGATGTGAGAGTTGGACTGTGAAGAAGGCTGAACGCCGAAGAATTGATGCTTTTGAACTGTGGTGTTGGAGAAGACTCTTGAGAGTCCCTTGGACTGCAAGGAGATCCAACCAGTCCATTCTGAAGGAGATCAACCCTGGGATTCTTTGGAAGGACTGATGCTAAAGCTGAAACTCCAGTACTTTGACCACCTCATGCGAAGAGTTGACTCATTGGAAAAGACTCTGATGCTGGGAGGGATTAGGGGCAGGAGAAGAAGAGGATGACAGAGGATGAGATGGCTGGATGGCATCACTGACTCGATGGATGCAAATCTGAGTGAACTCCGGGAGTTGGTGATGGACAGGGAGGCCTGGCGTGCTGCGATTCATGGGGTCTCAAAGAGTCAGACACAGCTGAGCAACTGAACTGATACTATGTACAGGATGAGAATGCTTATAAAAATAATCTCATGAAATTACAGACTGTGGTCCTGTTGTCATAGTGTTGGATGGGGGAGGGAGCAGGGAGGAGGGCATACAAGAGACTCAAGAACCACAGCACGAAACAGAGACTTAAAGAGGTCCTTAGAGCCACAGAAACCGGCAGTGACGGTTCATGGGCAGTAAAAATCTGTCTCAGTAGTGATCAAAGGGGAACAATTGATTGTAGGGTCATCACTCAGCCTATTGTCTGTGTCTAGGACTTGGGACCACAAACCTTTATACATAACCTTTAGGGCCAGGTGTGTTTAGAACTCAGAATTTGGGGGATTTTGAAAAAGTAGCAATATGTGTGTGCTGTACATTACCTGCCACCCCCGCCACCACACCCCCATGGAACCTGGTGAGCACTGTAACCAAACACATTTGTGCTTGTGCAGTCAAATGTATAAGAACTCACACTATAGTTTATTTGCATCCTCGTGCCAGTCAGATTTGGTTTGCTAAAAGCTTTTATTTTTCAGAAATTTTGAATGTTGGAATGGCAGATAAAGATTGTGGATCTATAACACAGTATTCCAAGACAGAAATGAATTTACCCTCAAATCTGCACAGAACCACTTTGGTTTCTGAAAGTTAGACTTCTTTTTTTATTTACACACTTGTTTGCACTTTTGGACGTTAAGCATTGTCATTCCTGTATTTTTTAAGAATAAAGTAAACCAGAATTAATTTTTTTTGTAGAATGTTTAGATAGCTTCAGTAGATATGTTGAGATAATTAAGACTATTGCAATATCAAGATTGGAAATTATGACCTTAAAAAAAATGTTTTGCTCCTTATCACTCACAAACTAAACATGACTTGGGATTTCTGCTAAGTTGTAGTGTGTTTACTGATTTAAAAAAAAAAACACAGTTAAGTAAATAAAAAGACATTTAAACCAGTTAAATAGCTCAGGCTGTGTACTTACATTACAGCCAGGAGTCATAATACAAGTAGATTTTTATTTTACTTTGGTGCTCCATGTATGTCAACCATGATAAACACTGAGGATAACGATAACTGAGCTAAAGGAGTTAAGTTTTATGAAATCAGAATTAGTCTCTAGTATTTTTCTCAAACAGTTGCCCATGAATGAATGGTTGAAAACAATTAGATTGGTTAATTCGTAGCTGCTTTGGTATACATATACACACTCACACGTGTGTGTGTGTATGTGTATATATATATATATATGTATATACATTTTTATAATGATGCTTATTCACTTTTGGATAAACCAAAAATGGTGAAAAAAATATTAGTTGATGAACCTCTTCCAGAAAGGTGATATTTTGTGTGTGACAGAGATCAAAATTGAGATGAATTGTAGCAATAACAAAATCCTACACTATTTTTATACTTATTTAAAAAAATCTAGTTGTTTGTATATATGTGTGTGTTTGTGAATGCATATGCTAAAGATTTGGTATTCATGCATAGGTTTTTTATCATAAGCCATTACGATATAAATAAAATAAAGTAAACTTTTCCTATTAAGATTCCTTTTCCTTTCCAAATAACAACATCATCACCTACAATAAAACTGCATGACCACAACTACTGTTACCTTGGGAGGGGGTGTGGGGTGACCAGAAGCTTATTACTACAACCTCTGTGTACCTCATTCCAATGAATCGTTTCTTCCCCACTAGCTCATGAACTCCTCATGGTCAGGGCCTGTGTATCTAATGAAATGCCTGGACAGTCACAAGCTCCCAATAAGCACTTCTTGAAGATGCATTCTTCTTACCCATCCCCCAAGAAAAACCCCTTAATTTGATCTTACATTGCATTAACTATAGAACAGCATCTTTAATAGTTTCCTACTGCTGCCGTAAAAATGTAACAATACAAAGTTAGTGGCTTAAAACAATACGAATTTCCTTTTCTGCAGTTGCAGAGGTCAGAAATCCCCAAAGTCAAGGTGTTGGTAGGCAGCATTCCTTCTTGAAGGCTCTTGGGGAGAGTCTGGTTTTTTGTTCGTATGTTTTTTGTTTTTACCTCTTCCATGCTCTACAAGCTGCCCACATTCCTTGGCTTGTAGCCTCTCTCCTCTGTCTTGAAACTGGCAAGTCTCTAACTCTTTCTGGAGTCACATTTCTTTCTCTGACCACTGTCAGGAAGGATTCTCTACTTTTCTTTTAAGGGTTCATGTGTGTAGATTGGGTCAACCTGTATAATCTAGGTCATTGCTGTGTAAGGTAGCGTATTCATAGATTATGTGGTTATGTTTAGGATTAGGGTGTGGACATCTTTGGGAACCCATTATTCTGCCTGTCAGGGGCTTCCCAGGGGGCTCAGTGGTAAAGAACCCACCTGCCAATGTAGGAGACGCAGGAGACGCAGGAGACGCAGGTTTGATCCCTGGGCCAGGAAGATGACTAGAGGAGGAAATGGCTACCCGTTCCAATATTCATGCCTGAAAAATTCCATGGACAAAGGAGCCTGGTGGGCTATAGTCCGTGGGGTTGCAAAGAGTCAGACACAACTGAGTGACTGAATGTGCACATGAACACACACACACACGCAGACACACACACACACACACACACACACACACACACAATTTCGTTTCTAAGGATCCATCCCATGTCAAACAAAAGTGGTGAAGGAAGCTGGCAGAGGTCAGATGCCTCTTCAGAAGATGCAGAAACCCATGTTACACCTGAATACAAAAGACAGTAATCACTAGAGACAGTGAAAGTTTTCAAATATTGCACAAATACTTTAAAAATTCCCTGTGGCGTATTTAGACATGGAGTGAAAACAAAGAAATGAGCCAGAGATGCTAGACATGAAGAATGTGTAGACACATTGCTATTCGGTGACTTGTATGGGTGTCAAGGAAGACCCCCTGTTTTAAGGAGGTTGAATATTTAAAATGAAAGAAACAAAAAGAAAATGTGGGCTGTATTTTCTCATTTTAATCTAGAAAATAATATACTTTTGAGACTTGTTTCGTGAGTCTACTTTGGGGATGATCATTCGGAATACCTTGTATAGCATCTGGGAACTGCAATTTATGTCATAGTATGTGCTACGTAAAAGTATTTTTGTTCTACTTTAAGAGTTTATGTTACCATATTCTTGATCTTTTAAATATACTTATGAATTTCTAGGTTATGAACGTGAACTGTACTTGGTGTTATGTTAGATCAGTTGACCCACTATTTTATATTCCAAAAATATCCGGAAAAAAAAAAAAAAACTAATTGCGATCCTCAGAGGACCTCACCAGGCTCCACCGTCCCTGGGATTCTCCAGGCAAGAACAGTGACTGGAGTGGATTGCCATTTCCTTCTCTAGTGCATGAAAGTGAAAAGTGAAAGTGAAGTCGCTCAGGCCTGTCCGACCCTCAGCGACCCCATGGACTGCAGCCCACCAGGCTCCTCCATCCATGGGATTTTCCAGGCAAGAGTACTGGAGTGGGGTGCCATTGCCTTCTCTGGTGATTGCACTACTCACACCTTTCTTCCAGTTATATCCAAGAGAGGTCTTTGTGGTTCTTTACACCTGTGATTTATCTTCCCTTGTAGCGGGTCTTCAGTGTCTCCAGGGTTGTCATGGTCATTCGGCATCAAGAGGAGCCTGTTCAGACACTTAAGACTTTGGGCCAGTGTGGCCGTGACCTCACACCATTCTGTCATCTTTCCACTCCCCTGGATTGCCCCACAGCAATAAGGATGATTCTGGCCAGTTCCTGATACTACCCCCTCCACCGTCAGGGGAAGGTCAGCTATTTTTTGATCCCCTGGGGAGAGAGGCAACTCCTCAGTCAGTGTCCTAAAATAGCCTGCCATTCTCAGCTGCCGGACTGGAGGCCCTCCAGGGGAACGCAGAGGCAACACGAATCCACCGCCCGTGTGAGTAGGACTCCACTGAAACACCAGCTAAGAGCCGCTTCTCAAGAAGATCCTGCCTGCTCAGAAGTCTTTATTCTTTTTTTTTCAACTGAGGATCTGGGTGTCCGCTCTCATTTATTTTCTCATTTTAGTTCAACAGAAACCAGTGAACTGAAAATGAGACTAAATATTGCCATCTTCTTTGGGGCTCTCTTTGGCGCTCTGGGGGTTTTACTCTTTCTGGTGGCTTTTGGATCAGATTACTGGCTTCTCGCGACTGAAGTAGCAAAGTGTTCAGGTGAACAAAATGTGCGTTTCTTCTTCATAATATTGTTGTACTTGGTGGTAATGAGAATAGCCTCATGTATCTTCTGAGAATCCAAAAATAGCAGTGGAATGTCTATTTCTTCTCAGAAGAGAGATGTAGAAAGCTAATGATCATCATTATTTGGGAAACAATACGTTGCTTAAAAAATTTCCCAGATGTAATTATTCAGATTGTGTTCCTTGTGTTGATACCAATTACTTCATTTGTGTTCTGTACAGGTAGAAAACGTCACTTTCCACCATGAAGGATTCTTCTGGAGATGTTGGTTTAATGGGATTGTGGAAGAAAATGATTCCAATATCTGGCAGTTCTGGTACAGTAAGTACAATTCAGCCTTATTTCCCCCCACCCCAACCCCTAGCTTGTCAATAAAAAAGAACAGTTTCTTATGTTGGTGCACGTCACTTACAAAACAAGATTGGATTCTTAGCTGTGGAATCTCAGTGGGGTATCTTTCAAAGGTTCCTTTCAAAGGTTCCTGATTCTTTTTCAGTAAACAGAATTGGCTATAGAAATAACTATTTTATTTTCTAACATAAAATTGTAGTCCATATTTACAGCAGAATTGGACAATCCACTGTTTCCTTGCTCACATTTAAAATACATCATCCTTAACAAACAAATATTCTCTATAGTGTGTTTTTGGAATGTCTATTATTGCTATGTTGCAAATAAATGTTTTTATTTTGAGAGCTATGAATCCTTGAAGTCACAAATTTAAAAATTCAGAATTAGAGATGTATTATTTTATAGTAATAGCTTCAAAATTAAAAAAAATCTTTAATGAGCAGTGACAGATGAAAGCTTGCTCTATTAAGGCTTAAACCAAGTTTGTGGGCAATATCAAGAAATACTTTGCTTTTGATGTTTCCATTCTCTCACAGAAACTTTAAAGTTCTTTTTTGAAATAAAATAGCTCCTTAAAAATACAGTTGCATTCTTTCAACTGTATTTTCTATATTGTTGTTAATCTTTGAAAATCAATTCACTGAAAATAGCTAGCCTTTATCTTATTGCATCCAACAATGAAAGAACTGTTTATTACCTTCTGACTTACTGTGGGTTGAAATTATTAGTCTTCTTCTCAAAACTACTCCTGTGATAAATCAAAGTATGGCACTTAAGTCAAGATTATGGAGTATATCGTAAAAATTTGAGATCACAGAAGATAGGCCAATAGTAAATTGGCATATGTTAAAGGAACAAAGTTATGATGAAATGGCGTTTTGAGAGAAATATTTCATAGAGTTTCTGATTGTCATTTGGGGGAGGAGAATAAGCATGTGATCTGCCGATGAAAATTATCTAGGCTTTGGTAAAGTGAAGTAAGTCAGACTTTGCAAGAGGAAGAGTTTGCCAAGACTTAGAGAAGGAAAAAATATTTTACTCCTTAAGGGGTATATGATGAAGTCATCAAGATTTCAAACAACATTAAAGTTCTTTCTTGTGGTTTCTTCAAATACTAAAAATAAACTTTAATCATTAACTTGTATGGTCTATCATCTACATCTCTTCCCTGAAAGTAGAATATAGAAGAAAATTTGCATTAGTTAGAACCAATCATAGTTAGATCTAAATTTATTAGGTTTTTAAACAACAACATTTTGTGTGTGTGTGTGTGTCTGTGTCGGGCATTATGTTAGGAACTGGAGAATACTGTTGTGAAAATGAATGAAATCTGGTGATTTCAACTGTAGGTGATATTAAGGGCATTCTCTCCACTGGATTAGGTCATGAGCTAGATGTTTTAGATGAATCCACTTTCCAGGTCTCCTGTGCTATTCCATGTGAGACTTTTAAGGAAGTTCCTCCCTATTCAATAATTCTCTGAATTTGTTGATCTGTAGTTTTATTTTGCTTGTGTACCCCCCACCGCCTGTATTTCTCTGCTACTGGGAACAAATCTTCAGGCAGCCTCTCAGTAACAAATACGTCTGTCTTGCCTTCCTTCCCAGCCAATCAGCCCCTGTGGAAGAACTGCACCCACGCTTACCTGTCGCCATACCCCTTCCTGAGAGGCGAGCACAACTCCACCTCCTACGACTCTGCAGTCAGTAAGTACTCAGTCCGCAGGGCACCTCCAGAAGGGTGGTCTTTCTGAAACACTCCCCCCATAGCAGCTTTGTGGGCAATCAAAAAATAATTTATAATTTCAATGTGTTTTTTTAATATCAGTCATGTATAAAATAGTAAATAAGATGTCATTTTTATTTATTTATCTTTGATGTGGACTTTTTTTTAATCTTTATTGAATTTGCTGCAGTAGTGCTTCTTTTGTATGTTTGTTTGGCCATGGGGCATGTGGGATCTCAGTTCCCCGACCAGGGATTGAACCCACATCCCCTGCATTGAAAGGTGAAGTATTCTCCATTGGACTGCCAGGGAATTCCCAAAATGTCATTTTTTAAAATACCATTTATAATCTTAATAAAATACAACTTTGGTCCAAAATCAAAGCCCATTTGTTTGTTGCTTATCATGATAATTTTTTACAAGTGTGTTTGTTTTCTGATATGAAAATAATGGTATTCATCAGGAAGATGGGCTTCCCGGGTAGTTCAAATGGTAAAGAATCTGCCTGCAATGCGGGAGACCCAGGTTCAATCCCTGGGTTGGGGAGAACCCCTGGAGAAGGGCATGGCAATCCACTTCAGTATTCTTGCCTGCAGGCTACAATCCATGGGGTCGCTAAGAGTCGAACACGACTGAGACACACACATCAGGAAGAACTGCTGCGGAAGATGTAAAACTCGTCCTACAATGGAAACCACTGTAATATACACCCTGATTTTGAAACATTTTTGCCATTGTCATACATAAGAACATGATTGCGTGCTAAGTCATTTCAGTCATGTCCGACTTTGTGACCCTGTAGACCGTGGCCCTCCAGGCTCTTCTGTCCAAGGGGATTCTCCAGGCAAGAGCACTGGAGTGGATTGCCATGCCCTGCTCCAGGGCATCTTCCTGACCCAGGGATTGAACCCACGTCTCTTATGTCTCCTGCATTGGCAGGCAGGTTCTTGACCACCAATGCTGCTATTGCTGCTAAGTCGCTTCAGTCGTGTCCGAGTCTGTGCGACCCCATAAACGGCAGCCCACCAGGCTCCCCCGTCCCTGGGATTCTCCAGGCAAGAACACTGGAGTGGGTTGCCATTTCCTTCTCCAATGCATGAAAGTGAAAAGTGAAAGTGAAGTTGCTCAGTCAGGTCCAACTCTTAGCGACCCCATGGACTGCAGCCTACCAGGCTCCTCTTGTCCATAGGGATTTCCAGGCAAGAGTACTGGAGTGAGGTGCCATTGCCTTCTGCGATGCTGCTATTAGGTTACTGTATTTCTACCAAATGATGAAACTTCATTGTATATGATATTCCGCAGAAGAAGGAGAGCCCTATGCTGTTGACTGGGAATCATGATTGCCCAGCTTCTTTCATGTTTTCATACTACTATTTCTATAGGAACTGTATAAACTTAGTTTCTGTAGAAAGTATACAATATTTAGCACATAAATCTAATTTTTAAAAGTATATAAGCTCAATATGTCAACTTTATTCTCAGCTGGTTTCATGAAGTTTTTCATAAGAGAGTGCTTATCCTAAGCTGAAAACTAAGGGTTGGTACAGAATTTAGTGGTGTCATTAACAGGGCCAAAAAAAAAATCTGTTTTTCAAAGAGAATACATAACATTTAATATTCTGGATAAATGTGTATTAGTCAGGATTCTCCAGAGAATCAATAGGAATTGTATGTGTGTGTACAGAGAGGGAGACTGAGGTTAATTGATTGATTGACTGAAGGAGAGATTTTAAGGAATTGGCTTGCGTGTAAGAATTAAAGATTAAAAAAAAAAAAAGAATCAGGAAAAAAAATAAAATGAAATAAAAAGAAGATAAAAAAAAATAAGGAATTGGCTCATGCTGTTGTTTGAAAGGCTGTTAAGTTTGAAATCTGTGGGGCAAGGCTGCAGCTGGAGATTCAAATAACAGCTGATGTTGAGGCCTTGACTCTGAGTGCTAGAGACTTGGGTAGAATTTCTATGGTGCAGTCCAGGGGAGGGTTCTTTCTTCTTCAGGAAGCCCTTTTTTGTTCTTTAAATCCTTCAGCTGATTGCACGAGGCCCAGCCCCTCATACCGTGGGATAATCTACCTTACTGATAGTCTGCTGATTGTAAACACTGACACATCAGAATGCCTTTATAGCTGTTTTTAGGCTGTTTGATCAAGCAGCTGGGCACCATCGTCTAACTAAGCTGACACATAAAATTAACAACCACAGAACTCAATGAACTTTTACATCCGTCGTCCATTTTTTCGTCTTTATGTACAATATGAATTTCCATACATTTTAATTTTGTTTTGAGTTTGTCAGAGGGGAAAGCATCTGCTTATATCACATTATTAACATGACGTGTTATGGAGCAGGTGTGGATCCGGGTAGGAAAAGGGCTGAAGCTGTGCTTGTCCACCAGACTTGCCTGTGCTCAGAGGGCCTGTGGCTGCTGGTCTTGATTATGAGGGTGGTACAGATGCTCTTTCCCGTAAAAATCTGCTTGGCTGCAACCAAAAATAGATAAGTACAGTTCCCCCATCACTTCATCATTGTTTTAAAAAACAGTCGTCTCAGTCACACTTGCCAAACCTTCTCTTACGTCATTTACGATGTGGACCTTCTCACTGATGATAGAGGACGTGGCGTGGGGAACAGGCAGATACACTGCTTTATGTTATAAAAAGTTACATTACAGAGAGTTACGGAAACGCTATCCCTTGCTTGTCATTCTTTCTAGGACATTAGCTATTTGCATAAATATTTGCATATTGCTGTTGCTGATACTCGTGTGTTGGGGTCCTGTGATAAGATAGGTGCGGTAGGCTCCATATACTTAAAAGTGAATCTGCATATTTGAAAAATTCGCACCTCGAAGAGATAGTGTGTGTGTGCTAAGTTGCTTCAGTTGTGTCGGACTCTTTGTGAGCCCATGGACTGTAGCCTGCCAGGCTCCTCTGTCCATAGGATTTTCCAGGCAAGAATACTGCAGTGGGTTGCCATTTCCTCCTCCAGGGGATCTCCCCAACCCAGGGATCAAACCCAAGTCTCTTAGTCTTCTGCACTGACAGATGGATTCTTTGCCATTAGCGCCACCTGGGAAGCCCTAAGAAGATGGTGGCGAACTTGCAAAGCAGGGTAACGCTATCTGTGCATAATAATGATGGGGAAGGGGTGAGTGCATGTCAGCGAAATTGCGCTGCAATTATGTTTAGAATTATGCTGCGTTACATATAATTACTATGTCACTTTTTGGATCAAGTGACAAACCGTGTTCCATTTTTTTAAAGTTGTCACACTCCTCTTTGGCATACATATTGCAACTTCTTACTTTAAGCAAAAACACTAAGGAAAAATGACCGAGGTGAGAAGAGGTATGTCCTATAACAGAAATAGTATATGCAGGTGATACCTGACATTATATTTGGGTGATTATTTTATTGTTTCTTTTATCCAAGAGAAAGATACAGACTTCATCAAAAAGATTCCATCTGGTTGAAAGTGTGTGTTTCCTACTTGATAAAGCCACGAGATTTCACTAGACTCCAGAACTATCTGTCAACTTCATAGCTCAATAATTATCAGGCATTATACATTTGCTGGGATTTCCTGATGGCTAAGATGGTAAAGAATCCACCTACCGATGTAGGAGTCACAGGTTTGATACCTGGGTTGAGAAGATCCCCTGGAGAAGGAATTGGCACTCCTGTATTCTTCCCTGGGAAACCCCATGGACAGAGGAGCCTGCTGGGCTACAGCCCATGGGGTCGCCAAGAGTCGGACACGACTTAGAAACTAAACAACAACAACGGTGCCTTTGTCAGCTTATCTTGGGAAAATTCAAAGTATTGTTTGTGAAATCTGATGTATTGTGGCCAGGCAAATTACTGGCAGAATTGCCATTAGCTAGCTACAGTTAGCTAATACTAAAATCACTGAAAATGATACAGTGGTGGATAGCTTTCTGGAAAGACTATTTTAGAATTATTGGACATTACTGATGAAATTATTTTATTTCACGATAAGGGGGCTGAGACTCAGAGAAACCGTGTGATTTCTGTCTTCACACAGTTGATCACTGGCAGAACTAACCCAAGGTCCAAGCCTCTGGGTTTTGTTTATTGATGATCTTATCAACTACAGTGAATGAAAAAAGGCTGATTTTAGTTCTTACTATTAAATCTTTTAAAGTAAAGTCTTTTAGTTGGATCTCAATAAAAGAACAAAGTAAACTTATGTTGGCTTTTTTTACCTTTCTGTTTGATCCTGACTTGTATGTATGTACAGTCTGGTCTAATTCACTGTTTCCTTTATTTGTCTTTTAATCTCAAATGCATATTCTAAAATCCATTTATGTTCAAATCTTGTTATTTGGATGGTTGCCCAAGCTTAGAGGGGCTGATCTAATTCTCAGAATTGTTTTCTGAAGTAGTACTGTGTACTTCGAAGTCCATTAAACAATTTCATTACCTCTCGATATCTGTCAGAATTCAGATTTTCTGGTTTGTTTCATGCTTAAATTTAGTCATAGTCCATTAATTTGCTAACATCAGGTGATGGTGTACTGAACGTAGATTAATTTTCAAGGTAACTCAACCCTTGAGCGAGTCAGTCATTTCTGTATGGCGTCCCCTTGGCCTGTAACCACACCCACCAAGGTGCTCCTCTACCTAACTGCAGCTGTTCGTGAATAGTCAGCTCTTTCATTGTTTATTGCAGTTCCCTGAAGGCACAGACTGTGACCTAGTCATGTTTGTATCACCAGCACTTAGCATAGTGCTGGATACTTAGAAGATCCTTCAGCGTTTGTATGACACGACAATGCCAAATTGCGGTTTGTATTTTCAGCGATAAACTATTTTAACTTTATTACTTCCAAGTGGAAAGGGCTTCCTTATGAAGTAGAATGTATTGAACATAATTTCTGTTTTTCCCTGATGAGTTGGAACAAACATGCGGACACAGGCTGGCCACACGGCCTTCTTTGCGCTGCTCAGAACCAGCATTTGCGCTCTCACTGCAGGGCCCAAGGGTGTCCACCCTTCTCCCCAGGTGTTCCTCCCTCCTCCCACGCCCTCCTCCCCATTTCCCTGCTGAAGCAGGATCACCCACCGAGCCAGTTCAGACTTCAGCTCCTAAGGAAGACGTCCTTGCTGCCCTTGCCCCCTCTAACACGGAGGCTAGACCAGGCTCTCCTTTATAAAACCCAGGCTTTCATTTGATAATTTATAGCACAGAGTTTAAATATTTACTGCAGAATTATTTTGTTCATATATCCCTTCCCGATTTAACTCTACGCTCCACAACTGTAAGGTCTTTTATGTTTGACTCACCGCTGTTTCCACTCTTGACTGAATATTTTTGTAGAATTAGTATTTCTTGAGAGTCTGCACTAACTAGACTGGACTGTGTGCTGACACTGATGCCTTGAATAACTACTGACGTGTGTAGGAATTTTTAAACCTTTACTCAGTGGACCTCGTTTACTCTGAAAATGGTTTTTTCATACTTCTGGTAAATTTTTTAGGTCTACACCATTGTTTTCATGAGTCAGCTCTCTTTTACCTTTATTGCCAATATTTATTTACTACTCTTTTCTGGTCTGCTCATTCTTCAGTCTGATAAAAAAAAAAAGGTAGGGTGCTGTGAATGATACAAGACTAGAAGCAGGAAGGCAACTAGGCAAGGTGTTAGTCAGCAGTTCATGAAGCTGGAAGTAGCCAAAAACAAATAGCAACTGGAGAATGAGGGTTACTTTTGTCCCACAGTAAGAAGGTCAGAAGCAGCTGCTGTCATGATGCTGTCAGGGACCCTGGCCTTTCAAAGCCTTTGCTTCCACATCCTTGGCAGATGGCCAGCCCCTGTCATCCTCTCCCATCTTCAGGAGAACAGGCGTGTCCCTGGAATTCTCCAGTAGATTGCTGCCAATGCTTCCCTTGTCAGAACCATGTCACATGGCTTTGCTGGGCTGGGGCTTGGGGTTGCTTGCTTTCCAGGCTCTATGGCAGGGGAGGAGAGGAAGAGGAGAAGGGGAAGGGGGAGAAGAGTTCAGAGGGCTGATGGACCAACCTACAGGATCCTCCTCACGGACCAGCATCTTGGTCCTCCCTGGATGTTATCAGGGCAGGACAAGGGATGGGGCAACAAAGGTCAAGAGGAGCTGATGGGCATAAAGGATATTAAAGAGTTAACATGTAAATTTCGGAGCCAAACAGAAGAAATCTAGGGGCGTCTAGGCTGATAAAGAATCTAGGGGCATTTAGGCTGCTCTCTAAATAAGATGTAATTCAGTTTATATAACATCAGTTCAGTTCAGTCCCTCAGTCGTGTTTGACTCTTTGTGACCCCATGGACTGCAGCACCCCAGGCCTCCCTGTCCATCACCAACTCCGGAGTTTACTCAAACTCATGCCCATTGAGTTGGTGATACCATCCAACCATCTCATCCGCTGTCATCTCCTTCTCCCACTTCAATCTTTCCCAGCATCAGGGTCTTTTCCAGTGAGTCAATTCTTTCCATCAGGTGGCTAAAGTTTTGGAGTTTCAGCTTCAGCATCTGTCCTTCCAATGAATATTCAGGGCTAATTGCCTTTAGGATGGACTGGTTGGATCTCCTTGCAGTCCAAGGGACTCTCAAGAGTCTTCTACAACACCACAGTTCAAAAGCATCAATTCTTCTGTGCTCAGCTTTCCTTATAGTCCAACTCTCACATCCATACATGACTGCTGGGAAAACCATAGCTTTGACTAGATGGACCTTTGTTGGCAAAGTAATGTCTCTGCTTTTTAATATGCTGTTTAGATAGGTCATAACTTTTCTTCCAAGGAGCAAGCGTCTTTTAATTTCATGGCTACAATCACCATCTGCAGTGAGTTTGGAGCCCAAGAAAATAAAATCCGTCACTATTTGCACTGTTTCCTCATCTATTTGTATGAAGTGATGGGACCAGATGCCATGATCTTCGTTTTCTGAATGTTAAGTTTTAAGCCAACTTTTTCACTCTCCTCTTTCACTTTCACTAAGAGGCTCTTCAGTTCCTCTTCACTTTCTGCCATAAGGGTGGTGTCATTTGCATATCTGAGGTTATTGACATTTCTCCTGGCAATCTTGATTCCAGCTTGTGCTTCATCCAGTCCAGCATTTCTCATGATGTACTCTGCATATAAGTTAAATAAGCAGGGTGACAATATACAGCCTTGATGTACTCCTTTCCTGATTTGGAACCAGTCTGTTGTTCCACGTCTGGTTCTGTCTGTTGCTTCTTGACCTGCATACAGGTTTCTCAGGAGGCAGGTCAGGTGGTCTGGTATTCCTATCTGTTTAAGAATTTTTCACAGTTTGGTGTGATCCATACAGTCAAAGGCTTTGACGTAGTCAATAAAGCAGAAGTAGATGTTTTTCTGGAACTCTCTTGCTTTTTCAATGATTCAGTGGATGTTGGCAATTGGTGTCTGGCTCCTGTGCCTTTTCCAAATCCAGCTTGAACATCTGGCAGTTCATGGTTCACGTACTGTTGAAGCCTAGCTTGGAGAATTTTGAGAATTACTTTGTTAGCATGTGAGATGAGTGCAATCGTGTGGTAGTTTGAGCATTCTTTGGCATTGTCTTTCTTTGGGATTTTTAGAATGAAAACTGACCTTTTCTAGTCCTGTAGCCACTGCTGAGTTTTCCAAATTTGCTGGTATATTGAGTGCAGCACTTTCACAGTATCATCTTTTAGGATTTGACATAGCTTAGCTGGAATTCCATCACCTCTACTAGCTTTGTTCATAGTGATGCTTCCTAAGGCCCATTTGACTTTGCATTCCAGGATGTCTGGCTCTAGGTGAGTGATCACACCATCTTGATTATGTGGGTTATGAAGATCTTTTTTGTATAGTTCCTCTGTGTATTCTTGCCACCTCTTCTTAATATCTTCTACTTCTGTTAGGTCCATACCATTTCTGTGCTTTATTGTACCCATCTTTGCAAGAAATGTTCCCTTGGTATCTCTAATTTTCTTGAAGAGATCTCTAGTCTTTCCCATTCTATTGTTTTCCTCTATTTCTTTGCACTGATTGCTGAGGAAGGCTTTCTTATCTCTCCTTGCTCTTCTTTGGAACTGTCCATTCAGATGGGTATATCTTTCCTTTTTTCCCTCGCCTTTTGCTTCTCTTCCTTTCGTAGCTATTTGAAAGGCCTCCTCAGACAACTGTTTTGCCTTTTTGCATTGGTTTTCCTCGGGGATGGTCTTGATCACTGCCTACCGTATAATGTCACAAGCCTCTATCCGTAGTTCTTCAGGCACTCAGTCTATCAGATCTAATCCCTTCAATCTATTTGTCACTTCCACTGTATAATCATAAGGAATTTGATTTAGGTCATACCTGAATGGTCTAGTGGTTTTCTCCACTTTCTTCAATTTAAGTCTGAATTTAGCAATAAGGAGTTCATGATCCTAGCCACAGTCAGCTCCCAGTCTTGTTTTTGCTGACTGTATAGAGCTTCTCCATCTTTGGCTGCAAAGAATATAATCAATCTGATCTCGGTGTCAACCATCTGGTGATGTCCATGTGTAGAGTCTTCTCTTGTGTTGCTGGAAGAGGATGTTTGCTATGACCAGTGCGTTCTCTTGGCAAAACTCTATTAGCCTTTGCCCTGCTTCATTCTGTAATCCAAGGCCAAAGTTGCCTGTTACTCCAGGTATTTGCTGACTTGCTACTTTTACATTCCAGTCCCCTATAATAAAAAGGACATCTTTTTTGGGTGTCAGTTCTAGAAAGTCTTGTAGGTCTTCATAGAACTATTCAACTTCAGCTTCTTCAGCGTTACTGGTTGGGGCATAGACTTGGATTACTGTGATATTGAATGGTTTGCCTTGGAAACGAACAGAGATCATTCTGTCATTTTTGAGATTGCCTCCAAGTACTGCATTTCGGACTCTTCTGTTGACTATGATGGCTACTCCGTTTCTTCTAAGGGATTCTTGCCCACAGTAGTAGATATAGCTACTACATAACATACAGTCTAGGTAAAATGGTCACTTTCCTCCAGACAATAAATATTATTTTAGTGTATTTCTTTCCAGTCCTTTTTACATGCATATTGTACTTTGTTTTGATCCTTATAAATAAAAACGTGTATCTCACTTTTTAATTTTTAAGTTAGCTAATATTTCTCCATGTTTGTGCCTAATAGTTTCTCAGATTTTAAATGTTAGCTGCCACCTCCACATTAAAAATACTTTTATGTGTATAACATTTGTCATAATTTGTGTTAGTTCTTTGGATTATATTTACATAAATGTGAATCAAAAGGTAGGAATAAAATTGCATTTTTATTATTTTGCCAAGGTGCCAAATTGCTTGCCAACCAGTACTGAACCGTGAAGTATTTCAACTAAGAACATGTGGTAGGAAGATGGAAATATGAGAATCAGGAGGAGAGGGCCTGTTTTGGAATGAAGACTGGGAATTTAGTTTGGATTTAGACACATTAAATTTGGGTTGAGAGTGGAATACCAGTTTGAAATAATTCAGCCAGTAGCTTGATGTGCAGGACTGATTTAAAAGACTTTAATTAGCATAACAGATACCAAGAATTGCAGAGATGGTTTTTGAGACAATATGATCTTTAAGAGAGGTCATAGTAAAGAAGGTGGTAAAATATCAGTTATCCTTAGAAGGAAAGAAGCAAAGGCAGTCCAGGAAGGAGAAAGAGAGAGAAGCAGGGAGAGGCGAGGCGATGGCTGGCTGGTGTGCTGTCAGAGGGGTCTGCACAGGCAGCAGTCTTGGGAAGAACAAGGCTGACCTCAGTGCAGGCGTGGAGTGGATGAGGATGAGAACAGGCAAGAGAGGTTGGCAATACCCCGGTGGTGCAGAGGTTCTGCTGAGCTCTGGTAGCTCCCTCGCCACCAAGGTGAGGCCCGTGGAGCCAGCTTCTTTGAAGTCTAGACCTGCAGGCGCTGCTGGCTTGGCCTGAGACCCCAGCCCTTCTGCTCTCTGTCCTCCTTTCTGTGCACGGGCCATCCCCTAGGGCTGAGCCCAGGGCCCAGCTCTCTCTCCCTGGCAGTGCTTTTTCTCCATCATTTTCCTGTACATTCTGACATCGGATCCTCCTGGGAGCCAAGCCCTACCCCAGGCTTCTCCTCCTCTTCTCCCGAGAGAGAAGTCAGAAGGCAGTGATCCTCCTCATGGGGCAGGGCAGCAGAAGGACGGAACGTGAAACCTCACACCGGGTGTCCAGGGAGCCCGGCAGCGAGGAAGTGGAGAGCTTTGCTGTTAGCCAACCCTGGGCCTTGAGAGAGCAACTCAAAGAGCACAGCCTTTTAGAAAGCTGCTGCTGCTGCTAAGTTGCTTCAGTCATGTCCGACTCTGTGCGACCCCATAGACGGCAGCCCATCAGGCTCCGCCGTCCCTGGGATTCTCCAGGCAAGAGCACTGGAGTGGGTTGCCATTTCCTTCTCCAATGCATGAAAGTGAAAAGTGAAAGTGAAGTCGCTCAGTCATGCCTGACTCTTCGCGACCCCATGGACTGCAGCCCACCAGGCTTCTCCATCCATGGGATTTTCCAGGCAAGAGGACTGGAGTGGGGTGCCATTGCCTTCTCCTTAGAAAGCTGCAGGTCCCCGCAAAACAGCCCCATGCTTTACTCTGCAGGGCAAACTAAACCATAAAAATGCATGCCCTTGCACTGGACAGCTTGAAGCAGTGAACAACTGAATTAAGGTTTCAGTCTAGGGTCAACATAAACGCTTAAACAATTGAGGAGACAGATCAACATGTCAGAGGAAACTAATCTCACTGGAGTGTCTCGCCGCCACCCCCACCCCACCCCACCCCACTCCACTTGGAATTCCAGTATGCTAGTGTAGCGTGTCTTATTTGCCAATTCTTTTGTTCGCATACAATGATTCTGGACATTGTCATAAATTTACAAGATAGTTTTAAATACTTCTGCTCTGTGTTAGTTGTGTAGGGGAAAAAAGCATGCTCTGCAAAGTTTAATAGAAAATACAATTCAGTCTTTCTCTCTTTTTTTTCTTTTCTGGTCACAAATGTCAAGTACCTAGTTATTTGGAAATACGTTCCATGCTCAGTTGCTCGGTCGTGTCTGTCTCTCTGTGACCCCATCGACTATAGCCCGCCAGGCTCCTCTGTCCATGGGATTCTCCAGGCAAGAATACTGGAGTGGGTTGCCATGCCCTCCTCCAGGGGATCTTCCCACCCCAGGGATCAAACCCAGCGATAGAATCCGCATCTCCTGCATCGGCAGGTGCGTTCTTCGCCACTGCGCCATGTGGGAGGCCCCTATTAAACAGGACTGCTGGTCATTTATATCAGTGTACCTTGGCCTCCCTTCCCAGAGGACCCGCTGCATGCAGCCTGGACAGAGGGTGTCGGTCATATCTGTGACGCTGTCAGCTACATGCACAAGTAGAAACCCCCTCTAACGAAAGGACACCTCCTGGCCCCATGGACCAGGGTTTCTCAGCCTTGGCACGTGGACACTGGGGCCAGATGACTGTGGTGGGAGGACGGTCCTGTGCATTGTAGGACATTTAGCAGCATCTCTGGTCTGTACCCACTAGATGTCAGAGGTACCTCTTGGTGTGACCATCAAAAATATCTCCAACCATTGCCAAATGTCCTGGGGTATCTGGATGAGCACAGAACCACCTCAATGAGAACTACTGGGACACTTTGGACATTCATCCCCAAGATTCCAACCCAGGGCCCAAGCTCCTCTTCAGAATTATACCTGTATTATCCACACTCTGTGTCCAATTCCAAGTCTGGACCCCAAATAACACTTAGTTTCCTCTGTCTTCTTTTGTATTGGATATTTAAACCAGAAAGGAGCAAGAAGACCACCTTGGCCTCAATTTTATCTTTAACTAGCATCGCTTCTGCCTCAGGCTTCAGACCTTTTTTTGAGAAAACAGTATTAAGTAGATTTGATGAAAAAAAAAAATGTATTGAGTGTTTGCTGTATGTTGGGCACTGTTCTGGGTGCTCTAGAGCCAGCCCTAGATTCTTGCCCTCATGGGGCTTTCATTGCAGTGGGAGGCAAAAAATAAAGCAGTCACATACTCGGAGAGAAATAGAAGGAGAAAGAGTGTGTGTGGAGGGGACCTCAGTATTAACTACGGTGACGGGGAGTCTGCACAGAAAAGGTGATGTCTGTTTTGAGTTGACAGCTCTGAGTTGGATGGGGCTGCCACCAGCTAAACTGTCAGTTTCCTGACCCCTCTTTTGGGACCTAGGTAAATGCTGTTTGGAGTGCTCAGCACAGGGACTGGCTCTTGGCACAGGGTCTGTGGGCGTTACAAGCTGGGCTTTCGGTCGGCAAGTCTGCGTTCACTGTCTGGGGCCGTGACTTCCTGTCTCTGGTCTCCCCCAGATTCACCTCACTTGTCTGTGAAAGGAAGATAAGCTTAATATCAATCTCATGCTGTGGTTAAAATAGAAAGAGAGAATAGTACAAATGCTTAGCATAACGGTTGCCATGTCTTTGGTATTCAATAAATGTCAGTCATTCTTAATATGCTATACTAACTTACAAGACCCTAAAGAAGTCATCCCCAAGGCATGTCAGTTCATCCTAGCTTCTCCCTAGTGGAATGCTCTCTGCTCTCTGAGTGCATGCGTGCGTGTGTGTGTGTGTGTGTGTGTGTGTGTGTGTGTGTGTGTGTGTATGACCACATCAAGCATTTGGTACAGTTTCTGGTCAAGAATAAGAACTTCATAAATAAAGCTCGTTATTAATGTCATGATCCCCATCATCCTAGTACATGAGAGTTAATATAACCACATGTACTGGCCAAGATTGGCTACTATTTATGTGACAATGTTGATTAATATGGACTCAACAAACACTTGTGTATTCACTATTCTAAGTTCTGGGAAACAACAGTGAACAAAAGAGTTGGAAATCCCTGCCCTCATGGGGTTGCCATTCCAGTGAGGGGAGGCAGAAAAAGTGGCATAAAGGGAACCAATTTTGTAGTACCTTGGAAGATGACAGGTGTCCAGAGAAATGTAAGATAGGGAAGGAACCTGAAGACTAAGGAGCCTGGGGTTGCAGAGGTGGAGGAGATATGAGCTCTGTTATGGGAGGTGTCTATCAAGGTCTTTGGACCATTTTTTTTTAAGGTGTTTGTTTTCTTATTGTTGAGTTTTAACAGTCTGTTATCTACTTCAGATCAGTGTTTTTATCAGTTGTCTTGTGCAAATATTTGTCTTTTCATTCTCTTGCCATTGTCTTTTCCAGAGCAGATGCTTTTAATTTTAATGAAGTCCAGCTTATCAATTATTTCTTTCATGGATTGTTTCTTTGGTGTTGTATCTAAAAAGTCACCACTATACTCAAGGACATCTAAAAAGTCATCACCATACCCAAGGTTCTCCCTGTAATATCTTTTAAAGATTTTATAGTTTTTCATTTTACTTTTAGGTCTGTGATCCATTTTTAGTTAATTTTTGTGAAGAGTGTAAAGTCTGATTCTAGATTCCTTTTTTCCTGCATGTAGATGTCCACTTGTTTCAGGAGCATTTTCTCTCTCTGCTCCTTTGCCAGATGTCAGGTGGTTATACTTCTGTGGGTCTATTTCTAGGCTCTCTGTTTTGTCGTTGATCTGTGTATGTCTACTCCTTTGCCAGTACCACGCTATCTTGATTACTCTAGCTTCACGGTAAGTCTTGAAGCCGGGTAGTGTCAGTACTCCCACGGTGATTTTCTTCTTCAGTGTTGTATTATTCTAGGTCTTTTGCTTCTCCATATAAACTTTAGAATCAATTGTCTATATCTACAAAATAACCTGCTGGAATTTTGACTGGAGTTGTACTGAATGTCTGCTGCTGCTGCTAAGTCTCTTCAGTCGTGTCCGACTCTGTGTGACCCCATAGACGGCAGCCCACCAGGCTCCCCCGTCCCTGGGATTCCCCAGGCAAGAACACTGGAGTGGGTTGCCATTTCCTTCTCCAATGCATGAAAGTGAAAAGTGACAGTGAAGTCGCTCAGTCGTGTCCGACTCTTCGCGACCCCATGGACTGCAGCCCACCAGACTCCTCCGTCCATGGGATTTTCCAGGCAAGAGTACTGGAGTGCGGTGCCTGAATGTCTAGATTCAGTTAAAAAGAACTGACAGCCTGATAATGTTATCTTACTACTCTAGACATGGAACATCTCTCCCTTTATTTATTTTTTTCTTTTGTTCATCAGATTTATAGTTTTCTTCATATAAATCTGATATATATTTTGTTAGATTTAAACCTAAATATTTATTTTGGAGGGCTCTAATGTAAATTATAAGTTTTTAATTTCAAGTTCCACTTGTTTATTGCTGGAATAAAAAAAAAATTTGTATATTAACCTTGTATCCTGCAACCTTGTTATAATCACTCCAACAGTTTTTTTTTTTATGGATTCTTTCAGATTTTCTTCATAGACAATCATATCATCTACAAAGACAGCTTTATTTCTTCCTTCTCCATATGTTTACCTTTTGTTTCCTTTTCTTATCTAATAGCATAATTAGGATTTTCAGGGCAGTTGAAATGAGTGGTGAGAGGAGACATCCTTGTCTTATTGCCTAAGTTAGTGGGAAACTTTCCAGTTTCTCGCCATTAAGAATGATATCAGCTGTCTGTGTGTGCTTATAGGGTTTCCTAAATATACATTATCAACTTGAGGAATTTCCCCCTCATTCCTAGTTCGCTGAGAGTTTTTATCATGAACTGGTGTTGGATTTTGTCAAATATTTGTTCTACGTCTACTGATATGATCATGTGGTTTTTCTTTCTTAGCCTTGTTGATGTGGTGGGTGATGGGTCATAGTAACTGATTTCTGTATGGTGAAGGTGTCTTGAATACCTGGGATAAAGTCTACCTGGTCATCATGTATAATCATGCATTGCTGGATTCAGTTAGCTAATATTTTATTGATGATTTATGAGAGATAGTGAGTGTAGTTTTCTGCCGGAGCCAGCACAAGGAGTCCCGCCCGTGGCAAAGGTCATGAGGTTAAGGGGCCTGACAGGCAAAGGCGAGTCGGGCCTTAAGGGAGCCTCGCTGGATCTGCTCCTGCATCTGCCCCAAAACCAGAGTCTGCCTGCCTTACCGCATTGTGCCTTTCACCCACTCTTCTGACATTATACGGGGGGCTATCCCCCACCACCTCTCTCTGAAAAGGAGTTAACTTAGGACTCCAGTTAATAAATCTCCTAGGCGTGACAAGGGTGTTTCAGTCCAAAAACCTCTCTGCTGGCAGACTAGCTTGTGTGACAGGATTATCCACACTCTTGCTACTACGTACATGATTGTTTACAACCTCTCAACCATAAACAGCACAGAGAGTTTGGAGTATTTTGAAAGTCTTAGTTAGCATAGGGTTTTTCTAAAGATAAAAATCATGTTGGTGAAGGGTTTCATTGCTGAGTTAATGAATGCTGCCAGGCCTCCATATCCTTAGGCACCTGGGAGTATGTTAATCGATGTAATTGGAATGTAGAAAAAGAAATATAGTAGTTTTGATGTTAGCAATACTAGACTTTTGAGTTAACGAATTTTCTCTTTTGTTATAGATCACTGTCCTCCTCTTTCTTTGTTATAAATCATCGTGTCCTTGCTATGTAAAACTGTAACTTTATCACTATCTTAAGACTAAAATAGGTCTTAAGGGGAAACAAGTTTTCTGATCGATTAACCTTTATCAATAGAAAGAAAGGTGGGGCCATAAAATGTTCATCGGTCTCCAGACCAGAAGGTATCGTAAAACAAACATAAGACCCTTGTCAGAACAAAGAACTGCTGAGAACACTGTCTTTAGATAAGGGTCGGAGCAGCTGACCCTGCGTGACTCTGTTTCTTACGTTTATCTCTATGTACAACTAAAAGTATAAAAGTGGACCTGAAAAATAAAGAAACAGACCAGTTCCTGGAATGACTGGTCTCCTCATGTTATTCTTTCTCTCACCTTCTGGCTGAATTCCCATCTGGAGCGTGGAGGCTTGCCAAGCCTACTAATTTTGCCGGGGCTTCTAAGATCTGACCAGGGAGGCTTTTGTGTCTCCTCTCCTTCGGGAGAACGGGAAGACGCCTGTGGCCTACGTAGGTGGTGCAAACTCCTTGTCTCGGAGTTTTATTGGTTTTCCACGTAAACCAAGTTATTCAGCCTCTTTTCTCCACTAATATTTCCTACTACACTATCCTTTTCTAATCTCTGTTTATATCTGTAATCAAATAAGTTCTTTCCTAGGACGCCGACTCCGTCCCCACTTCAAATTCCCTGGATCCACTGGGGCTGGACCCCGGCAGTTTTCTTTCCCTATAAATGTCTGGTTTTGATATTAGGATAACACTGGCCTCATAGAATGAGTTAGAAAGTATGACATCTGCTTCTTTCCCTCTGAGATATTGTAGAGAGAGAACTGGCATAATTTCTTTAAATATTTGGTAGAACTTAACAGTAAACCCATCTGGATTGAATCCATGGATGTGGACCTGATGGCTTAGGGGGGACAACTGCATATTTATTGAAAAATTCCACGTATCAGTGGACCCGTGCAGTTCCAACCCATGTTGTTTCAGGGTTTCAACTGTGTATCCGGTTGATTGATGACCTTGTTGAGCCTGGCTGTGTCCTTTCTGATTTTCTGCCAGATGGATCTGTCCACTCTGATAGAGAGGTGTTGAAGTCTCCCAATTTAACAGTGTATCCTTCTTATCCTCCTCTAAGTTCTGTCAGTTTTTGCCCCACATGGTTTAATACTCTGTTGTTATGTACATACACATTAAGTCAAAGTCTACACTTAACAGTGTATGGAGCTTCCCTGTTGGCTCAGATGATAAAGAATCTGCCTGCAACTTAGGAGACCCTGGATCGGGAAGATCCACTAGAGAAGGGAATGGCAACCCACTCCAGTATCCTTGCCTGGAGAATTCCATGAACAGAGGAGCCTGGCAGGCTAGTCCATGGGGCTGCAAGAGTTAGAATGACTGAGTGACTAACACTTTTACTGTTTTTCATCCTATTTATACTTAACGTTCTTATTGATCTTAACCCTGCCGTTTTAATTTTCGTTTTCTGTTTGTTCTCTCTGTTTTTCATTTCTCTTTTCTTTATCCTGCCTTTCTAAGGGTGACTTGGATTTTTAAAAATTTCATTCCATTTGAATTATCTGAAGTTTTTTTAGAGTATCTCTCTTCTCTGTGCCATTTGACTGTCTAGATCATCCACTGCATTTTTATTTGGGGCTATTATATTTTTCATCTCTAAATTTTCCTTTTGGTTCTTTTTTATATCTTTCATTTATTTGCCAGTAACTTTTGTTTTCTCTTCAGTTTGGGTCAAGCATGTACATGTTTACTCTTTGAGACATTTTTATCATGACTCGCTCAAAGTCCTTCTTAGATAATTCTAACGTCTCTATCTTCATTGCCATCTACTGAGTGATCTTTTCCATTGAAGTTGAAATTTTTCTGGTTTTTGGTATGACCTCATTTAAAAATGAAGCCAGATCTTTGACTTAACCATTGAAAAACTCCATAAAGTTAGAAGACTGAAAAAACACAGAGGGTGATTGCAGAGAAGAAAGCATTTAAATGAGAGATTAACATCAAAGATCCTTTAAAAAAATCCCATGTATTTGGCAATTAAATGTCTGCTGCACCTGGTCTTAAGTCTCTGGATATATTCCAGTGTCTCCTAGTTTAAAGTCTATGGGAACTTGAATAGAATTTGTATCCTACTGTTGTGTGAAAATTGTATAAATCTTAATTATGTGAAATTGGTTCATAATGCTCTCCAGGTATACTATATTCTTCTACTTCTCTGTACATTCATTCAGTTAACTTCTGAGAGTTTGATATTGAAACTCCAACTAAGAAATCTTAATGTATCTACTTAAAACAATTGTAATATATAGTGAAACTATATATAACTTTGTTCTGTATTTTCCAAATCTCCTGTAAATGTGTCATCATATTTCACAATTTAAAAAATAAAAAAGAACGATGAAAAAAAATGAAGCCAAGGATTTGGACATATTATGTTAGTAAACACGAGATCGTCTGTTTTTTTTCTTTTGGCTTTTTTGACACTGCTCCTGCAGGAGAAGGGTGGGCATTGCCTCAATAAAATCAGGTGGGATGGAATTCCAGGTTCCCCATTTAGACTGTGTTGACATAAGGAGGAGCCCTCCTTGGTAGTTCTGGGGCATAGTGAAAGTTCTGGCTTCCCACTATGCTTCCGTTGATGCCATCCTGACCAGGAGGGGCAGGACTGAATCATTACAACTTTAACTATAATTTCCACTTACATGATAGGTTTGCAAAGGAGTCCTCATTACTATGGTTGGTGGGGAAAGTCCTAAATCTTCACTGGCCTCCTCTCATATCGCCCCAGGGAGAGGGATGTCTAACTTCCACGGTGCAGGGGTGGAAGTCCAGGGTCCCCACATGGTCTCCACTTTCACTGTGAATGGTGGCCCCGTTACTCTACGAAAATCAAAGTCTTGACCCCACATTCAGCTTTGTCTTCTGCATCCTTGCCTGTGAGTGGAGCAGGGAGGGCACCTTACTACAGCCTCTCGGGAGTCAAAGACTAGGCTCCCTTCTTGGTCTTTGCTCATCAGAGTGGGGTTGGGACCAGCATTTATTCTCTGTGTTTTTTTTAAAATTATCTTATTTTTGACTGCATTGGATCTTCATTGCTGCGCTTGGGCTTTCTCTAGTTGCCTCAAGCAGACAGCTATTTTCTAGTTGTGATGTGCAGGCTTCTCACTGAGGTGGCTTCTCTTATTGCAGAGCATGGGCTTTAGGGTGCGTGGGCTTTAATAGTTGCAGCACACGGGGTCAGTACTTGTGGCTTGTGGGTTCTGGGGTGCACGCTCAGTAGTGGTGGTAAAAGGGCACCATGTGGAATCTTCCTGGACCAGGAACTGAACCCGTGTCCCCTACATTGGCAGGAGGGTCCTTGACCACTGAACCATCAGCGAAGCCCTCTGTGGTGTTTGACTTGTGTCAAGTGGTTATTTTCTAAAAGTTTCTTGCTTTGATAGGCAGTCCCTTACCTGGTTCTTTGGTGGTGGTGGTGGTTTAGTTGCTCAGTCGTGTCCCACTCTTTTGCGACCCCCAGGACTGTAGCCCACCAGGCTCCTCTGTCAACGGGATTTCCTTCTCCAGGGGATCTTCCCGACCCAGGGATCAAAGCAAACTGTTTTTGTTGGAAAGTGTTTTGACTGTGAATGTTGGCATTTCTGGATTGCTTACTTTTGCATATGCGCTGCACGTTAGTGCCTGGTGGTGATAAAAGCCTCGCCTCCCTTCCCTCTTCAGCACGACCCCAGCAGGGGGCTGGTCTGCTGCTGTGGCCCTTGCTGTTTCCCAGTTGTTGGCTCCCTGTGCTCTAAGTATTGGATGAATGAGCGAAAATAAAACCTGAACTCACCATCCCATCATTCCCTGGACTCCAGGTTTCCCAGTCGGCCTTCTTCTCTCCCGTCTTTCGGCCTCTTCTGTTTGTTTCATAGATGATCACCAGGGATTTTCGTGGTGACTAAAAGAAGCAACAGGGGAAGGTACGTGTGCTTCATCTTCCTGGAAGCAGAAGTTCACTTTATCTAGTTACATTCTGAAGGCACAGCTGACCGGATTCACGGATGGCCTGGTGTGAGGTGTGAGGGAAAGAGCAGAGTGAATGAGGACACTTTCTTAGCAACTGGAGGGGTGAAGCTGTTATTTTTAGTGGTCGGGAAGGCTGAGATAGATTGCTAAGAGGAAGCTTGGGTAGTTTTCGGACATGTTGAGTTCAGGACACCTAGTGCAGATATTATGTAGGCTTTGGGGTCCCAGAGTTTGGAGTTAAAGTGGCCCTTTGGGCAGAAAGTGTGCATTTGGGAGACATTGCTTGGGGGTGTATTTAAACCATGAAGAAAAATAAGACCATTTGGAGAGTGAGATAGAGAGAAAGGAGGTCGGTCCGAAGTCAGAGCCCTGAGATGATCTGTTGTTCAGAAGTCAGGAAGAAGAGGAGAGACCCACAGAGGAGACTGGGGATAAGCAGCGAGGGAAGAGGGAAGAAAACCAGGAGAGCATGGTGTTCTGCAAACCAGAGAGGGAGTGCTTTCTAAGAGAAGGGAGTGATATGCTTGGCCAAATGCTACCTGGAGGTGGAGTGAGGCGTGGATGGAGGTCTGACCCTTGAATTGAGCAGGCTGTCCACAATAACTTGACCTCGTGCTTTGCAATCTAGATTTATTTCTTCTCAGGCTCACTACCCCTATATCCCCTTTAACACATACATCACATTTTGTGTAATCTCTCTTTTCTTTCTTTTACCTTTAAATGAGAGTATATGAATGATGCATGTAAGTGTCTTGCTTGATAAATTTCAGTACTGACATGTGGGATTAATTAGATCCAGTGAGTTTATCAATTATTGCAGCTGTTAATTGCTCAAAGACACCATCATCATTGCTTCAGAGTTGTTCACTGATCCATATTTCTTGTTTCTGCGTATTAAAACCTACTAATCTGCTGACAAATATATAAGAAGAAAAAAGTTATAAAAATCTTTAATATCACAACAAAATGACTTATTCCATTTCCTGTGACAGGCTCCTATTATGTGCAGTCATTGAACAAACCCACCTACTTTATTTTACAAATACTGCCTCCCTGGATCTTGAGACCATACTGTCAAGTAGAATTCATTGCTACCTTTTCAAAGCCAAGGAAACCTAGAGCATTTGGGTTTCTCAACTCAGAGTTCAGCTCTGCAGTGAGCTGCTTCCATTTCCGCAGTCGCCTTCTTGATAACATTGTAAGGGAAATTATGCCTTATTTTTCTAACAAGCAATATATAGTTTAAAACAAAATCTATTTGTTATTTAGGAGAGAATTGGCGAGTTCTACTATATTTAGTTTTGGTATGGTGACTCAATGTGAGTTTTTTTCTTTTCTTTTTTACTCTTTATTGCTCTTTACAAACAAGTTTGGGGTTATAGAAGTAAAACTCAAGTGATTTTTAAATGTAGTTATTTTAAAACATGACTGATTTTTATAAAGTGCTTTTTCTGGGACTCAGATCCATTGCTCCGGGACTGCATGTGGCCGTGATAGAGCATCGATCTAGTGTTGTTAAGGGAAGTGTCACGTCTTGTGAAAAGCCAAGTGTTAACTTGTTCCCAAAGCAACAGCTGTTGCGACACACTGTGAAGGGCATTTGCCCTAATAGCTGGTTGTGTTGAGGAGCTCCAGAGGGAAGTCTTCCAAAGATGTATCTTATCACTGCAAATAAATAAATAAAACCAGATCCCCCACTACATCATGTACAAAGTAGCTATGGGAATGCTGTGTTTGATCTTTTCAATGGTTTTCTGCCTAAAATGTGCAGTTTCAGCAGGCTGGTCTTCTCTAGTGGAGAGCTGGAAGTTCGGTCTATGCAGTTCATTATCAAAGGGAAATATTGACTATTCACTTGTTGAAACTCTAACCAGGGAAGTTGGAAGTGACTCCTGACTGCTCTACCTTTTTTTTTTTTATCAGGAAACAAACAGAAAACCAGGGAAGCTGGATAGTGATCACTTCTCAAAGCACGCAGCAAATAGAAGATAAGTCGGTGAAGACTCAGGGGTGCCGATAGGCATATCTGCCCTGTTCCTTCAGACTGAGCCCCAGAAGAGGCCTAGTCAGTGAGAGATGGGGAGAGGGGTTTAGGTCCTTGGTGAATGCTGACTTTGAACAGCAAAGACCAGTGGAGAAATTGTGACTCTGTTGGTGAATAAGCAGTGTGAGAGTTTGTTTTGGAGTGAATGAGGCAGGCTTGCCCTGCTAGGGGGACAAGCCATCTTGTCTGTCCCCAGGAGACAGTCATTTCACACCTGCGAGCTAGCACTCCTCCCTTGGGGGTTCACATCCCAAACCGTGCAGGTCTGGGTTCCAAGCTGGCCAGCTACTCTTCCAAGGTGTTCGCTGACGGGACCGGCCCCTGCTTGCCTGCAGGGCCCTGGCACCGCAGCAGCCAACGGGTACTCTCAACTCTATTCCTTTATTTTCTTCCTAGAAACTTTTAAACTCCCTTTTGTTATTACAAAAGTCCTTGATAAGGTCTCTTGCCATTACATTTTACTCATAGACAGGCTAGTTTCCATGAAGTATTGTTAGATCTTTTGGGGTGCCTTTATCTCTAAGTATTTTACCCTTTAAAAAAAAATCAAGAAAATGTAAATGTATAAAATAAAGAGAAGGGAGTATGGGTTTTACTTCCTTTGTTTCTCTTTCTCTCTGAACAATGACACCCCCTCACCCAAAACCAGACTGCAAACCTTTTGCCAATGGTGTGATTATTGATAGATTAAAGCTCTATGTGGATGAAACACCTGTTTTAATTTATCAATGATTTTTTGTGTTGTTTGTAGGGAAAGTTTCATGTAATGTGGGCCAAAGTGTTCTCCTGGTGAACAGCTGTATTCTACAAGGACCCTTGTGACGTCCCTCCGGCCTCTCTCTCTCTCACCACTTCCCCAGCACCAAAGCTTTCCCTCTCTGTGCTCTCACGCTAAGCTCCCTGCACACAGCTCTTTCTTCCTTGATTTTTGTTGATGGTTTCTGCTCTCTGCCTCCATTTCCTGTATTCCTGCTCTCCCGTTTAAGAAGCAATTCCTCCAAGGAACCTTCTGTCATACGCCAAGACTGGGTCACGTGCCCTTCTTTACTCCTGGGCGCTGTACCACGGGGTCCTGCCCTGGCACTTGGCATAGCTGCAGTCATCTGACTGTGGCTTTCCCTCCCAGCAGACTGCTTGGTAGCACATGTTGGACATTCTTCATGGCATATCACCTGTATGTACTTATCTAGCACAGTGCCTGGTACACAGTAGATTTCTCAGTCCGTGTTTGAGGGTGGGTGAAGGAAAAAGTGGAATTTAATTCAGTTGTTAATCGCTTCTTTTGTTGGTGTTTTATGAGAAAAATAGAGGAGAAATCTCAAATCATTTTAGTGCTGTGCAATTCCTAAACTAACTTTTCTGAGAAAGAAGTAGAGAAACTACTTTTGAGTCAACTCCCTTAGAGAAAGATTCCTGGATGTACAGTTGTGACAAAAACCCATAAAATTCCTCAGAGAAATGTGTGTCTAGGGTATTACAGATTTTTTGAGGCAAATCATCTGAAAGATATGGCCTCAGGGGTCCTAAGAAACTTACAACAGAATATTCACCATCAAATAAACAAGGATTTGCTATACTTATTTTCAATTGTCTGCCCAAAGATTTGGGTAAACAGGTTCATATTTAATGTTTAAAAAGTATGTGAATAAAGGGATCCTAAGATTGTTCCTTTTCTGGCTCAATATGAAGGACAGCAGGTTGTCTCAGGAATAGACCTGACTTTTTCAGAGGGAATCCATTAATGAGGAAATCTGTCTCTCTGCTAGCATTGTTAGAGTTCGGCAGGGTCACCTACAGAAGTTCCCAGTGTTCTTGATCATTTCTGTGCACTGGGTGTTGAGGAGTGTAGGAAGGACAGGGACGCAGTCCTTGGTGCTCCCAGCATCTAGGTGTTCACATCTCCCCACTTGAATGCTCAGCTCTTCTCTTCCTGTGCCCGCTTCTCCCTAGGAGTGATTCCAGTGATAATGGCCCCCTCCAGTCATCGTGATCAGAGGCCAAGACCATCGAGGGGTTGCCATTGTGAATGAGTGTGCTTTGTTCTTTCCCATGGTCATTAAACATCTCAGCAACCTTGACTGTATATGTTGAGATTTCAGTGGGGACTGAGTGATAAGTTAGCAATCATCCGCTTATTCGCATTTTGTTGAGCATCCATTGCATGTCAGGTATAAAGCTTTCCCTAGAGTAGGAAAGATGGGCCAGACTGCGTCGTTGCCCTGCAGGAGGGCCCCGGCCAGAAGCGGACGTGGGAATGTCAAGAAGGACAGTGCAGAGCGCTGTCCAGTGATGGGCAGGCTTCGGGAACTCTGACAGAGTGTGAGGCCAGGCTCCACTCCACGCTGACCTGCATCCGCTCTTGCAGCCTTCTTAAGGGCGTGGTAGGATAGCTGTCAGTTATCACAGTATAGAGACAGAAGAGACGGACTGACAGAGGAAAGCTTGACGATTATGTGTGCGCACGGAGGCCTTTGTAGAAAGGTGAGACCTGAAGAAGCTGATAGGCCTGGGAACTTACATATCTTTTAGCAGAGTGATGAACATGGAGGTGTGACAAGACAAAGGAAGAAGAAATTTGAGCCTGGGTTGTGAATTGTGGGAAAGTGACCAGGAGAAATATATGAGAGAAACTCACAGAAGACATGGTTTGTTTCGGTAGGTTTGTTTTGGTAGGTTTGTTTGGTAGGTTTGAAGACCCATCCTTATGCTGACTTGCTGTCTTTTTTGTGGCTGTGAAACTCCTCCTCTGGAGGTCCTCATTTCTCCAAAGTTTCTCCTTCCTCCCGTCAGACAATAAAAACTCCTACCAGCGTGTGTTGATTCTGTGTGCATTGGTCCCCATTTGACCCCAGCTCACAGTAACCCTGGTACCAGCCTGGCATGTGTGGGGGTGGCCTGTTCTGATGTCCTTCACCTGGCTTCTGAGAACCTTGCCCTCCTCCCTGCCACGACCTTGAGGACGCCAGAAGGGCAGCCCAGACAGTGACTAACGACCGTGGGTGTGCCCCAGCTCTGCCAGTGAGAGAAGCCACGCTCCTCGGCGTCGGGGCCTTTCCCAAGGTCACAGCCACCGCCGGCCGGGTGGCAGGGGCCCCGCACTCCGAGGCACCTTCTGCCTCAGCTGTTCCTTCGCAGCCAGGCTTACAAGAGGAGAGTAAATGGTTCTCTTTGTCCTGAAAGTCCACGGCCTGGGCAGAGCACGTGACTTGGCGCGTCCTCTGCTGTGGCGCTCAGACACGGCCGTGCCGGGCAGCCTGTCTTTCTGCTCCGGTGCTGGCATCTCTGTATTTTTAGACCTGACGTCGCCACGGCAAGCGGTGTGCGGCGATGCAGGGCCGGCTCGCTGGCCTGAGCAGCAGAAGCGGCTTGCCCGAAGCTACCGCAGCATATGCCGCGGGCCCTCGTTGGCCGACGAGGACAGGGGAGGGGGTGGCAGTGCTTTGTTTTGGCTTCATTTTAGAACGGCTTATAGCACTCCACACTGTCTGTGCTCCAGGATGTGTCGAAACACAGGACCGGCTTTCTGAACTAGCTTCATGAGGTGTCTGAGGCAAGATGGCAAGCTTTGAAAAAGGAACACCACTGAAGTTTACCTTGAAACTGCAAAGACAATATTTACATTTTTATAGACACAACAGAGTAATTAATCAAAACACTATAGATTTGGAATCGTCATTTGGATTGACTTTCCCCTCTCTGCGCTCTGTATGAAAGAGGGTTTGTTGTGTAAATTAAAGTATTACAAAAGCCAGTCCAGGTGTCTTGGTACCTTAATGGAACAGCCTGTGCGGCGTACAGACCTCAGCCATGAAGACAGCCTTTGTCCTGCTGGACTCTCACCGCCCCAACAGCAGAATCACTAAAGCTCGGGGTGCTTCTGCTGCCCTCCCCTCTCCCCACCCAGCCGCAGCCCCCCGCCCGGAGGCTCTAGTAACTGCTTCACTTGTTTGCCCTGGTCTGTCCTTTCTCCTGCCAGTTCATTCTCTGTCCATCTACAGGAATGATGTGTGTGTGTTAAGTTGCTCACTCGTGTCCGACTTTGCGGCCCAATGGACTGTAGCCCGCCAGGCTCCTCTGTCCATGGGATTGTCCAGGCAAGCATACTGGAGTGGGTTGCCATTTCCTTCTCCAGGGGATCTTCCTGACCCAGGGATTAAACCTGAGTCTCCTGCACTAGCAGGTGGATTCTTTACCATCTGAACCACCAGGGAAGCCCGTGAAAGTAGTACTGTAAGGGTGAAAGTTTAATCGATTTAGGAAAATAAACTGAGTACTTCAGGAGAACCATTTCGTCTGTTGTTAGTTATTTAACAACAACGTCTGTTGTTAATTATTCATCCTCCTCCTCATTACAACAGCCAACCAAGGACCACTTTGTTAGGTTAGTTCACCAATTATTTAGAATTAACAACTTCATTTCTTTGAAAACAGTAGTTAATTCTGGCTTCTCAGAGAGTGATTCAGATGAAGCTTTCCTTTAATTAATCCAAATTGTGATGATGTAGATCACATGTAAATCTATTCATATTGTATATCTTACTTCTAAGTTCTAAGGAATTAATAGAAATTCAATATTATTTAAGTTGAGCTTTGGGTTGTATTTAATGGTAGAAATGGATTTTTAGAGATGTTTTCACTTGGCACAGTTCAGAGCTTTCAGAGACAGAACTTGCAGTTTTCATGGGCTCATATTAAGAACAAGGAAACAGATCGAGTGTTCTCGGAGATACATTCAAGATCTGGGAGTCTTAAACAATATATAAATCACTAAGCAGACAAGAACATACCTTAAACTTTTTAGTGCCTATGTACTAGAATTGAAAGCTTGCCGTATCCTAGACCCATGAGGTTAATAGATATCTTTTATATATTGACTACATTGTTGACAAGAGCATTTTATTACAAAGCATGTAAAAATAATAGTAATAACAAATATTTTTGATTCTTTATTACATGCAACTACTGTCCATGTGTTTTCAATCCTTCCTATAAACTTATTTTAAGGATAGTGCTTTCTGGTTTAGAAAACTGTTCTATTGGAGTCACACAGTTAGTAATCTCTCAAAACACATGCAACGTAATTCACTTCATGTTGAAAATTCTCGGATCGCCTCAGTTTTACTTCAGACAGTGAAGGAACTACCCAATTCCGAGACGATTCTTCATTACAACCGAACATTTCCATTCTGGAATCGAAGAGTGCCACATATGCAAAGTAGGTAATATAATTAGCTAAGAAACAGGAAGTTCTAAGAAATTCTGAAATAGGCTGAGAGTTGCGCACTTTGGAACGCCGAAGCGCGGGCAGAAATAAAGACTGTGGTGACTGCCGTAAGGAAGTTCACTTGGAAGCTGTGTCTGTATGGTCGCAACTCTCCAGGCAGCCAGAACCCCCTCCAAGAAGTACCAGGCTGTTGCTCCTGCCTTTTCCCAGGGACTGAGAATCCAAAGTCAAGCGGTTGTGCTAGAGCAAACCAGGGCAGGAAGTAGCAGGTCTCAGGGTCAGCAGTTCTTGGGGGCGTTTACCCCCCATCTCCCTCCGGCTCTCTTTTGCTCTCACCCTCCCTGGATGCTTTCTCTCTCTGGCAGTCCCTTTGATATGGTTAGGAGTGCTTTTAAGGGCTCCAAAGTGCTGTGGTACCCAGAGCTGTCAGTCTCCGTGCAGAAAAGAATCCAGCAAGAGGCAAAGGAATAGATGAGAAGTGATCTCTTAGAATAAGGTTAGCTGTGAGGTTTATGAGCAGACAAGTGAGAAATGCAGTGCCCTGGAACTTCCTGGGCTACAGTTTCATAGTCAAAGGAGAGAAGTGGGGAGGGGGAGAAGAGCTTCTTTGTTTTTCTCGAATGGATGTCATGCTTCCATTAGCGGCTCCTCCTCGAGGTTGAGTGGGCAAGTATTCTTGTCTCTGCATGGTCAAGCTAGGTCCACACATTATTGGGTTTTTGTGTGTACAGAAGGTGTCCTAACGGGTTGCTAATTTCCTGAGCTCACTGGACAGGATGTGGGGTGACTAACACCTAAGTTTAAGTAACTGTCAGTGGTGAATACTCAGGTCACTCTGATTCCAAAAGCTGTGTTTCTCTACTGTACTATGCTTTATAATTTGTCATGCTCCACTTTCCCCGGACCACTGCTTATTGACATTTACACCCCGCTTGCCACCAAACCACCTCCTAATAGTGCAGTGAATGAGGTGCATGAAAGTGTAAGCTGTGAGGCTCCTCTGTCACCTAGTAACTCTGGTCGGACAGGGAAGGCAAAGGTTTGTCTCAAAGCCTTCCCTCTTACTTCCCACAGTCAAGTCGACCAGTACTTTCCTGCCCTGTGCCCTGCGGAGCTGGAATATAACCACAGAGAGTCTCCTTACACGGTCAACCCAGCAGCCATGCCCCACGAGGCACATTAGCGTGTGAGGTGAAAGCCCGCCCTTGTGTTCTTGCCTTCAAAACCCAGTTACACAAAATGTAAAATTCCTCTTCCTATTTAACTACAGTGGCTCCTCTGCTCAATATTCCATCTTCCCATCCTCTTTCCTCTTAAAGATTCCAGCTGATTTATATACATTTTGCCAGGTGGGCTTGTTGAGAAAAATCATTCTTTACTTTCTTATGAAGTTTCTGTATTTTCATAAAAAGTATAATTTCCCCAGTATGTTGTACTACACTTTCCCTCATTTACACATGTAGGAATTTGTTTTTGTGTTTTAGCCTTTGGGAAATGACAAATTTGTTTAGTGGATCAGTAATTATCCCACTCAAAAATGGTCATTAGAATTCCTCTTTATTCGATTACTATATGTCACCAAATCTATTTATTTATCACCAGCTGCATCCATTAATTCAGACTTACTGACCCTTGACTAAGAGACCACTATAACTTTTCAAATCTTTCTAAGAACAAATATTAATAGAAAGTAGTAAGTCTTAAAAATATTTTAAGTCTCAGTCTATACAAACCTTTTTTTTTTGGCTTTGCTTGTCATTTTTATTACCTTAAGACTATTTTCCAATAGAGTCACAATCTAAATAAGAGCCCACTTTTTGTTTAGGAAACTTGGGGGACTGTTACCAGCTTCTCAGGGATCACTGCAGTACAAGCATCATCTGGGCAGGAAGTAAGAGGCAGTGTTTGTGGATGCGAATGCCTTTTTATGTCTTTGTCCATTTGGTGTAAACTCCTGTGTGTGACCCATCTGGGAACTTGCTCAAGAGGAGTCTTTCTAGAACTCTGAGTGTTCCCATTTCTAAATGGATAAGCTGGTCAGAAAAAGAGCTCCCAGAGTATGTTAAGCTTGCACGTGGTGTAAATACCAAGCTTGTGTTGATAGAAGTTCGGCATCATTGAATCCAAAGTCATCTGGTGAGGCTTCGTTTCAAAGATAACTCAGGACCACAGCCTGGGAGGCTGCCCGGCAGTGCTGGGGCTGAAATTAGAAACATGGAGAAGAGAGAAACTTACTGTGCGACAGTCTGCCGTGTTCACAATCTAAGTGTGCCTTACTCTTCTCCTTTTCTCCTGGGACCTGCAGTTTACCGTGGCTTCTGGGCAGTCCTGATGCTTCTGGGGGTGGTCGCCGTAGTGACTGCAAGCTTTCTGATCATCTGCGCAGCACCCTTCACCAGCCACCTTCTCTACAAAGCCGGGGGAGGCGCCTACATCGCCGCAGGTACGTCCAGTGTGAAGGCTGTGATTTCTAGCTGTGGACTATGTCTTTATATTTTCCAGTTCTGGTTTCAGAGGTGAGACTTCTAGGAGTTAGTAATATGCTAATATGCACATAGAGTATTTCCTGAGTACTGCCTAGGTGGCACACACATTTCCAGGGACTTTGTGTTTTCCATTTGCTCATTGTATCCAGGTTCTGTGAATGAAGACAATAGGCAGGAAAGCTCTGCTATAGGAGCCTTTTAATCTCCCTTGTCCTGTTAAAGTTCCACGTGTAAAATGGGTATGTCGACACGTCTGTCTATAACATCTGGATGTTTGTGAAGCCTCTTGTGTGTGCCTAAGAAGATAGCCCATTACAGTATTACAAACCCTCATGATTTATTTATCTCAGGTGAAAATCAATTTTTTTACAACATCATCATTCCATTTTCATAACTGTGGTTCATATGTGTTATCTAAGCACCTTCTCTGTAAAACCTGCATTTAAAATAAAATAGCTATTTTAAACTAAAATAGTCACCTTCTAAGTGAAGTCACTCAATTGTGTCCGACTCTTGGCGACCCCATGGACTGTAGCCTACCAGGTTCCTCCATCCATGGGATTTTCCAGGCAAGAGTACTGGAGTGGGTTGCCATTGCCTTCTCCAGAGCATCTTCCCGATGCAGGGATTGAACCCGGGTCTCCTGCATTGTAGGCAGACGCTTTACCGTCTGAACCACCAGGGAAGTCCACCAGTCCTTCTAAGTGCCATTGAAATGATCATACAAATAGTACAAATAGAAAAATAGCCGAATAGGTGAGTTTTGTGAATTTTAACACTTTTTTCTCTTCATCTGGAATTAAAATTCAGAGCACCAACCTGAAAACACAAGTGCAATATCTTTTTGTAAACATAAGAATTCTAGGAATTTAGACAAACTTCAGCTTAAGACCCAACTGTGGAGGAGGAAATGGCAACCCACTCCAGTATTCTTGCCTGGGAAATCCCATGGACAGAGGAGCCTGGTGGGCTACAGTCCATGAGGTCAAAGTCGGACACAACTGAGCACTAACAAGACCCAGCTGGACCTGCCTTTGCTGTGTTGCAGGATCACATGAGAAGGTCCAGGGGCTTCACCTGAGACTGTAGTGGCCGTGGAGGGCGGGACAGGCTGGGCGGCTCAGTGGCCTTTGTAGTTGCTGCAAAGGCAACTCATGTTGCTGCCCAGAATCACTTAACCAATGGTCAGTTAACAAAATGGCTTCTTTAAGCATTATGTTTGTATGAAAATTATACTTAATTTTGCAGAGGGAATAAGAAGAGTAATCTCTGCTCAACAAGCTTAAAAAACCCCACAAAACAACAGCAATGACAACAAATGAGACCAAAGCCCACCCTGGGGACAGGGGCCCTATGTAACCTATTCTGTCTTTCTATTCATCTCTTATTTCAACTGTTCTCTTCACTGAGTCTTCAGGGAGCCTTTATCAAGGGCCCAGATTTACCCATCTGAGCTCATGATTTTAAAAATAACTTTAAATATGTGGAATATAGTTTACATACCACAAAATGTACCATTTTGAAGTGTGTCATGCTGTGTTTTGAGTACCTTTCCAGAGCTGGACAAAGATCAGCAGTATCTGATTACAGAATATTTTTTTTCTTATCTTATTACAAAGAAACCTCATCCTCCCCTCCCCTTCTCTCCCCTCTAGCTCTGGTAACCACCAGTCCACTTTCTGTCCCTGTGAGTTTCCTCTTCTGGACATTTCATGTCTGTGGAATCACACTGTGTCTGGCTTCTTTGACTTAGATCTCACAACTGATAATCTCTCTATACTTCATAATTCCATTAGACCAAATCCCTTATTCAGATATTAAAAGATGATGCTGTGAAAGTGCTGCACTCAATATGCCAGCAAATTTGGAAAACTTACCAGTGGCTACAGGACTGAAAAAGGTCAGTTTTCATTCCAACCCCAAAGAAGGGCAATGCCAAAGAATGTTCAAACTCCGGCACAGTTGCACTCATCTCACACACTGGTGAAGTAATGCTCAAAATTCTCCAAGCCAGGCTTCAACAGTATATGAACCATGAAATTCCAGATGTTCAAGCTGGATTTAGAAAAGGCAGAAGAACCAGGGATCAAATTGCCAACATCCATTGAATCATAGAAAAAGCAGGGAGAGTTCCAGAAAAACATCTATTTCTGCTTTATTGATTACATCAAAGCCTTTGACTGTGCGAATCACAACAAACTGTGGAAAATTCTTTAAGAGACAGGAGTAACAGACCACCTGACCTGAGCAATCTGTATGCAGAGTACATCATGTGAAATGCCAGGGTGGATGAAGCACAAGCTAGAATCAAGATTGCTAGGAGAAATATCAATAACCTCAGATATGCAGATGACACCACCCTTATGGCAGAAAGTGAAGAGGAACTAAAGAGCCTCTTGATGAAAGTGAAAGAGGAGAATGAAAATATTGGCTTAAAGCTCAACATTCAGAAAATGAAGATCATGGCATCTGGTCCCATCACTTCATAGGGATGCAAATAGATGGGGAAACAATGGAAACAGTGAGAGACTTTATTTTCTTGGGCTCCAAAATCACTGCAGATGGTAACTGCAGCCATGAAGTTAAAAGACGCTTGCTCCTTGGAAGAAAAGCTATGACCAACCTAGACAGCATATTAAAAAGCAGAGACATTACTTTGCTGGCAAAGGTCTATCTAGTCAAAGCTGTGGTTTTTCCAGTAGTCATGTATGGATTGAAAGTTGGATTATAAAGAAAGTTGAGTGTTGAAGAATTGATGCTTTTGAACTGGAGAAGACTCTTGAGAGTCCCTTGGACTGCCAGAAGATCCAACCAGTCCATCCTAAAGGAAATCAGTCCTGAATATTCATTGGAAGGACTAATGCTGAAGCTGAAACTCCAATACTTTGACCATCTGATGGGAAGAACTGACTCATTGGAAAAGACTCTGATGCTGGGAAAGATTGAATACAGGAAGAGAAGGGGACAACAGAGGATGAGATGGTTGGATGGTATCACTGATTCAATGGACATGAGTTTGAGCAGTGTCAGGGAGTTGGTGATGGACAGGGAAGCCTGGCGTGCTGAAGTCCATGGGGTTGCAAGAGTCAGACACGACTGAGTGACTGAACTGAACTGGAATCCCTTATATGCCTTAAAACTGAGCATCTTCTTCACCAAATATATTTTCTCACCCAAATCACACTCTACTCTCACTTCATTCAAAGGTCTAGTTATGGTGTATATTTCCCCATGATCCTCCCAGAAATAATCTCCCTCTACTAAAATGTGTAAACCTTTCTTTCTTCTTCTTTGCTTTTCCATCTTCTTAAACCTTTCTCCATAAAGGGAATATGAACTAGCAGTAGTCCAGTGGTTACATTATGGGCAACATGTTTGTTTTAAACTCAGAGATACTGTGATCCTGGGTTTCATCTTATTAGAGAATTGTGTGTGTGTGTGTGTGTGTATGCAGTGCTGTTGAAAAAACTGTTGGTCATTTTTTTTCCATTTTATAATTTGTTTGAGAAAATTGTGTATCTAAAGAATTAGTTTGGTTGAGGACTCTGAAGAAAGATGAAGCATCTGATTAATATTTGACTAGTAGGTTTTCTCTCTTCCGTGGCTCTCTGGCTGCATTGGGTATAGGGCTGAGGTCCTCTTGGCTCAGGACTTTATGCAAAAGGGAGGAGTCAGTGTGTTCCAGGAGCCTGGTCCTGAAAGCCACTCAACCAGATAGTTACAAGATTTCAAATCTGACTTGTAATTTCCTTCACAGACCAATTATTTACTGTTTGTGCATGGCCGTTTATTTCCTAAGAACACAAGGAGGTATTCCATTGGATGAGATTTTTTTTAACTACTTTTTTTTTTTTAATCAGTTTAGACAGTAAAAGTGATATTCTCAGGAATACCTGAAACTTACTGTCTAGTAGCAATTTCCACCATGAGACACATCTTTTAAAGCAGTTATGGGGCTTTAATAAATCATCCATAGGCCTGAGTGTTAGAGACAAATTTAAAAAATTTTTCAGTTGTCTACTATTTCCACCCCCAGATATTTTAATAGGCAATTAATACTCTCAGAATTGGAAATGGAAACTTACAGACTATTCTATAGGGACATTAGGAAAAGGTGCTCTGATCACTGGGTTTTGGGGGCAGCCAGGATTTTTCTGTACTGTATTTAACATGGAACCATGCATGTAGTCATTTACTGAGTTAAACTGGATCAAATTTATCAAGCTTTCTAGTGGTTAGAGGTCACGTTTTCAAAACGATACCCCTCATTCCAGGGGGCAAGTATTCCAAAACCCCTCCTTTTCAGGGCTTGCTGGTCACTCCAGACCTCGCTGTCTCCCCATGCCAACTCTCCGTACTGGGCTTGGCAGTCGGGAACAGGTGTGGCCCGGGCCCGCAGTTGCCGGAGCTACTTCATCCACACCACAAACAAGACACTCTCTTTATTTGGACAGACGGCCTTGAGAGGGCGGAACGACATTCCGACTGGCCTTGCTGGTGTGTGCACGCAGGACTGTGGCATCAGCACGCAGAGGACTCTGGCATCAGCACGCAGAGGACTCTGGCATCAGCACGCAGGCCGCGTGGGCACATCCCACGCACGGCCGTGGCGTGCTGACGTCACAGCTGTCAGTGTGAGCAGGGGCGGGGTCCGCGGTCTTCCTCGCGCTCTGTCCGCGGCTCGGGCAGAGTCCGAAGGCCCTGTGTCGTCACTTCCTGCTCTGGGCCAGACGCCTTCTCTGGCCGGGCCATGTGTTCCCCATGGAAGTTCAGTTCCGGACCAAGTGCAAGGTGGTCATTAGGATGCGACAGCCCCCGAGTCTGCTTAAGTGAGCCTCTGCCACACCACTCCAAGGCCCGAAGAGTTGCTGAGCCTTCTTCTCGTGTGAACTCCGTGGGGCAGCTATGGAGGGCTGACTCACGGCTTCTCCGCACCCTGTGATACCCGATATGATGGGAATGATGTCGGAAGGTGTGGCATTAAAAACCATTTGAACTATGTGGAGAAGATCATTGTGTGGCTGAGTGTTCCTGCTGCTGCTGCTAAGTCACTTCAGTCGTGTTCGACTCTGTGCGACCCCATAGACTGCAGCCCACCAGGCTCCCCGCATCCCTGGGAACGCCGGCCAAAGCGACGTCAATGTAGGAATTGCTGTGCATGAGTAAAATCCCGGAGTGTACAGGAAATAATGAGGACAGGGTTTGGGATGTTCTGGGACACTGACATTGGGTGAATTTTATCAGCTTATCAGGGTATAAAGAAGGCTGAGTGCCAAAGAATTGATTGTTTTCTAACTGTGCTGGAGAAGACTCTTGAGAGTCCCTTGGACCGCAAGATCAAACCAGTCAATCCTAAAGGAAGTCAACCCTGAATGTTCATTAGAAGGACTGATGCTGAAGCTGAAGCTCCAGTACCTTGGCCACCTGATGCGAAGAGCCAGCCACCTATTTAGATAGGACCCCGATGCTGGGAAAGATTGAGGGCAGGAGAAGAGGGCAGCAGAGGATGCAATGGTTGGATGGCATCATCGACTCAATGGACATGAGTTTGAGCAAACTCCGGGAGATGGTGAAGGACAGGGAAGCATGTTGTGTTGCAGTCCAGGGGGTCACAAAGAGTTGGACACAACTCAGTGACTGAACAATAGGGTAGAGAGATTCTTGAAATTGAAATCACCTTTTCCTGAATGACAACCTGGGATTATATATTTTTCTGCTGGATGTAGAGCTCCACAGAGTCTCAGCTGGGTCAAGAGGGCTGGGAAACTTCTGAATCTTGGCTAAATGCCTTGTTAGCATCTCATGTTAGTGAGACTGCACACTCGTCTTGTAAGTCAGAGGAACATCGAAGCCCACACTCCAGGCCCAGGGTATGTTAGCCAAAGGAAAGGACACCTTGGCAGTGCAGTGAGTCCTTTGGAAGGTGATGGAGGCCAAGTTGTGGCCTGAGTCCTGCCCCACTCAGTAACCACAGGGCACATCCTTTCCTTGTCCAGACAGCTGTTTCACACGCTGCCGTGGCTCACCAGGGACGTGAGCGGAGTGAGTGGGGTGAGCTATACAAACCCTCTGCCCCCTGCGACAGACACCGTAAGCATGTCCTTCTAGTCTGGAGGACAGTGCTTTCTAAGAGGGTAGGAATGGGAGCCCCTTAAAACGGGTCAGGGGGTAAGTGGATGTGAAGGGAACATGACATTCTTCTACAAGAGGGTAAAACTGACTCAGAAGCACATCGGGTTTGTGGTGTGTTTTCTTATTCCTTTAAAAGGTCAGTGGAATTTGTAGTAGTTCATGGTGAACCACACTCATTTCTAGAGAAAACGCAGATGTGATGGATGCATACTGCAGGAGACGTTTTTTACCTTAATGCCAGAAAAAGTAGCTCATAGAATCCCAGGGACGTATATCGGGTATTCACTCTCCTTTGGCTGAGACCAAACACGTGGCTCACAGGAGGCTCGGGGATCATGCCCGGCTCCTCACATCTTCCTCCAGATAAAGCCAAATAGTCAGAGCGGAGGAGAGTGTGGAGGAAACAGACCAAGAGCAGGACGGATCAGAGAAGAATTGCTGATGGCCTGGAGGCAGGCGTTCTCCACTTACAGGCACACGCACCTCTCTGAGTACCCCTGCCCTCTCCAGTCCCTGTAGTGAGAGACCCAGACTATAAATAGCCACTGACCCCAGGGCAGCTGAGGGGAACTGGCCTTGGAGGGCCTGCAAGGGCTTGCCGGTGGCTTTGCTAACGCTTCTATCTTCTTAGCAGGCAAGAAGTGGGCTTTCAGAGAAAATCAAAAGCATAACTTCTCAGTATGGAACCAAATATGTACCAAAATACAGGACTTGAGCATTTTATTCAGGGCTCCGGTCTGTTGGAGGTGGGCGGTGGAGGGAAATAGTCATGAATACTAAGTAGGCACTGCTGATCTGTCAGGCGGATGTACTGTTGAAGGAGAATTAGTGTCTTGGACTTTCCGGAAATGCAGAATGGCTGCTCAGCTTTTCCTTGTGCTCAGTCCCGAGTCTCAGGTGTACAGGTCTGCCTTCTAAGTAGGAACAGAGGAACCAGTGACTCTTATGTTTCTAAAAGTACCTGTTTTTGTACACTTGCTTTGCATCTTCAGTTGTCACATTTGGGGATTTGTCTAGGAAAATCATCATGTTGGATTCTGATACTATTCTCATGTGGAATTTTAATGTCCTCAATCTGACTTTTTTTTTTATTTTTATAAATATCAAGTACCAGAGTGAGTCAGCCTTGGCTGGTATTAAATAGGGAAGAGCTTAGAAGAGTTGTTATTTACAAAAATACTTTAAAGTCTTAGTGCTTTTCTTTCTCAGATGCATCTTTGAAAGTTGCTTTTTTCCTCCACATTGCTTCTCAGCTGAGATTTGCGGCACAGACTGTTAGAATCAGACTTGCCCTCTCTTGGTTTTGAATGGGAGTCAACGTGATAGACACAGGGGCACCTCACAGAAGTGGTGGGTTTGCTTCCAGACCCTTCTCTGCTATAATCCATTAGTGTGCAATACCATTATGTCTAAAAAGCGGTTGAAATAGTGTGAGGACGGCCACGATGTGACGCAGAAACACAAAGTGAGCAAATGGCGTGTGGAACGCAAAGTGAGCAAATGGTGTGTGGAAAAATGGCACTGACAGACTTGCTCGGTGCAGGCTGCCACAGACCTTCACTTCACTACGAAATGCAGTATCTGAGACGCACAGTCAAGTGAGGGTCGGTAAAATAAGATCTGCCTGTATGTGGCACTAAAGCGAAGGGACAAGTCCCTGGAAGAGGAGTTCAGAAAGGACGCATCACAGTCAGTTTAACCTCTGAGCCAGGTGATGGCTGCAGAGGGGAGGCGGGTGTGAGGGGGAGAGAGGAGTCACCCCCGCCCCCACCACCCCAGCCTTGGTTGCACCATCCTTGCTGGGGACCATCTGGACTGTGGTCAACTCCTGCCCAGGTGAATCGAGGATGTGAGAAGCCTGCTCAGTAATAGCTTTGGTGAAAAGTTTTTGAAAAAAGCTTCAATTTGAAACTGGGATAAGTAAATGCTCCCCACCCCCTTTTAAAAGATGTGTCTGAGCTGAGAACTAGAGTAACAGGCCTGCAAATGAATGCATTGAATAATTAACCTCCAGCCTGAGGAGTCTTAAACATGTCAGGTGACAAGACTTTCTGGCCTATAAATAGGATCTCTGGTTTGGAGTGAATTCTGCCAAGGTGGACGGGCAGAGTGTGTTTCCATCTGCCTCCTTTTCCTCTTCCAAAGTACGTGGATTATTAACATCTACTGTTTACTCGGTACTGTGAGGGGTTTAATTTGTTTGCAAATATTCTGTTTCATTCCACACCCTTTCCCCAAACTGTCATTTGCTGGAAAATAACTAGTATTGAGTGGACAAGGCATATTGCTTTCTTCACTAGATTATGTTATGTGTTTTCTGAGGCCTTTTTTCTCTTCACATACACTTTCTTATTAGAAGAGAATCACGTGAGGTATAGATTTGTCTGAATGATCAGATCGACACGGGCTGGATTTTCCTAGGAAGAATCTCTGCTTCCTATGACCAAGGGGCTGCTGTGGAGGGGAAGGAGGCTTGCTTGACTGGACAGTGGAAACAGAAAACGTCCTTAATACGACTAAGCACCAGTCTGGATTCACCTGATGCGCTTTCTGAAATATCCCCTAGACGGGGGCTGTGAGGTGACGGACGCCACCTGGTGGAGGATTCCAGCAAGGCCCGGGCAGACACGTGAAACCACCTTTTCCCTCTCTGCTTCCATGAAGTCTCAGAAAGGAGAATCCACGGCAAGCTGCTTCTGTGCCTCTTGGCCCGTCCTGAAATAGTCCCGTCACATGAGAAGCTCTGACGCGTCAGAAGGTTTCAGAGGATGATATTTCTAGCCACAGCAAGAGCGTAGGCCAAAGCTCAGTGTTGGCTATGTGCTCGTCCTGTCTGGGGCATCTTACTCCTGGAGCGCTTTCCTCTGTTCCTTTCTCTTATTGCCCTCTTCGGTGGGCACTTGCGTCATCTGTATTTTACCAGTGATGAATCGGAGACACAGAGACGTTAGAAACATGCTTAGTGTTGCTCAGCTACTAAAGTTTAAACTTTCTAAGCAGTAAACCTGAACCTGGGTAGACAGATTGCAGCCCTGTGCTCTTCAACCACCAAATACTTCCTGAAACTCAGTTACCACCAGCAGACCCTTCCTTGGCCTTAAATGAAACTGCTTCTCAGATCAAACCCCTCACTACTTAAGAGTAGATATGGATATACGTGCACAATCATTCTCTATCTATCAATCGTTGTTTCACAAGAGGGTACAGAGTATTGAGACTTCCCTGGTTGCCTAGCGGTTATGACTCCATGCTTCCAGTGCCCGAGATGTGGGTTCAATCCCTAGTCAGGAAACTAAGATCCTGCATGCCAAGGGGAATGGCCAAAAAATTGAAAAAAAAAAAAAAGTAGAGGGAGAGAGAGAAAAAGTACAGAGTATTGAATATAAAGGGTGTTAGTGTTGGAAGTTATCATGCCAATCTAAAAAAGTAGTATTTGAAAAATCTGATAGATAATACCCAATACATAGGCTTCATTGACTAAAGACATTAGACCAGCAAATGACCTTTGTACAAAAAAAGTGCTCTCCAGGTTGCATTGGTGACATTTGTGACAGAAACTATGCGTAGTGATAAGCTTGAATGACTCCTCACCACATGGCCAATAAGAAACCCGCCTTGTTCGTGGTATGCCATAATTATTTGTCCGTTTATTTGTTTTATTATGATCACAAAGCTTCATGGGCTTTGGGACCATATTTTGATTATGCTTCCAGTAAGCTCTTTTATGAATTTGTATTAGACTTGAAAAAATAGAAATTATAAAATTCAATTGGAGATAAGTTACACTTTCAAACTGTATGACCTAATTTAAATATAACTTCATTTAAAACAATTATTACCTGAATATTGGCAATACTTTCTAAAATCACTGTGGCAAGTGGGTTTGAAATATCATACACTTGTCTCTCAAGACAGCTATTGCTTATGTTTTTATGAGTTTCTTTTTGTAGTTAAGATTTTTCCATAGTATTAGTGCTTCACTTGGGGGGTGGACCAAATCAATAATTGTTGTTGTTCAATCCCTAAATCGTGTCTCACTCTTTGTGTCCCTATGGACTGCAGCACGCCAGGCTTCCCTGTCTTTTTACTATGTCCCAGAATTTACTAAAACTCATGTCTGTTGAGTAGGTGATGCCATCCAGCTATCTCATTCTCTGTTGCCCCCTTCTCCTCCTGCCCCCAAACATTTCCAACATCAGGGTCTTTCCCAAGTGTTGGCTCTTTGCATCAGGTGGCCAGAGTATTGGAGCTTCAGCTTCTGCATCAGTCCTTCCAGTGAGTATTCTGGGTTGATTTCCTTGAGGATTGACTGGTTCGATCTCGTTTCAGTCCCAGGGCCTCAAGAGTCTTCCCCAGCACCAGTTTGAAAGCATTGGTTCTCCATCGCTCAGTCTTCTTTATGGTCCACCTCTCACACCCATACATTCTTGATCCATACATCAATAATGCTGCTGTTCATCAGCAGTCACGATATCCCACCAATAGGAGACGCATCTCTCTGGGTGTGGACACACATCCTCTCCTCCCACCCACCCCCACCACATTCACTTTCCAGCACAGGTAGCCGCACACTTCCACCATACTTTTTTTTTTTTTTTTTTCTCATTCATTTTGTTTCTGGTTTTGTTATATTTTCAAACTTACAGAGAAATGGTAAGCCCCTTCACCCGGAGACTCCCTTGGGAACATTTGGTAATTTTCCCAGCAATGTCTATTAAAGAAAGCGAAAGAATCAAGCCCTGGAATACGCCGTGTTTAGAGGTGTCATCCGAGTATCCATCAAACCAGAACAAGTCCTTCATTGACCTTCATGAGCAGGGCTCTTTCGAAGACTACAGGCCTGTGGTTTTCTGGCACGTTCCTGAGTTGGTTTGCCTGATGCTTGCCCAGTACTGGGCTTAGGTTCGTCCCTTTGCTGCAGCCGCACAGCCGTTACATTGTGTTCTCACTGAATCTCTTGAAGTGGTAAGTGACACCAGCCTGTCATGTCCCTGGTTTTACCAACTTTGATCCCTTGAGTGAAGTGGGATTTGCCAGGTTTCTTCAGTGTAGCGTTGATGTTTTTTCTTTACGACTAATACGCATTTCGTGGGAAGAGACTCTGAGCCGGTATAAACATTTATTTCCCATCTAAATTTCATCCACTAGTTTTAGTATCCATTTTTGTTTCTTGCCTGAATTAATTCTGACTTAAATGATCGCCGAGCGGTGATTTCTGATTCAGCTCTTCCTTCTGTATTTATAAGTCAGCATTCTGAATGAAAGGCATTCCCGTCTCCCTACTGAAATTTATTCACTTGCTTATTTATATCTCTGTGGACTCTTGGATCCCTCTTTTATTTGATGAGATGTAATGGGCTTCTATCATTATTTGTTTAATCGTCAAATGTTCTTAGAACTGGCTAGGAGAAGCCCCAAGATGTGTTTTCTGAATGCCCACACTGTTCTCTGAGCACATCTGCACTTTTTTGGTATAACATGATGTTCCAGATTCGTCTTGTACTTTCTGTACCAGCCTGGACTCAACTGTTTCTCAGAGATGCCCCGAACCCCTGTTTAGAAGCCAAGATCTAGATGCCCAGTGTGCTCCGTGGAACTGGGGTGGTGTTGCTCCCAGACTTTCACAGGGAACAGCCAGGAAGTGTAGCTAGGTACACACACGCACAAAGGTGTGTGCACACATTTGCCTCCGTATTCATTCATTTATCCATCTATCTAAAACCACGAATTCACACCAACACATTCAATTCTAAAAAACATCATAGGGTTCATTCTAGCTTTCCCCCCTTTTCAAATTTGTGACTCCCTTCTCAGGAGTGAAGAACTTGACTCCAGTTCACCTGGATATATGTATGTGGATGATCAGTCCCGCTGGAAGCAATAGTCTCCTGACTCTTCTTTCAGCTACTTAACTTCATGCAGCCCCCGTCATAACTTTTTGCTGCCGTATTAGCTAATCTGTTGGCCTTTGGTGTAAATACTGATAGTTTCCCCATGTTTGTTTGTTAATTTTCCTTCTCTTTTGTCTGTCTGCGTGCAAGCACACACACACACACACACACACACACACACACACGACACTGGCGATGTAATGGGTTATGAAGAGTAGGGAAGCAGTTTTACCCCAGGGGTATAATCATAAGCTGATCTGTTATGAAGTAAATGGACTATTTCTCCAACCAGTGAACAAGACTGTATTGATAGAAACCACTATTATTCGTTGCTTTCAGGATGTAATTGCTCTTCAAAGAACAGCAATGATTAAATGTAACTGAATTCTTCCTTATCATGGATCGTCTGCATGATGTCCTACAATACTTTTTAATAATTTTATTTATTTATTTGTTTATTATTCTCGGCCGTGCTGGGTCGTCACTGCCGCCTGGACCTTTTCTCTAGCTGCGGCAAGCGGGAGCTACTCTCTAGTAACGTGCGAGAGCTTCTCATTGCTAGGGTCCTCTCTGGTTGCAGAGGACTGGCTCTGGGGCACGCGGGCCTCCATAGTTGCAGCTCCCAGGCTCTAAAGCACAGGTTCTGTAGCTGTGGCGCACAGGCTGCGCTGCTCCACAGCGTGTGGAAGCCACCTGGCCCAGGGATCGAACCCATGTCTCCTGCATTGGCAGGCGGGTTCTTTACCGCTGAGCCACCTGGGAGGCCCTACAATACTTTAAAAAATATGGTCTAAATTCAGTAAGTTTACAATTCTTGAAGAAAAGATGTATAAAGCTACTAGTTTTTCACCAAGGAAATTTTTTAAAATAAAAATACCTGAAAGCAAAAGAGATTCATGTGATGCAAGGAAAATTAAAAAAATATATATTAACAAATAATAAAAAATGGTTTGCAAGGTGTTTGCATAAGGCAAAGGGTATGCAGATGACCAAGCCACACCTTTACATTAGCAGAGCACACTGTCTGTGTATTTGCTGAAAAACATGCATTGAGAGGCGCAGAGTTGCTAGGCAGCACATGGCCTCACCATACTGTTGTCACAGTCTGAGGCGTGGCTCTGCGAGAAGCTTGCTGGCCGGCTCCGGCTTCGCTGCTGCCTTGTGATCAGCCGTCGTGCAGTGATTAGACTGCTCTATTCTGTGCTGCAACGTTTACGGTCACGTTCAGAAGGCAGCGTGACGGATGGTTCTTATTAGTGAAGCCATTGTGTTGACCCTTCACAACTCTGGAGCTTGTATCGCAATCAGGGTAAAGTTTCAGCTCTGGTGATGATATACTTTGACATAACGTGTGGGCCCTTCTTCTCAAGATTCTTTATGAAACTGATGACCCAGGAGGGTGAGGACACCTAAATACTTTAGGAACATGGTTAACTCCACAAGAGCGATGGATGGCTAGACTTGTAACCCACGTTAAAAGCTCTCTTCTCTCCGTGTTTCCTGGCCTCTGCACCTGATCACAAGGTGGTGCTTACCTTCCAGACAGACTAGTAATTAGAATGTGGAGCTTTTATACCCGATAGTTCAGTTCATTCATTCAAAGGGTACAGTAGATCCTTAACAAGTTTAGATTGAACTTTTTGAGAAATTATAAGTGACCTCAGGTATATTCTTGTTGTTGTTCAGTTGCTAAGTTGTGTCTGACTCTTTGCGACCCTGTGAACTGCAACATGTCAGGATTCCCTGTCCTTCACTATCTCCCAGGGTTTGCTCAAACTCATGTCCTTTGAGTCAGTGTTGCCATCCAACCATCTCATCCTCTGCCACCCCCTTCTCCTCTTGCCCTTAATCTTTCCCAGTGTGAGGGTCCTTTACAGTTAGCTGGCTCTTCGCATCAGGTGGGCAAAAGATTGGAGCTTCAGCTTCAGCATCAGCCCTTCCAGTGAATATTCAGGATTGATTTCCTTTAGGATTGACTGGTTTGATCTCCTTGCTGTCCAAGGGACTCTCGAGAGTCTTATCTAGCACCATGATTTGAAAGCATCAGTTCTTAGCACTCAGCCTTTTTTTTTTGGTCCAGCTCTCAATATCCACACATGACTACTGGAAGTATATTTTGCTTTGGGACAAATTCGTGTATGGGGACCTGTCCCTCATTCAGGGATGCATCAACTTAGCAGCTCTCGAGACTGCAGCTCAGTGCAGTGGTACCACCTCCTTCTGTCACGGTAACAGTCACGTGGAAACACATGTGCCTGGTAGTAGCCTCAGATTTCCGCATTCATAAAGCTCTTCTGTCATGTTATTTGATAAAGTCCAAGGTCCAACACTATGGCACTTCTCTGCCCTTATAATCCCAACAGTATTTTTGAATAGGTGGATTGCAGTTTTATATTGAAATGGATCATAAGTTATGCTGCCTTCTGGTTAGGAGTTTCCCTCCCTCCTCTCTTTCTTTCTTCTTTTCTTTTATTTAATAAGGCTCTTGATCGCAAATCCACAGAAAGTTTGTTAAGGAGTCACGTGTGTTCTTTTATATTAGTTCAGTGTTACCATCTCTGTTTTTTTTCTGGTACTTATCTTACTTGGCTTCTGTTTTCACTGTCACATTTAACTACAGCACCAGTTAGCTGTAATTATAAATGTTACATTGTTATAACAGTAGTCAGAAAGACTTTGAACTAAAAATCAGCTAGGAAAGCTACCAGCTGAGTTTGCATAAACCTGAAACTAGGGGTTCAGAGTACCTGTTTCATGAGTATGTTGTACATGTTGAAAGAAATAACATATAACAGTGCTCATCACAAATAAGACATAAAATAAAGACGGATAAATGTTGGAAAGTAAATTCTGCTAGGCAGGGCTTCCCTGGTGGCTCAGACAGCAAAGAATCTGCCAGCCTTTCAGGAGACCTGGGTTCAATCCCTGAAGATTCCCTGGAGAAGGGAATGGCAGCCCACTCCAGTTTTTTCCCTGGAGAATCTCATGGACAGAGGGATTCCTGCCTGGCGGGCTGCAGGCCACGGGGTCCTACAGAGCTGGACACGACTAAGCGGCCTCCACGATAGCGCAAGGGCCCTTTGACTCTAGGGTTGGCCAGCACCTGATGCAGGCCCTGGCACACGGTACGCGCTCGGTCAGCGCAGGTCAGCCACCGTCCTCGTTCTTCTGCAGCTCTCGCCCCCAGGACCCTGGACACTGAAGAAAAGTGATGTGCCTGGGAAGGTGCAGTAGCAGGTCTGACACCAAGTAGGCGGCTTAGCTAAAACTGCCCTCTCACAATTTTATCACCGGGCGTGTGATTGGTCTGCTAGCACACTCGGGCAGACATCTTCAGAAAGGCTAAAGGTGTCTTGTTCTGTCCCCTCAGGCGTCCTGTTTTCCCTGGTGGTGATGCTGTACGTCATCTGGGTCCAGGCGGTGGCTGACATGGAAAGCTACAGACACATGAAAATGAGAGACTGCTTGGATTTCAGCCCCTCTGTGCTGTACGGCTGGTCGTTTTTCCTGGCCCCGGCGGGGATTGTTTTCTCCCTGCTAGCTGGATTACTGTTTCTGATTGTTGGACGGCACATTCAGATACATCACTAGTCAGACTGCTGCCTCCAGTGTCTCCTTGAATGATTTTAAAACAGAGCTTTTTTTTTTTTTAATTTTGTCTCCATGATCCTGGCATAGAATGAGTTGATGTAGCTTGTTAGTTGCTATTTGAATTAGCCATTGTGATTTTCTCTCATAAGAGGGTCCCAGGTGCTTCAGTCTTGTCTAAGTGCCCTCAGGAACCTAGTTTGCAAGTAACATGGGCCTCATCCCTTTCACCATACTTGTTGGAGTTTGCAGGTAACAAAGGCCTGAAAGTGCAAAATACCATCACCAGGGGCAAATCATGATTTGATTTAAGCCTCCTTTGCATTCACTTCTGCTGCTGTTAAGAAAAATTCTTGGGAGAGTAGTTATGAACAACAAACAAATGTTGTCAGAGAATTAACTCTGCTTCTTTTCTCTGTACGTAAATACCCATGTACACAGGTACCAGTTCCTGTGAGCAGATTATTCACCACTTAAAGATAAATCAAAGTTGCTCCCTTAGCAGGAGCCACACAAACTCATCAGTTAGAATCGGCCCCCATAAAACCAACGTGTATTTATTCTGCTTTCTTAACCAAAATTAAGTTTGGTTATGTTAAGTTATTCACTTAATTGTGCATGCTTATATAAATCTTAGGCTATATTTAAAAGAAGCAAATCTCTCTACCAAATCACAGATAATGCAGATTGGATTTTTTATGAACTGAAAGTGGCTTAATTGTATATGGAATATGGTTGAAAGTATGTAAAAACCAAGCGCCTGTGCTTTGTACATAATTCTATTTGATATTTTAAAATTTCCAGCTAAAAATTATATTGCTAATCTGTCCAGCATGTGAAGATTTACTGATGAAATGTGTTTTTAATATGCACTCACTATAAACGCCCAAAATGCTTCCAGATGAGGGTGATAATAGTCTTGCTTTATTAAAGACTATGGAATGTTAACTTTCCCCAAGATCTTATGGGTCGTGGCTCTTCCCATCATTTGATGCCCTTCACTGTTGTCCCTCCCTGACTTCAGCTTTACAGCAAGTACATTAGCATTTACGGATCTGCTATTTGCTTTAACCTCTTGGAGGAAAACCTGGGGGGGGGGGGTGGGCATGTAGGAATGATTATATTCACTAGAGTAGACATTTTGCATATCAAAGATGTTTGTTTGGCACTATTTTTGATGGAAACCGCATCCATCTGAGAAGCCTAGGTCTAATTTGCATTTTGGAAGCCCCCTGGCAGAGGACTCGCCTAGTGAAGGCACAGAGGCCCTGCGTGGTGTGCAGACTGACGTGTTCCAGACACAGCACTTTACTCCGCAGCTGCTGCGGACACCAAGGGCTTGAGTCAGAGGCAGGCAGAAGGGTGACCCCTTAGGAGACGAGCCTGGGGTGGAGCAGAGGCTCTGGTCCCCCGGTGCCTCACCCCAGTCCCTAGATTGTCTCTTCTGTGCACACCTTGTACTTTCCGTTAAACCTGGTTTACTGGGAGGGTGCTCTGGGGGGAAAAATGAAGGTCTGAGGTGTGTGCAGATCACGGGGCATTTTAGGGGTTACCTACCGACCGGATTTTCCTGTTAAAAAAATAAAAGAAAGAAAAGACTTCAGGGCCTTAAACTGGTTTCTCAGGCGGTTTCAGTTTTATCATACACGTTTTCCTGGTACTTTCCTTTGTGTTCTTCTGTTTCATTTTTATATTGCTTCATTTATTTCTTTGCTTTTGGCCTGATTATTACAAAAATAATTATGGGTTCTGTTATGCATGTTGACTGTGATATTAAGTTGTGGCATGCTATTAAGTTTTCCAGACGATGCTGGATGTATTTGATTAACTCATGGCATCTGTAAAAACAATTCCTTTTGGTAGAACTTTGGAATGGAGCCTTCTTCTAGTGTATTATACGTCATTCGAATTCCATGTGCAAGCTGTTTTTTTTTTTTAGTAAAGGTTTGACTATTTGTAGTTTTCAGATGGTTAGTCTTACTTTCTAATATTTGTGTGACTACCATATATTTATCTTAGGGCAACTGCCTGAATATCTGATCCACACTTTGGAAGTAATGGTTGTAATGCACTGATCCCATTAGTTCAAGCATATTGCCTGATCTATTTCAGCAACAATCCGTGGAGGAAAGGTGAGTTGTATTCACTATGTCAACGAGTAAAATACACTTATATATTCTTGTAACAGTCTTATATCTGCTTTGGGATAGTATGCTTCGTTTAATTTTCTATCTAGTGTATCGATTTATTTCCAAATCTTTCAAAGTTTTGAAAATCTTTTTTAAGAGGATTGACTTTGCGTCTTGAAGTTGCAGTTCAGTGAATAAGGTAGCTTCTTGGCGACGCTTGCAGAAAGAGTGAGGTAAGAGGACAGTGGGGTGTGACCTTGGACTCTGGTGGAGACTGTGTTCTCTCCTTCTCCTCCTTGCCCGAGCAGTTTAGTTCAGTCCTGCGACAGGAAACACAGGAAACTGCTGGACAAACCCTGCAAAGGTGCTGAATGAAGGTGTTTAATTTGGGGTTGAAGGTATGCTGTTAGCTAATACTGTTACGTGTACTGTTCCTGGACACTGACTGCTTTTATGACTAATCTATGAAATGTATTTACTGAATTTGAAGATTAAATCCACTTATAAGAGTATATTTATATGATGGAAGAGGTGTCAGTGCTTGGTAATTATTGATTATCTATGTGTGTGTGTGTGTGTGTGTGTGTTACGTTTATAAGTTTGTCTTTGTGTTTGTTTTTTCTTTCTACTGCTCTCTCTCCACTTGACCTGACTACCAGCACAATTGGCAGACCATCTCAAGGCTACTGGGAATAGGGGCCACATCATATGCTTGTAGATACTTAGTTTTTGATCGATTGATCGATATAGCATCATCAGTACAGTTTGTGATTTCTGATACTTTTGCCTGTCCACATGATAGCATGACGTTTCTAATTAATGCAGTTGCTTCATAATGTTGCTGTCTTAGTCATAAAGTGGTGAACCCTAATGCCTACCATTTTACCACTTACCCAACTTCCAGAAAAACATGATTTCCAAGGTCTGTTACTTCCTATTCACAGACGCAATAAGACAGAAAAAAAAAGACATTAAAATTTGTTTACCTCTCCAAATTGTTTTTCTTTGCAAAAGTTATGCATATTCATTAAACCATTCAGGAAGTATAAATGAGTAGAAAGAAAGAAACTTCATCCATAACTCCAGCAGTAGAGTCAAGCAGTACATGAACAGTTCTAGTAGGTCACTTAAAGTTCTTAGTCGCTCAGTCACGTCCAGCTCTTTGTGACCGCATGGACTGTAGCCCGCCAGGCTCCTCTGTCCAGGGGATTCTCCAGGCGAGAATACGGGAGTGAGTTGCCATGCCCTCCTCCAGGGCATCTTCCCCACCCAGGGATCGAGCCCACCCACCTCTCTTCTGTGGGCTCCACTTGCAGGTGGGTTCTTTACCACTAGGGCCACCTGGGGACATTAGACAACTTAAAGGGTCATACAGAAAAGTGCTTTGTAAATGTAGATTTTTACCGAATATGACAGTTTGAACAATTCTATGTCATTAGATATTTCAGAGATTATCTACACTCTCAATAGCAGCCAAGCCCACGCATCTCAGAGATGGGCCTGCTTGGTCTGTGTTAGAGTCTCGGATTCTGGAGATCCTGCTGTTTCTGAGTCACTTTGCTGTTGGACATATTTGCATATGGACACTGAGTCACTTTGCATATGGACATATTTTAAAATGGAGAAATAACAAGGCGTGTCCACCCTAGGTTATGGGCTTCCCAGGTGGCTCAGTGGTAAAGAATCCACCTGCCAATGTAGGAGGTGCAAGAGGTGGGTTTGATCCCTGGGTCAGGAAGATCCCCTGGAGGAGGAAATGACAACTCACTCCAGTATTCTTGCAGGGGAAATCCCATGGACAGAGGAGCCTGGTGGGCTACAGTCCCTGGGGTTGCAGAGAGTTGGACACAGGTGAGCGACTGAGCACATCCCCTAGGTTATTGAGTTAAATGATTGTGGACAGTTGCAAATCATGTTAATATTTTCTAGACTTCCAGTGGATGACAGTCCAGACAAGATCAAGAACAGGCTGACTCCGATTCCTGAGCACTTCCTGGGTGCCACTACCCATTCCTACGCCATTTGGTGGTGTCACTCCCTTGGGGAGCTGAGGGACTGAAATTGAGAAGGTGTGGAAGTCGCCCAAGGCCACACAGTGAGGAAGGATTGGAGATGGTTCTCTAGGTGTTTGGACTCCATGCTCTTTCTATGACACCTCTTGGCTTCTCCCTAATAGGGAAGGAAAATATTTTGGACATATTTGAATGAAAACAGAAAGATTTCTGTGAATGATTAGAGCTGCATGTTGGTTTGTTGCATGAATGAAGAAGCACAAAGTGAGCTACTTCCAAATCCTCCGCTGACCAGCCCCTCTGCTGCAGGCTTTGGGCTCCAGACATTAAACGGAGTGGTTCAGAAGTCAAGGATCCCAGGGCATACTCAGTGACATCAGTGACCTAAAATATGTGTGAGGCTATAGGAGTCTGAAGCCACCTGAATGGCTTATGCCGCCCTGAGTGCAAACTAGAAAGCCCAATATTAGAAAGCAGGTGCCGCCTTGCAGAAGTGTCCTTCTGGCCTTATCTTTAGCGGCCATTGCTCATGGGGGGGCTTTCTGGTGGCTCAGCTGGTAAAGAATCAGCCTGCCACTGCAGGAGACACAAGAGCTACAGGTTTGGGTTTGATCCCTGGATCAGGAAGGTCCCCTGGAGTGGAAAGTGGCAACCCACTCCAGTATTCTTACCTGGACAATTCCATGGACAGAAGAGCCTGACAGGCTACTGTCTATGGGGTTGCAAAAGATTCGGACACAGCTTAGTGACTAAACAACAGCAACGGAGAAAATAGGACTGCCAAAGAAGAGAAGTTATCTCAGAAGTTCCTGGGGTGGATTTCTATATCTGGTGGGCTAACCAAAGGAGAAACACACACACACACACACACACACACACACACACACACACATATATATACAAATTGAATTAGTGCCCATATATATATATATATATCAAGGAAAGCACAGAATGATAATGAAAAATGCCTCTCCTGGACATCAGCCCTACTTGCCCCCTTGTTATGTGACTTCACTTTGAATCAGATCGGTCTCCTCGCAACCCTAGCCTGCTGCCAGCCCCCACATGGCTATTTGGCAGCTATTTAAAGCATAGCTCATGTTACTGCACTGCAGGTCTGGGCACCCATGTTCCAACTGGGGCACAACTGATCTAAACAGACATCAACCTCAGGTCTTCTCTGAAATTAAATGTGAAGGTGTGAGCTCTGTGATCCCCTTTTTCCTTTCTTTTGCATTATTTCTTTTTCAAACCATGTCTTACTTGCACCACAGGGGAACTTCTGTTTGATTGTCAGTCTGATCAACTGAATCATCAGAAATGTTAGCTTTCCTCCCTTCTCCATTTGCTTAAGAGCTTTGGAACTCAAAGATAAAAAGTGGTAAATGGGATGAAGTGACCTGTCAAGGGTAGATCCAGCATCTGTGAATGATTTCAGAGAATCCCTCAGCTTCGAGACTTTCCAGCCTGAGCCCTTTTTATTTGGCTTTCCTCTCCTCTCCTCTTCTCAAACTGAAGTGCTTTGTGCATCATGGGATCTTGGAAGCTTGTTTCTTGAAAAGAAACCATTTTCCCCGAGCCTGAGAAACCTCAGACAAGGTTTGGAAGTGTGTGGTGGAGTGCTGAGCATTAGAGGAGCAGTGTAAAGCCTCACCTTCATTATCATACAGTGTATTTCACAGAATGGTCAAGAAAGACAAGCAACTTCCAAAAGATTTGGCTGATACATACACAGAGGAGCAGTGACCTGTGGTTTCAGGATGAGACAAATAAAATTATTCTGGAATGTGACTTGGTTAGGAGACACCACTCTGTGCAGCTGTTAATCAGAAAGGAGAAATCCAGTCCCCGCCCAAAGGTGATCAAAGGGTGTTAACCTCTCAGGTCACTCATGATAGAAAGCTACCCTTAGTGGAAAGAAATAGTAAAACTGCTAGTGAAACGGGCAGGGTGTAACCTTTAAAAGGGTGACACAGCCCGAGGACATGACGTAAATTGATTCGAACCAAATATGTCCAATATGGCAGACAAGTCAACTTCCACTAGACCTTGAGCCTCAGTTTAGCTCATTGTAACACATCAGCAAGCTAAACAACACGCCCACAGACTCCATGACAGTTCCAAGTTGGTTGGTTAGTGTTAGTAGTCACTCAGTTCTGTCTAACTCTTTGCAACCCCATGGACTGTACCCCACCAGGCTCCTCTGTCCATGGGATTTCCAAGGCAAGAATACTTGAGTGGGTTGCCATTTCCTTCTCCATGGAATCTTCCTGACCCAGGGATTGAACCCAGGTTTCCTGCATTGCAGGTGGATTTTTTACCATCTCAGCCACTGGGGAAGCTCTAAAAAAAGAGTGGTGAAGAATTTCAAACACAGAACTACGGCTCTTTGGATATGCTTCTTTTTTTTTTTTCTTTAAGACTTAAACAATAATCACTTTGATTTTGTCTGCTGGTCTTCACTGCTGCGCTTGGGCTTTCTCTAGTTGTGGTACGTGGGGGCTACCGTCCGCTTGCAGTGCCTGAACTTTCTCTTGTGGTGGCTTCTCCTGCAGAGCACAGGCTCCAGCTGCGCAGGCTTCAGCAGTTGCAGAGCGTGGGCCCAGTAGTTGAGACACAGGAGCTCAGTTGCCCTGCAGCATGTGGAATCTTCCCAGACCAGGGATGGAACCTGTGTCCCCTGAATTAGCAGGCAGATTCTTACCCATTGGACCACCAGGGAAGTCCCTTGGGATAGGCCTCTTATGTAAGTTTCCACCGTGACTTATGACAGACAAGATGTGCCCAACCCACACGGTACTTGTAAGGAAAGGCCAGGCGTGGTTTTTGCTATGGGTATTTTTTCCCCATAGGCTACACACCTACATTTTCTTATGTATTGTATGTATAAAGGTGAATGTATGTGCCAAGTAGAGAACGCTTAAGAAAAATGGAAAATGTGGACGTATTTAGTGTTTGCGTGCTCCTGTTTCCCTGTGCCCAGCATAGAAAAGTGACTGGGAGAGACACAGCAGTCACAGTTTTCAGCGGGCTTCACCTGCCCTCATCGTTTATGCCGCCAGGCTTCCGCTTTGTACGTAATCAAGCCATCTTCCGAGGATCTATTTCTGAATGAACTCTTCTGTTTAACAGTTCTCCTCGATCTTCCTCCAAGTCCTATCTCCTGAAAATCCTTCCTGTTTTCACTGACATCATAGCTATTGTTGCCCTTTTCTGCCGGATTTATACGCCCGTGAGTACATTTCACAGTTTTCATTGGAAAAGGCCCCACTCAACTTGATAACACACAGTCGCTTGAGCAAGTGGTGGCCCTTATTGGGTTTTGTTGTAGCATTCATTCCTAGGCCATGTTGACATTGTTGCTAAGATGTCTGAGCCAGCGGCAGCCTTGTACACAACTGTGTTCAAATCCAGCACTTCAGTATAAGCCAGACGTTGGAACTAGGACAGACGCATTTATAATATCGTTTGAGGGACAGCTGGGGGTCAGTGCTAAATTTTAATTTATCTGATGCAGAGGCAACTCTTGCATAACAATGAGCCCTAGCTATCACACACACTGAATGGAAAATAACCACATTTTCACCTTGGAAAATATACTCCAAATAGAACAGCAGTTGTTTTCAGGAAGCTATTCATGACTTACTCCCCCTGCCCCCAGCCCCTTCCCTCTAGAATCATCCAGGGATAAGGTAAACTTTTTAATCATCGTTTGTACATGGTGGTAATTTTTTGACTAGTTGAGAATTTTTACAGCCTGGGGACGGATCTGCCAAATCCTGCACAGCCCTTGTGCACTGGCAGGGAGATGGGCTTGGGTGACCTGCTAGGTCCTCCTTGAGTCTTTGAAATCCATCCCAGAGCTTAATTATGACAGCAGTCATCATTATTTGGAGCCCCTCATGGCATCCTTCATGAGAAAGATGTAAGGAGAGGAGAGTCAGCATGAGAATCGGAACAGATGATGATCTCACGGAGGATTTTCTCTTTTCCAGGCAGGTGGGAGGTGGGAAGAGGGGTGGAGTGTTAGTAAATAAGAGGGCTGCTGGCAGGAGCTTATCAAATAAACCCTCAGTTATTTGTTCACAGTCTGGCATAAACTAGTTATGAATATACTCTTTGTATTAACTGAGATAACAGCCATGTTCATTTTGACCCTTTGCATCAAGCTAAACCGGGTAGCTATCATTCCCTTCCCCCACCACAGGCAATCCAGGCTCCAGAACCTCCTTGGAATTGTCATGCACAGGGCCTGGGGTACGAAGCACTGGAATGTTTTCAGAACTTTTTATTTGTAAATAAATTTGAACTTACAGAGCAGTTTTAACTGTAGACAGAGAGAGCACAGGGCCACTCTTGAGAAATTAGCTGTGCTATAAAAAGCAGAGATACCGCTTTGCCAACAAAGGTCTTTATAGTCAAAGCTATAGTTTTTCCAGTAGTCATGTACAGATGTGAGAGTTGGACCATCAAGAAGGCTGAGTGGTAAAGAATTGATGCTTTTGAACTGTGGTGTTGGAGAAGACTCTGGAGAGTCCCTTGGACTGCAAGGAAATCAAACAAGTTAATCCTAAAGGAAACCAACCCTGAATATTCATTGCAAGGACTGATGCTGAAGCGGAAACTTCAATACTTTGGCCACCTGAGGTGAAGACCCAATTCACTGGAAAAGACCCTGATGCCAGAAAAGATTGAGGGCAGGAGGAGAAGGGGCAACAGAGGATGTGATGGTTGGATGGCATCACCGACTTGATGGACACGAGTTTGAACAAACTCTGGGAGATAGTGAAGGACAGGGAAGCCTGGTGTGCTGCAGTCTGAGGGGGTGCAAAGAGTCAGACATGACTGAGCGACTGAACAATAACAGCAACAACAAGACCCCCAAGACTGCATGCTCTTTCAGGTTCACCAGCCTTTCCTCCGGTGTCTGTCTGTGTCCCAGGATCCGGGGCAGCAGCCCACACTGCATTTAGTTGCAGGGTCTCCTGGGCCTCCTCCCATCTGTGACCTTTCCTCAGGCTTTCCCGGTCTGTCATGACCTTGACAGTGTTGAAGTGTACCTGCCAGTTACCTTTTCAGGTGTCCGTTATTTTGATTTTGTCTGATAGCTGGATGAATTGGAGCCAGGGCTTTGGGGAAAGAATGTCACAGAGATGATGGAGTCTTCTTGGTACCTTATATCCTGGGGTGCAGGACATTAATGTCCCATTAGGTGATGTGACTTAATCAGAGTGGGATCTGCTAAGTCAGCAGCACGTAACCTATTCATTCCACTTCTGTGACTGGGTCCTGAGTTAGCAAAGGCGCTTAGCTACCCTTGTGTTAACTGCTAGTCCAGAAGACACAGCGTGGACACTGCGTGTGTGTGCTGTGAGGAGTACTTGGTGCCTTAATCGTTGGCTGGGCCTCGGTTTTCATGTCAGTTCTCTGTGATTTGTGGCCAGCGTGATGCACAGACATCTAAACACGTCTCTGATGAGGCTGTGGCTCTTTGCGGCCGCTGGCGAGTCAAGCCCTCACCCCACTTGGCTGTGGTCTTAACTCTGGGACCGAAGGGTCATCCATTGATGAGCTTTAGGCACAACAGCCTGCTTGAAGGAAGAAGCACTGCCCCAGTTACACCTCAGGAGTTGTTTCTTATCTGCATGTGTTAACATTTGTCTTTTTTCTTCTCGACCTGGTGAGGTGTAAAAATCAGAGAGCCTTATCATCACTCCACAAATTAAAAAAAAGAAAGAAACCAAGACACTGATGAACTGATGCTGAGGAAATTTCAGGTACTTGCCAGGGTGCTAGCGCCATGGCAGTGCTATATCACTGATGGGACCCAGGCGCCCGGGTGCTTAGTCCACTGACCTGCCTGGACACTCCAGCCGAACAGCCTGGGGCTGCCGCCGGTCCAAAACAGTCCAGCCCGTAAGCAGGTGGCTTCTTCTCTGAATTTGTTACCAAGTAATTGTGAAAGCCAAGTAATGTTAGTTAATCACACTGGCTTTTCCGCTTGGTCGTTGTTATTTCAGGAATAAAATATTCCTGGGGTTTACTTCTAATTTAATGCCAAGATGCAAATTGTGCCCCACCTGTTTCACCTGAGGTGTTATTTATGCCCAAATAACACCTCCTCGATGAGGGCCTATTGTGCATGTCTCCTCCTTCGGAAATTAAAGATCATAGTAGTCATCAGCAGCACACAAAGAAATTGCAGGGGGTGGGAAAGGCGCAAAAATTATAGCAGCTCGGGAAAAACCAGCATCAGGGCAAAGTGCTGTGGAAACGCTCACTGCAGAAGTCAAAAATTCTGACATCTCTGCACATTCACCACCAGAGGCCAGGATAACACAAATACTCCATAAACATGAACTTCATCCTACAAATACATACTGGCTACATAGAAGGCAAGAATCTAAAGCTAGAGGCAATTTTATATAACAGTAACCACAGCTAAAAAGATTTTTTTTTAGTAGATTAATTTGTTAAGAACAGTTTTAGGTTCATAGCAATACTGAACAACGGGTGCAGAAATTTCCCACAGAACCTCTGCTCGCACCCCGATCCCCACAGGGTCCCCCCACTGAAAAGGTACACTTGGTATGATTAATGAACTTGCACTGACATGTCATTATTGCCTGTGATTACATTCGAGTTCACACTTCATGCTGTGCATTCTGTGAGTCTGGATGCACATACGATGACGTGTACCCACCGTTATAGTACCATACAGAGTAGGGTCACTGCCTTGAATAGCCTGTGTTCTGCCTAAGTATCCTTGTCTCCCCTTAACTCCTGGCAGTCACCCATCTTCTTCCTGTCTCCTTAGTTTTACCTTTTCCAGAGTGTCATATTGTTGCCTAGTTGCAATTATACAGTATGCAGACTTTTATGCTGAAGCTAAAGCTCCAATCCTTTAGCCACCTGATGCGAAGACCCTGATGCTGGCAAAGACCGAAGGCAGGAGAAGAAGGGGACGACAGAGGATGAGATGGTTGGATGGCATCACCGACTCAATGGACATGAATTTGAGCAAGGTCCGGGAGATGGTAAAGGACAGGGACGCCTGCAGTCCATGGGGCTGCAGAGTCGGACATGACTGAGTGAAGAACAAGTCTTTTCAGATTGGCTTCTGAAACCCATTTAAGTTTCTTCTACATCTTTTCTTGATAGCTGATTTCTTTTTAGCACTGAATAATTTTCTGTTGTGTGACTGTACCGCAGGTTTTTTTTTTAAGTCTACTCACCTTGATTTGTTGTTGCTTAGTTGATTTGTTGTTGCTCAGTCGTGTCTGACTCTTAGGAGCCCCACAGATTGTAGCCCACCAGGCTCCTCTGTCCATGGCATTCTCCAGGCAAGAATACTGGAGTGGGTTGCCATGCCCTTCTCCAGGGAATCTTCCCAACCCAGGGATTGAACCTGGGTCTCCTGCATTGCAGGGAGATTCCTTACTGTCTGAAGCACCAGGGAAGCCCAGGTCCTCATTATTTACCATAAATTTTCAACTCCCTTGGGTAAATACCAAGGAATGCCCTTGCTGGATGGTATGGTAAAAGAATGTTCACCTTTGAAGAAACAGCCATGGTATCACCCACAGTGTCTTCTACTTCGCATTGTTGTTGTTTAGTCACTAAGTTATGTCTGACTCTTTTGTGACCCCATGGACTATAGCCCCCCCGCCCCAGGCTCCTCTCTCCATGGGAAGAATACTGGAGTAGGTTGCCGTTTCCTTCTCCAAGGGATCTTCCCAACCCAGGCATTGAACCCACGGCTCCTGCATTCTCAGGCAGATTCTTCACCACTGAGCCGCCAGGGAAGCCTCTCTACTTTCTACTTTGCATACCTCCCCCAACAGTAAAGAGGGTTCCCGATGCTCTTATCCTCTCCAGCACCTGGTGGTGTCCGTGCTCTGGATTTTGGACTTTCGAACGTGTGCAGTGGTGTCTCAATCTGCCAGGAGTTTCTGAGGGCTGACTATGTGGCAGACACTGGGCTAAGCACTGTAGATGAGGCTCTCATTTCATCCTTACAAAACCCCTATTAAGCAAGTGCTATGATTTCATCTTCCCACCTCACAGAGAGGGAAGCAGTGGCTCGGAGAAGATAACATCACTTGCCCAAGGCCCTGTAAATGATGAGTGTGTTCCAAGGAGCTCCCTGAGAATGAAACAGTTCATCCTGTGAGTGCTGCTGCATGCCTCCACAACCCCTTTTACAAGGACGTGGGCTCCAGATCTCTGAAGGGCCCCCTGGAGGTCATGGCCGCTTAGGGACAGTAAGAGCACTGATCCTTAACAGGCCTCACCCTCTAGACCACCCCCAACTTCTCAGCCATCAGTCATGCCGGGAGTAGCTTCCAAGATAATGTACGCAGTCCTTGACTTCATGCTTCCTCGGTGGCCTAGTGGTAAAAGAATTTGCTTGCCAATGCAGGAGATGCATGTTCGATTCCTGGGCACGGAAGATCCCCTGGAGGAGGAAATAGCAGCCTGTTCCAGTATGTTTGCTTGCCTGGGAAATCCCATGGACAGAGGAGCCTGGCGGGGCTACAGTCTATGGGGTCACAAAGAGTTGGACACAACTGAGAACGTGTGCATACAGGCCCCTGTTTTATATAGAAGAATCCTGATATATGCGGCTATGCCAAGATCCTCAAATCCAGTGCTTATTTTGAATGTACTTAATTTAACTCTGAGATTAGAGATGGAAGACCTCTCTTGAGTGCAACACATAAACTTAGTGTCGCCTTGCTATCTGCTTGAAATATACTGCCTGCCCTGCACGGGAGCTCTAGGCCCAGATGAGCACTCTGTGCTATTACGGGACCTCCCTCCAAGGCTAATTGTCTTCTCAGGTGGTTTCCATCCCCAGCTCTATGCTACCCCGTGGTGTTTCTGATTTTTTCATATGTAGTAGAGAATTCTTAGAACATTAGTTCCAACCCAATTCAATTTTAAAAAACAAATGTTAGACACAGAGTGACGTTTGTGGATTTATTTTCAATTTAGGTGGCTGTAATTCCTCAAATGTCAAGAATTATAAAGTTGCTCATTCAAATAAGAAACATCATAAAAGCCCTGACTGACTTTACAGATTTCTTGTGAATGCTTTGGTGTGGTTGACAGGATGGAGATGCTGTTCTTGCAAATATGAGAGCATGTAAAACTGATGGCAGAGTTAGGGTGAAAGAGGCTAGCGTGGGCCTTGGGAGCATTACGTGCCGTGATAGTGATGCTGGGAGCAGGCTCTGTGGGGCCCCGGGGCCCTGGAGGCCAACTCGAGGGACCCCGGAACCCGCCTGAGTCATGGGGTTCCTGGAGCAGCAGGGGAGCTGAGCAGAGGGTGGGGATGTGCTGGTGCAGGGCTGAGGGGTGGGGGCCCAAGTCATCTCCACACTAGGACTTGCTTTAGCTGCACTCTCCTGCTTGCTATTCTTGGGACAAACTCCTTCACAGTGAGATCAGTAGTAAGAAATGCTGATTCATATGCAGAGATGCTCAGTTGCTCTGTTGTGTCCAACTCTTTGCAACCCCATGCACTGCAGCCCACCAGGCTCCACTGTCCATGGGATTCTCCAGGCAAGAAGACTGGAGTGGTTTGACATTTCTTCCTCCAGGAGATCTTCCTGACCCAGGGCTCGAACCCGTGTCTCTTGAGGCTCCTGCCCTGACAGGCGGGCTCTTTACCGCTGAACCGTCAGGGCAGCCCCGGCAGCGACGTCTTGAGCTGTCAGGATCCTGAGCGCACTCTGGAAACTGGTGCAGAGGACAAGGAGGTCCCTGATGGCGTCTGCAGCAGGACTGGGTCTGCAGGGGAATTTTAGAATCGGGGATCTGTGCAGAATGGGGAGCCTGGGGTGAAATGACTGCGGGGACTTGAGCCCAGAAGAGTGTCTCAGCTGTTCAGGCAGACTCAGAGCCCAGCCAAGCCACTGGCGCATGAAGGGCAGCAAAGGATGAATTTAGATGCATCGTGGGTGTGAGAAGTGAGGGGGGAGGGGTCCGGGATGGCTCATCCTCTCAAAAGTGCGTGAGCCAAGCCCTGGATTCCATCTGAGGCTGGGAGAACTCCATAGAAACTCAAAGAACCCAAAGTGACGGTGCTTCTGTTTCATGCTTCTGATGGGCTCGGCTTCCCAGCTGAGTCTCACCTGTTTATTTCTCTCTTTATCTGACCATGAGCACTTTGGTCTCCAGGAGTTTTCCTTTTGCCTCTGTATTTAATGTTTGTCTCACATGGCATGGGTGCCATGGTGGGTGCTAAATACATGCCGTTTTCTAACTGATTAGGATCCCAAAAAAGACCCCAGAGCTGTTTAAGAGGCTGCATGGATGTACTCTGTGGATTGAAATGGTTTGGAGCGACCTGCAGCCCACCTGAGTCAGCACTGATTTCTGATTTCTTTGCTCCTGGCAAATTCACGTCATCCCCAGCATCCTGTCCTAAACCGTCAAAGTGCCCCTCTGCAGTTTGTTTGGAGCGCTCCGAAATCAGAAGTGTTAACATATGACCAGCATGGAAGACGGTGTGACTTTGGGGGTCAGTATCGGAACACCTTGAAACTGAAATGCGTGGTAGCTGCAGCTCATGGCCAAGCCAGTCAAAGACGGCTTTGCTAGTCTGCCTGCCAGTGCGGTGCCGCTGTTCTCGGCACGCGGCTTGTGCAGTTACAACACCAGCGATTCTCCAGCAGAGAAACGCACAGGGACCGAGGACCCCAGACTGATGGGTGAGAGTGAGCTGCAGGGATTACAGCAGGCAAAAAGATCCTCGGGGATGCTGCACACTGGGGAAAGGAGAGTAGAATGGTGTAGGGGGGTACGAGGAAGGAGTAAAAAGGAATGGAATTCCGTCCTTTCACGGTGAGAACTAGCTCTGGGTGCTTCTTCAGAAGAAGAAATTGAACTCACCCCCTTGAAATCTTAAAATAGAGGCTGTAACTTGCAAAATCGCCACTAGAGGGCTCGCTTCCTCTATAGTGAAAATTTTCCCTCGGAAACCCGGTATCTTTCCAAAAGGCTGTTGAGCCTGTCTGGAAGGGTGGTGGGAACTGGGGTGGGGGCGGGGAGGACCCGGGAAGCCGGAGACAGCGGAGTTCTGTCCGTGTGTGTGTCTCAGTGTGAAGTCCCCGCGGCTTAAGAGGCTAGTTTTTCCTGATTGTTGTAGCCTCAGTACTCACAGCACAAATTCCAGGGACGAACTGCTGCTGCTGCTGCTGCTGCTGCTGCTGCTGCTGCTAAGTCGCATCAGTCGTGTCCGACTCTGTGCGACCCCATAAACAGCAGCCCACCAGGCTCCCCCGTCCCTGGGATTCTCCAGGCTAGAACACTGGACTGGGTTGCCATTTCCTTCTCCAATGCAGGAAAGTAAAAAGTGAAAGTGAAGTCGCTCAGTCGTGTCCGACCCTCAGCGACCCCATGGACTGCAGCCTTCCAGGCTCCTCCGTCCATGGGATTTTCCAGGCAAGAGTACTAGAGTGGGCTGCCATTGCCTTATCTGCAGGGACGAACTAAAGGCTGTTTATTCCAACATAACTCTTCTGTGTTTGTTGGCAGGGGGGAAGGGGGGCAGTCCAGACCTGGTGACTGCTGCTGTCCTCCTAAGATGGGGCAGGGACCAAGTTGGACACAAGCATCTTTCTCAATCTTTCTGAGCTGTGTTTAGTCACTCAGTCATGTACAACTCTTTGTGACCCGGTGGACTGTAGCCCGCCAGGCTCCTCTGCCCATGGGCTTTCCCAGGCAATAATACTGGAGTGGGTTGCCATTTTCTTCTCCAGGATATCTTCCCAACCCAGGGATTGAACCCAGGTCTCCCGCATTACAGGTAGATTCTTGACCATCTGAGTCACCTGGGAAGCCTGCTTTCTGAGTTGGGAAGATGCTATTTGGGCACAAAGAATAGGGTTAGTGTCCCAGCCATCTCAGCATCACACAGAGGCTGACATAGAGACCTGAAGGATAAAAGCAAAGGTGGGAGAGAGGTGATTTAAAAAAAGAATGTTTGACAGACAAGGTAAAATTCCAATTTCTTTCACGGAAAGCAAACTATTCCCAGAAAGAATTGAATTCCCGACAACAGGGGGAGTCAGAGCCCAAATAAGAGCTCCAGCTGTAGGCACACTCTGTGGGTAATCGCTCAGTCCTTCTAACATTTTCCAAATCTGCCACCACAGGAACTGCGTAACTGACAAATCTTCAACTCTCATGAAATTTAAGTGGTTTCCCCCATCACCTCTCACAGTTAAAAATACATCACATAAATTACGATCCTGCCTGGTGAAATATGCAGTGACTCTGTTGTCTGCTGTGTATTTCTAAAACATTTTGGCACTTTCCGCGGAAGTCATCTTCTCAGTTATGCCGAGGGACTTCTTTTTTCCAGTTTCACTTTGTTGTTAAGTACAGTATCCCGGGGACCCCAGGATGGTGTGACGGCTGGGGTGTGACAGAGGGGACTGATGTCTGCACACAGGGGCCAGGGAGAGAGCTGCACAAGGACACAGGGGTGTGTCCTCTCCAGTTGCCAGTCCTGGGGTGGGGGAGGGGTGGGTGGCGGTTCTGCAGATTAGGGACCCGGCTGGAACCCGCCCAGCTCAGAGGGCACTGGAATGTGGGTGTGAATCATCGTCCCCTCACCTGATGAGCAGCAGCTGCTGGAGGAGGGGGAGACCCCCCCCTTTCCCGTCCCCACCAAGGCCCGGCAGGACCTCTCATGGGAGGAGAGTGCGACTGAGCCACGGTTTCTTCCCAGCAGGGGTCACTGTGGAATTATTGAACTAGGGAGAGGAAAAGCAGCTGCATGTTAGCTAGCTGGGCCGCCAATCAAAGACCTTGAACCACAACTGTACCCAGGCCACGCAGCAGTGACTCGGAGGAATTAGAAACACCGCCTCCGCTGACTCTGAGGCTGGGAATCTGCAGTGACTGTTGTCTTTGATCTCTTTAGTTCAGCTGGATTTTTAAGTTTTAAGAAACACAGTTGTCCATAGGGACACTAACAAGGTAGATGCCTACATTTCCCGGTGTCTGTAACTGTGTTCCTCCTATTTGCTGATTGTCCATATACATATTTTGTTTCTTAATGGGAAGGGGTGATGATGTTATGGGCTTCCCAGATGGCACTAGCTGTAAAGAACCTGCCTGCCAATGCAGGAGATGTAAGAGCCTCAGGTTCCATCTCTGGGTCAGGAAGATCCCCTGGAAGAGGGCATTGCAACCCATTCCAGTATTCTTGCCTAGACAATCCCACGGACAGACGAGGCTGGTGAGCTGGAGTCCACAGGGTCCCAAAGAGTCAGACATGATTGAAACGACTTAGCACGCATGCACAAAGATGTTACAGCGAGAACTCAGGAATTCAAAGTCTGGGTTCAGAATTTTGCTTCTCCACCCGACATGTGTGTTACTTTGGACAATTTACATAATTTAGAGCTTTGAGGCTCAGTTCCATGACAGGGTAATTGCGAAGGTTAAATAAGATAATATTCATGAAGGCACCTTGTATGGTTAGTTACATCTGAATCCAGATGCATTGCTGAGATACTGTTTAGATTTCATTATTATCTTAATACTTTAATTTCATTTTGAATAGATTCTGTTCATACGTTATTACCCATGTATAAATTACAGCCTCTGGGATGATAACATGCTTTGCTCATCTGGGTCCAAACGCCTGCTGACGGTCTCTGCTCTGAAGTCCTGCTCGACACCAATGTAAGATCATTATCTCTGTGGGTCAGTGTCCTTTCTGCTCTCTCTGTTCCGTGTGATGGTGCTGTCTCCTTTCCCTGACCTTGAACTGTGGGAATCACCTCAACTTCTTAGTCACGGTCCTCCATTCCCAAACACATCCCTAAAGGGTCAGTGTCCTTTTCAAAGCCGGCACTGTCTCTTTTGTCTGCTGCTTTTTTTTGCATTGCTTGTTGGCAGGGTGACTGGTCTGGCTTCCTGGCTCAGAGACTCTGAGTCGCTGGGGAGCGCTCCCCAAACCCCAGTTCCAGCCGCCCGCGCCCGATCCATGTCTTCAGAGTTGCCGAGTACGGGGGTGCAGGAGGACATGGCTCTGCCATACACTCCGGATTTTGTTGGGGACCACTGTCACATACACCTCTGACCTCGAGTCTGTCCTACCTTTAAATCCAAAGGGCGCATCACTCATAGCCTGTCCTTCTTAAAGACGTATTTTTATCTTGTTCCTTCCCTCCTATGCATCTGTGTGTTTCATAGAGAATGGACTTAACGTCATAGTCAGGTGACGTCATCATGTAGCAAAGCACCTGGTACCTGGTCCTCACTTACTTACAATAGATACCTCTCCATGGTCCCCCGAGTTACCACCATTTCCTTCTCCGGGGACGACCGCGATACACAGGAGGGCCACTGGCACTGCCCCTTGGCCGCAGCTGCTGATGCAGAGAGCAGGTTTCTGGTTCAGTGGGTGCAGAAAGATGCTACTGCCAAGAAGAGGAGATCTGAAACACAGACACATCGAGGTCTGATGTCATGGCCTCTGAGCCCCATGAATGGCAGCCCATCCCTTAAGACGCTGAGGCTTCCAGACACAGCTGGGTTCTGTCCCCCTGAGCCTCAGTTGCTCAGGTCAGCCCCTTATAGGACACCCTGGCATCCCCCAATCATGCTTCGTCATGTCCGACTCTTTGCAACCCCATGGATTGTAGCCAGCCAGGCTCCTAGGTCCATGGGATTCTCCAGGCAGGAATACTTGGAGTGGAGTGCCATTTCCTCCTCCAGGGGATCTTCCAACCCAGGGATTGAACCCTAGTCTCCTGCAGCCCCTGAACTGGCAGGCGGATTCTTTACTACTGAGCCACCCGGAAAATCCCCCAGTAACTAGTCTTTTTTCTCCTTCTTATTCAAGTCATTCAGAGTCAATCTCTCTTGTTAGCAAATTGACAGAGCATAATCTGATACATTATTGGAGATTTAATCTGTTAATGATATAGTTCCAATCATACTATTTCGCACAATCCGTTGAGAAATCTCTTCTCTAAAATTAAACAGTTCTCCTAATAAATTTCACTCTTTATGTGGAATTTCCAGTTACTTGTCTCTCGAAGGCTTTCTGTCCCAATCCCTCCTGAAACTTCTTCAGTAGACAATGGTAACCCACTCTCCACTCTCTTCCACCATTGCTGGTATAAACCAGCACTGAACAAGAATTACCTTGGGGTGTAATGGCCATTTATCATTTCATTTGTCAATAATGCACCTTCCCAATTAGTTGCAAGTCACTTGAAGTGTGTGTGCTAAGTGCCAAGTTGCTTCAGTCGTGTCCAGCTCTTTGGGACCCTATACACTGTAGCCCTCCAGGCTCCTCTGTCCATGGGATTCTCCAGGCAAGAATACGGGAGTGGGTTGCCATTTCCTTCAGCAGAGAACAAATCTTGAATTTGTTTTAAACTGTTTTTAACGCCTAAATGCTTCCCTATCACTTTTATTCCTAATGCTTATTGTTCAGCTGTTTCTCCCGTACCATATCATGTCTTATAAATGTTTCTTGAATGAATGGAGGAAATGCATACCTGCTTATACATATAATTAAAGGGAGCTGGGGATTATAGTATTTGTTTTTCCAAAAATGCTTCCAATTATCCACTCCCTCAACAGTTCACATGCAGCAGGGAAATGCAACGTTCCCTCTGCAGCACGTCCGCTTTGTAATTGCTCCTGTCAGGGTGATTAATGGATGGCGCTTTGTGACCAGGAACCTCCATGCTGACCCAGTGGTCAGCAGAGGCCACTGGTCTCAGATATTTCTATCCATACATGAGGGTTTTTTTTTTTTAAAAAAAAAGAAGAAGAAGAAAAGAAAAAGAAATGACAGCTTTAGAAAATACGGAAGGCTGCATTACGGCATATTTGCATACCGATTCCCGGAGCCTGTCCCAAGCTAATTGTATCCAGGCGGGGGAGCCTCCAGACTGAAGCCAGGCCACTGCCCCAGGCCAAAGGTGCTTTCTAACCAGGGCTGCCTTCTGCTGACATCTCAGGCTGAGGCTCTGCCCTGGTCCAGCCATGGCCAGCAACGGGAAGCTGCAGAGCGTGAGGGGAATAGGGGTCCCCCACCCCTCTGGCATTGACCTGGTGTCCAGCTGTCCAATGCGAGGGGCTTCAGGGGTGGCTCAGCGGTAAACAATTTGCCTGCAATTCGGGAGACCTGGGTTCAATCCCTGGGTCAGGAAGATCCCTGGAGGAGGAAATGGCAACCCACTCCAGTGTTCTTGCCTGGAAAATCCCAAGGACAGAGGAGCCTGATGGCCTACAATCCATGGGGTCACAGAGTCGGACACGAGCGAAGCGAGTAAACACCACCACCTCCCAACGTGAAAGGGCACTTCACCCAGACATGTACACCCTCATGCTGCTGCTGTGAGTGGCCTTGTTCCCCTTCTTCCCAAACCCCAAAGCTGTTCTTGCCTACAGCTGCCCCCTGGTCACTTGGTGGAGAGTGACAACTCTCCCCCGAGGGGTAAACAGAAGTGGCTGGAGTGAAGGGCTGAAGCTGCCTACGTCCTCGGAGCAGAGAAGCTGTGGTTTTAGAGGGTGATACGCAGAGACCGTGCTCCCTGGGAAGGTCTGAGGGCTGTCATCCCATGCTGTCCCATCTTCCTGCCGGTCAGGGTTCCTGGTCCCTGGGAGCTGCTCGTCCTAGCGAAGCCATACGTGTGTCCCAGGGTATGCGACTCAGTGATGGTATGTGGGATTATGCATGTATAATGGATGTTCCCACTTAACCCTCAGGACAACCATACAAGGGACTCTTATCAATCCCATTTTGCAGTAATGGAAACTCAGGCACAGAGAAGTTAAGTAACTTGTCCAAAGTTGCACAGCTTCTACTCTTATGAGAATAACAAGAGTACTCCTGTAAGTACTCGTCCTAATTAATTCTTTCCTTGTAATCATAGAGGGCTTCCCTGGTGGCTCAGTGGGTCGGGAAGAATCCTCCAGAGACGGAAATGGGAACCCACTCCAGTATTCTTGCCTGGGAAATTCCATGGACAGAGGAGCCTGGTGGGCTACAGTCCACCGAGTCACAAAGAGTCGGACACGACTGAGATACTTAGCACGCCACTTGTACAACGTGCAAGCGCATAGGAGGAGCGCGGAACAGAAGGCAAGACTTCTCAGTTGGAACTGAGTCTGGGAGGAGTGGCATCCATTGTGAAATCACCAATAAGTGTCGAAAACCCAAGAGACACTGGGGATGGTTGGGGGACTTCACCTTCTCGGAAGCAAAGGCCAACTGGAGGCATAGAAACACTTCCGTAGGCGCTGACGGTGAAGCTGAGACTCAGAGAAGACGCGGGAGCTGGTGCAGGGAGCCGAGCAGGAAGTGGATGTCCAGGAAGAGGGGCGGGAAGGCGCAGAGCCTGGAATCAGGGGGACTGGTTGGTGGGGAGGGAAGGGCCCTGACGGGGCGGAGTGAGCACGTGGGCGGAGCCCTGGGGGAGGGCGTGGGTACTGCACCTTCTTTCTCTCTGAGCACCGGGTGGTGTAGACTTGCCCAGATCCTCCCAGCAAAGGTATGATTTCTGCCCATTTTAAGACCGAGGAAACCAAGAGATGAAATCCGTTGCTCTGCTCAGCATCTTGGTAATAGCCAGCCTGGCACCTGCCCTCTGGGTGCTCACAAGTCTATCCTGTTTTTGTTTTGTTTTTTTTTTTTTTTGGCTCCGCTGGGTCTTCGTTGCTGCGTGGGCCTTTCTGTAGTTGCAGTGAGTGGGGACTGCTCTCTAACTGTGGCTCCCGGGCTCAAGAGCACAGGCCCAATAGTTGAGGCTCACGGTCTTAGTTGCTCCGCAGCATGTGGGATCTTCTCGGACCAGGGATTGAACCTGTGTCCCCTGCATTCTCAGACCAGGGATAGAACCCGGTGATCCACCAGGGACGCTCCATCCGGCAAGTTTATGATCAGAGGCAGAGACTTTTCTGAAAGCTGTGAAGCAAAACCAATCTCCTCTCTTAAATTGAGGGAAATTGAAATGTATCCAGTGATTTTTGGCATCTTTTAATCACTGGAAGTGATATTGATTCAGAAACAAAATACTTTATTAATAAGGAGAGTTACTATGACACTGGTTATATTTGGTATGTTTATACTTTATTTATAAGGAGATTGATGAGATACTTTATTATTAAGGAGCGTTACTATGACTGGTTATATTTGGTATGTTTACTTATGTTCCACCCACTGCCAACCTCAAGAAAAATAAAGCACCCACACTAAGAAACGTATTTGGAGAAAAATATTTTTGTAGCTATTTTTTAAGTGGAATTTAAAAGGAAAGAAGTCAGTGTAAAAAAAATACCTTTGTTATCTTTCTACCTGTTTGGAAAAATTTCCTTCTCCTTCAAGCCTCTTACCTTTTGTAAACCAATGGTTGCTCTGTGTTATAGTCCTTGTTCTTATGAAATTTAAACCAGAAAAAAATCGAAACTGACCTGATGCCCAATTTAATTGGAATGCTCTGGTTTGTTGTAATTCCTGTAGGAGTAGACAAGGCCTTATTGTGAGGGCGCAGCAATAAAAAAGTTGAATGCAAAATGGAATTTGAGTACAAATTTGACTAATTTGACCTGAGTTCAGATACTATGTTGTAGGGCTTCCCAGGTCGCTCAAGTAGTAAAGAACCTGCCTGCCAGTGCAGGAGACATGGATTCAGTCCCTGGGTTGGGAAGATCCCCTGGAGGAGGGCATGTCAACCCACTCTAGTATTCTTGCCTGGAGAGTTTCATGGACAAAGGAGCCTGGCGGGCAGCAGTCCATGGGGTCAAAAAGGGTTGGACACGACTGAAGTGACTTAACACAGGTAACATATATGTATATAACTCAAAGTTATTGATATTTTTCCTGTAAATTAGCAGGTTTTTGAAATGAATTTTTATTGAAGTTACTTTCAAACTTATAAACATAAGGAACATAAGGGAATAACCCTGGATTCTAGGCACCAACATTCTCCCCATCTCCTTTCATCTACTCCCAACCCTGCTTTTTCTCTGAATGATTTTAAAACGAATCCTCCATACTGTATTATGTCACTGATGGACACTGCCTATCTATAAGTTAAAGCACCCCTCTTTTACAAATAAACCTCAATATTATTATCAGCACAATGAGTCATGATTCTTTAATATCATCTGACAAACAGGCTATAACCAGTTTTCCCCATTTGGCTCAGAAAATGTCTTGTTACAGTTGATCTGTTTCACTCAGGATTCAATGTGCCTATCTAGTACATTTCATAGGTGTGTGTGTGTGTATGTGGGATCTTAGTTCCCTGACCAGGAATTGAACCTGTGCCCCCTGCAGTGGAAGCCTGGAGTCTTACCCACTCGACCACCAGGGAGGTCCTCATCAGTATATCTCTTACCTGCCCTTTCAAGCAGCTCCCCTACTCCTCCCTGCTTCCATACGAACTCCATTTCATTCTTCTTTTCTTCCTCCCATTAACAAGTTGAAGAAAGTGAGTTATTTGTCCTGAAGATCCAGGGTTCTGACTTTGGCTGGTCGAATCCTCCATTTGGCTGTAAACTGATGATAGATCTGAGACCTGGCTAGATCGTTAGCAGGAAATCATCAATCAGAGGGTTTTTAATTTTTTTATTTATGTAAGTCTCTCCCAGGAATGACCACCTGGTGGCAGTGTTGGGAACAACATCTCCTAGGGCGCTTCTCCACATTGTTAAAGTGACCTTGCCCGCCTCGGTCTTGATTTTCTGCATTTTCCGGGTGTCCGCCAGACGCAGTACCACGTGCATGAGCAAAATGAATAGCTCTAGGCCAGCTGGCAGCTCCTTGTGCAAACCCCTTTCCTTGGGGTCCACTCAGTGCCACTGCCTGTCGTGAGGGTGACCAATAAGATCTGACCAGCCTGGTTTGCCTGCCTTGTCATAGAAATCACCACTGCTCCTCCTGATTAGTTCAAAGTGTAAGAAAGTTTTTTGGTTGGAGGCTGAGGGTTTTTAATTTGAGTTGAAAGAAGCAATAAGACATTCGGGATGTTTTAGATAGTTTGATTGGAAATTAAGGCAGCCACTTCTCTGGTGGTTGAGACGGTAAAGAATCTGTCTGCTCATGCAGGAGACACAGGAGATGTGGGTTTGATCCCTGGGTCAGGAAGATCCCCGGCTCAGGAAGATCCCCTGGAGGAGGGCATGGCAACACACTTCAGTATTCTTGCCTGGAGAATCCCTTGGACAGAGAAGCCTGGCGGGCTACAGTCCATGGGGTCACAAAGAATAGAGCGTGACTGAAGGTCTAACACACACACTAAGGAAGCCCAAGGTGTTTATTTCAGCCACCATCACTTACCCAGCTTCCCGTTTTCCCAGAAAGAGAAAAATGGACTTTGTTGGTTTCACCTTCAGTTACCAGATGGCTTCAGGGAAGCAAGAAGTGCTGAGGTTTTCATGCTAATGTTAGGTGCCTCCTGGATAGGTCAACATCTTTCCAAAATTGCTGCATCAGATACCAGGAATAGAAACAGGCACAGCACAGGCAATGACAGTGTTCACCTGGAGGGGTTCTCCATTAAGGCTCTGGCACCCGATTACGGGTTTCAGTGTTCACCTGGAGGGGTTCTCCATTAAGGCTCTGGCACCCGATTACGGGTTTCAGTGTTCACCTGGAGGGGTTCTCCATTAGGGCTCTGGCACCCGATTACTGGTTTCAGTGTTCACCTGGAGGGGTTCTCCATTAAGGCTCTGGCACCCGATTACGGATCTGTACTTTGTTATTGCTGTTCAGGGGCTAAGTCGTGTCTGACTCTTTGTGACCCCATGAACTGCAGCATGCCAGGTTTCCCTGTCCTTCACTATCTACTGGAGTTTGCTCAAACTCATGTCCATTGAGTTGGTGACGCTATCCAACCATCTCATCCTCTGCTGTTCCCCTCTCCTCCTGCCCTCAGTCTTTCCCAGGATCAGGGTCTTTTCCAATGTGTTGGCTCTTCACATCAAGTGACCAAAGTATTGGAGCTTCACCTTCAGCATTAATCCTTCCAATGACTATTCAGGGTTGATTTCCTTTAGGATTGACTGGTTTGATCTTCTTGCAGTCCAAGGGACTCTCAGTAGTGTTCTCCAGCACCACAGTTGGAAAACATTAATACTTAACCTCAGTTTATTCACCGATACAGTGTGATCCCCTATCTGTAAGTGACAGTTTGAGGATTAAAGGAGTAGTCAATGTACCTGTTAATTTACAATAACACACAAGCAAACAAACTCAATTCCACCGGATCTTCAGAGTGGGAGTTTGGTGAATTTAGGGACCTTTACAAATCTGAATGACCACATTGAATGAGCTGCCTGACGTTCAGATGGTAGCACGGGGCCGTATCGGAACCACTGCAAATTAAAGGAATGAGGAGAAGGTAATTCACAAGCAGTGATGGCACACACTCAGCTTCTGCACCGGAGATCTACAATTGATTTGTTAGTTACAACTGGCTAAGAGCTATTTCACCTGGAATATTTCCTTCCTTGTAATTTAAAAGTAAACCTTCAGCCCAGGCAAGCAACTTAAATGTCAAAGGATTTTTGATTCCTGAGGTTCTGACTTCTGTCTGCGTCTTTCTGGCTGGATATTCCCTGTGCTTTCGAGCATCTTTGCTGCCGAGGTCAGCTCGCTAAAGCGATTTATTTTCTTAATGATTCTGAGTGTATTATTTAGAGCATTTAAACTGCTTTTAGGGAAATTACTGACAAGCGTATATAAACTCAGACCCAGGTCACGGTGAAGAAGAGAAAGAGAAAGAAGAAAAGCACTCTTGTTGGACATCCAAAAACCATAATTATGGTCATAAATAATCATATGCTCCTCTAATAAATTGTTGGGTGTGACGCCAATATAACTTGTACGAGATCATTTAAAACATTTCCTGAAGTTAAAAAAAATGTAATCATATGGTTCTTTCTGTCACATCTTGGGTTTAAACTGATTTATTTGATGATACACCAATGATGAGAAGAAAACAGGAATATTTAAGGAATTAATGATAGAGTGCCATGAGAACTCTGCCAACCACATACAAACCAAAGCCAAAATATTAGCTGTATAAAACATGTTTATATACATTCAGAATTTTAATGAGATTCCTCTGATATGTTATACATTAAATGCCAAATTGATCTGTGCTTCAGCACAGATCACACAGGTATTAAAAGGAATTTAGGTAGGTGTAGGTGCAGATTTAAAAGTTCGTATTTAGGGAATTTTAGGAAAAATGCCTTCTTCAGTTTGAACAGGTAAAAAAATTCTTAGAGATTATTCTGTTTGTATCCACTGAAAAACAAAAGCTGAGAAATTTTATGGTTAGCTGAGAAAAACTGTGGTAGTTTTTTTCCATAGATCCCTTGGCCCCATTTAGAGTATCGCTGGATGACTCTCATTTCTACACTGTAATTTCCAGCTTATCCTAAATATAGACACTGGATTTGAGCCATCCTAATTAAACTGTGAAATTCTTTTGTCGTGAGGGCTGATGCTTCTGAAATCAATTTCAAGGCTTACACAAGCAGTGTATGTCACCTTCCTGGTTTTCTTTCACTTTAAGAATTTATCTAGAAATAATAAACTGCAAATAATATTTTAGTGGCAAATCTATGCCATCTTTTTGGTCCAGGCTGTATTTTCTAAAAAATATCGTTATCAACTTGCTTCTGTGTAATAGAGATTGAATTCCTTTTTTCCAGTTTCCCACTCTAAAGTAACTCCCCTCTTTCTACACAAAGTTTAAGTCTTTATATAATAAGCCAAGAAAGTGAGCTAAAACGGTTTTGCCTAAGGCTACCTAGAAAAACAAGTATGGTATCCTTCTGTTGTTACACAAAATCCATGTCTTTTCTTGACACACAGCTGTTAGAGATAATGGGATTTTCACTAAGGGAATAGAGGTGAGAATCAAACACAAAATTTCAGCTCAAATCAACTCATGGGATAAGGCAGCAGGCCTGGTACAGAATCTGGCTCAGGAGTGCCAGTGGTTTCCAAGCCTTCCTGGGAGCTGGCCCCCAGCCTAGAGCTGCGCCCAGGAACTGTCTGGGGCTGTACAGTTCACCTTCCGGGCTAGCGTGCAGACCCCTCCCTGAGGGAGAGCACCCTTAGCCACGCCCCAGCTCCTACTTGGCGAGCTCCAGGCTGCAGTCACTGGGCTGGGACTGTTGGAGACCACATTTCCTCAGCCACAGCATGGAGCAAAGCAGGAAATATAGGAGGCAGGAACAGTTCTATAAGAAGATTGCAAACCATTTGTTTTTATTTCCTGCGCTGGTTCTTAGGGACTTCGTAGGGGGCTCAGTGTCAAAGGCATCACCGAGAGTCCAATGCAGCTGAGCACATGTGCATGCCAGGCCTTAGTTGTGGCTTGTGGGAAGCTAGTTCCCTGACCGCAGATTGCACCCAGGGCCCCTGCATTTCGAGTGTGAAGTCTTAGCCGCTGGACCACCAGGGAAGTCCCGCAAATCATTTTAAATGTCTCTGGGGGTGCAGTCTGAGTGTAATTTTAAATGGACTCAGATTTGTTCTTGGACTTCAGCTTCCAGAATGTCATTTTACTAGAAGAAGTCTTCCTGATGGTTCTGAGGTATTAGTATTGTGTTTGTTGTTTAAATTGCCTTTGAAAGGCAGAAATACTTGGAATCATGTCCTTGTTCTAGGGCTTCTGGGGTCAGAGAGCAAAAACCAAGCACTCTGTGAGCTGAAGTGGGCCTCACAGTGTTTCTCAATCCTAGAAAGCCACCTCAGGGCTTTTGAAATAGACAGAACCTAGTCCCACCTCAGACCAACTGAGTCATTTTCTTTTGGGGGGGGGGGGGAAGCAATGTATGCTGCTGCTGCTGCTAAGTCGCTTCAGTCGTGTCCAACTCTGTATGACCCCATGGACTGCAGCCCACCAGGCTCCTCCGTCCATGGGATTCTCCAGACAAGAGTGCTGGAGTGGGTGCCATTGCCTTCTCCAGCAATGTATGCTGCTGCTGCTGCTGCTAAAGCACGTCAGTCATGTCCAACTCTGTGCGACCCCATAGATGGCAGCCCAATGTATGAGTCTATTTTAAAAGCTCCCAGGGCACTCTAAGGGCCATCCCAGGTGGTGCTAGTGGTAAAGAATCTGCCTCCTAATGCAGGAGATGCAAGAGATATGTGTTCATTCCCTAGAGAAGGAAATGGCAAGCCACTCCAGTATTCTTGCCTGAAGAATCCCATGGACATAGGAGCCTGGTGGGCTACAGTCCCTGGGATCACAAAGAGTCAGACACAACTGAGCGTACACACACACACACACACACACACACACACACACACACACACAGAGGACTCTAACTTGTCCCCAAGTACTGACCAGAGAGGGGATTCCAAATCGTGATGTTGTCAGCAGACCATGGAGGTATCCTGGGGATTTCCTGGAGAGTTGCAAAAGTTTAAATATTAGTGTTAATATGCTTTATTTAAAACAAAGTTGTAATTCTAGATAGCTATCTTAGAAGGTAGAAGAAGCCAGAAGGATGCAACGAGAGGTAAAATAAACACAACAGGATGGTCCCAAATTTAGTTTTCTCTCTGTTGGTCTAAGTTAGGAAGAACCAAAATAAAGGGAAATGGGGGCTAAGATATAGAAATCATGACAAATTTTGGTATGCAGCATTTTTTTCAATTGTAGTAGTAGTAGTAGTATCAGTCACTCAGTCGTGTCCGACTCTTCTTGAGCCCGTGGACTGTAGCCCTCCAAGCTCCTCTGTCCATTGGATTTTCCAGCAAGAATACTGGAGTGGGTTGCCATGCCCTTCTCCAGGGGATCTTCCCAGCCCAGGGATCGAACCCAGATCTCCTGCATTGCAGGCAGATTCTTTAACGTCTGAGCCACTAGGGAAGCCCATAAGAATACTGGAATGGGTTTCCATGCCCTCTTCTACTTCTGGGTCATGTCATTTTCTGGACCACTGGAGCAGCCATCCTCCATGGACCTAAGCCTGCCAGAGGACAGATATGCCAGCTGGCACCACACACAGGCTCATAGGTCCAAAGGCTCCCAGCATGAGGGACCCATTCCAAGGTCCAGTCCGAGGTTTAGCTGTTGCTAGGGTAACTTCCACTGGGGGAAGGCAGGGGTGCCAATCCAGAGTAGGGCATGAGTGGACACTGTCAGTAATTAGTGCTTCTCAGATTATTTGCTGTGAATGATGTGTTTTAAAATTTTTCATTGACTCCTGGGCCGCTGTCTCAACAAGTGCTGCTGTACCAGGCTGGCATGAGCCTGGTCACATGTAACTCATGCCTGAGCTCAGCAACTCCAGATTCGGCCAAACCCCGTCCAGCTGAGGAGACCCTGACCACACAGCTGGAGCTCATGGAGATGCCAGATTGCCCCACAGGTTTCCGGATGCTGGCTTTCAACTTTCTGTCCTTCTCTCCCTGTGAACTGGTGACAGATAGCAAACCAGGATGCCTGCAGACAACTCTGAGTAGTGCGGGTATAGATTACTCTAGGTCAGATCCTACTGTTATGCTTCACACTTCCCTTTATTATGTACGTCATATATCATAAGAAGTAGAGACAGCAGTTTATCAGAGGCTTAGCAAAACCAGAATAGTATCTAATGTTCAGTTCAGTTCAGTCGCTCAGTCGTGTCCGACTCTTTGTGACCCCATGAGCCACAGCACGCCAGGCCTCCCTATCCATCATCAACTCCCGGAGTTCACCCAAACTCATGTCCATTGAGTCGGTGATGCCTTCCAACCATCTCATCCTCTGTCGTCCACTTCTCCTCCTGCCCTCAATCTTTCCCAGCATCAGGGTCTTTTCAAATGAGTCAACTCTTCACATCAGTTGGCCAAAGTATTGGAGTTTCAGCTTCAGCATCAGTCCTGGGTGTTCATTGGAAGGAACTGTAATTCTAAGCAAACCATAACTATGAATCTTGTGTTTCTGTGCCAATATGTAGAAATAGGGACAGATGAATTGCCACTTTTAAAGTGAGTCATAAATGCGATGTCATATAATAAACATGTGCGTTTAGAAGTTACTCACTAATGTTAGCTCTGGTCCCTTTGTCTCTGTACGATCCAGTGAGCTTCCTACTGATGTTTTAGTAATGACAGCAGCATCGATTTTGTGTTTTGAGTTTAAAGGAAAGGCAGAGGTCCAAAAAATTGGCATTGGCTCTTGGCCATCTTTTCTCCGAAGGATAACTAACGGTTCATAAGGCAGAAGCTGAAAACGGGAGAGACTGAACATTGCTCCTGCCAATATCTAGGACCTAAGACACCAGGGTTGGCATCCAGGGCCTGTTAAAAGGGGGCTTGCTCTGATGAACCACCTCAGCCTAGGGTTGGAGATCCCAAGGGTTGCATTGCATGTATGCACTCTCAGTTGTGTCCTACTATTTTCAACCTCATACACTGCAGCCCACCAGGCTCCTCTGTCCATGGGATTCTCCAGGCAAGAATACTGGAGTGGGTTGCCATGCTCTCCTCCAGGGGATCTTCCCAACCCAGGGATCGAACCCGAGCCTCTTGTGTCTCCTATATTGGCAAGCAGATTCTTTACCACTGAGCCATCTGTTCTACCCGGAAGTGGCACTAACTTGGAGGCATCTTACCCTCTTCCCTCTGGCCCCCAGTGATTTCTGTCACTTTAACCTATGAAACGCATCAACACTCTCCAAGGCCCACAACAGTTTCATCACGTTCTAAACTCAGCTCAAAGTTCAGGATGCCATTATTTGACTCAGGTTCAAGTGAGGATGAGGTTTCTCAGGAATAGCTCTTAAGTGCAACTCTGATGGGGAGCTCATTTCTATCTGTAAGTCTAAAGAGAGAAGTTATGTGTCCTCTACGTGCACATACAGTGGTGGGACAGACACAGGATAATCACTGTAAATATTCTTGTTCAAAAATGGGGAAAATGCAGGCCAAGAAAATGTCATTGATCCATAGCAGTTTTGAAATCTTGTTGGGAAAAAAAATCTTGGAAGTTCTGGGATTAGCTATGAAGGCCCAGAAAAAGGTCTCCTTGACTCTTGACTTCATCCCCCAAGCCATCCTCCTTTTTCAAGAAATGTAGCACTTGTTTGCAGCTGAATACTTTTCTTGACCTGCCTCCTGCCAGTGGAATTTCAGGAGTCCAAATGCCTCTTTATTTTGTGCTTTCTTAATATTCATTCCAGGCCAGTTATATTTCTCCTAACAAAATCCTCTCAAATTTTGTGGGCTGCCTTAGAATCCCTTTGTGGTTCATTCCATTAAACAAAAGCCATGCCTCCAAACCCCTTTCTAATGAAACCTTAGGCTTTTCAGGGTCTGGTTGTTCAACAGAGAGGGTCTTTCACATATACCCCTACTCTTTTAAAGGCCCTCCTGTGTGACTGAGTAGTACTCGGGGGCATCGACTTCGATTGTTCTGTAGACGTAACAGAAGACTTTATACTCCTACCTTCAGCTTCGTCTCTGGGCCATATTTTGCTGAGAGTGCCCTGGATGTAACTTTTACCTGGAAACCATATTTAACTTTGAAAAAGAGAGTGAAAGTGCTAGTCACTTAGTCGTGTCCAACTCTTACTGACCTCATGGACAGAGGAGGCTGGTGGACTACAAGAATACCACCGCAAGAAATGCAAGAATTCTGGCAGGCTGCAGGAATACTGGAGTGGGTTGCCATCCCCTTCTCCAGGAGATCTCCCCAACCCAGGGACTGAACCTGGGTCTCCTGCATTGCAGGCAGATTCTTTACTGTCTGAGCCACCAAGGAAGCCCTTTTAGCTTTAGCGATAGCTGTTTGTTATCTTGAGGGTCTGAGAACTTTCAAATCCAGTAAGTCCTGGCTCCTTTGTGACGAATAGTCCTTCCCACAATTTATGTCTTTTCTCTCGCATGTACTATAAACAGCAAAAAGAAACCATTTGGTACCTTCAACAACTTGCTTGGAAACCTCCTTAGTTCATCTGACATATGTTCTACTTTCCACGTTTCTGCAGGTGATAATGTTGCAAACCTTTCCACCGCTATTTAACCAAAATCCCCTTCCTCCGGTTTCCAGAAATACATTTGTGATTTCCTTGTAAGTCCTAACTCAGAGTCCTCAAAACCTATGGTGCTACTAACAGTCTGTGCAAGGAAATGTATCCTTCTCTAACATTTCCCAAAAGTCCAGGTTCCACCAACCATCTTATTCCAAAGCTACTCCCACATTATAAGGTATTTTTTTATCATGACATCAGACAATGCCTGCAAATGTAGGGGACCCAGGTTCACTCCCTGGGTCAGGAAAATCCCCTAGAGAAGGGAATGGCTACCCATTCCAGTACCCTTGCCTGGAGAAGTCCGGGGACAGAGGAGTCTGGCTGGCTATAGTCTTTGGGGTAGCAAAGAGTCAGTCATGACTGAGTAACTAACACTTTCACCCCATTTCCAGGTACCAAAGTATATGTTTTTTAGCTATATCGCTTAGTCAGGAAGATGCCCTGGAGGAGGAAATGGCAAAGCACTCCAGTATTCTTGCCTGGAAAATCCCATGGACAGTGAAGCCTAGTGAGTTACAGTCCATGGAACATGCACCCATGCAAACCTCCACAAAATGTTACCTGAAAACTTAGTATCTTAGATCAGAAAAACATTTCTTATTTCATAGTTTCTGTGGGTCAAGGGTCTAGGAGTGGCCAGCCAGGAGGGTTGTTGCTCAGGGAATCTCATGTGGCTACATCACAATATTTTCTGAGGCTCAACTGGGACTCAGTGTCAACTGGGTCTGCAGAATCCACTTCTTAGCTCACTTCCGTGCCTGCCTTAGAAGATCTGCTTCCAAGCTCACTTATGTAGTTGCTGGCAGGCCTCAGGTCCTTGCCATATGGGTCTCTGTATAGGCTGCCTGGATGTTGTCATGATGTGGTGGGTGCTGATGAGAGACAGAGAGAAAGAATCAGAGGCTAGGAGAAGGTGGCCACTAAGGAAGCTGCGGTTGTTTTGTAACCTAATCTCGGAAGTGACAGCCCATCACATGTGCTGCGTTCTGTTCCAGGAAATGAGTCTGTAAATTCTCAAGGTGAGGGATTACGCCAGGGCATGGATTCCAGGAGGCACAGGTCCTGGAAGGCTGTCCTTACATCCCACCACCCTAGATTGTGCTTCGGTCACAAATGACCCCAAATAGCATTAAGAATGCTCTGGTTCTTCCCCATGTCTTCATTATATGACCTGACATAGCAGAATGATTGAAATTGTGAAAGACGGATAATGTGTTCCAGGAAAAGGAAGGAATATTAATACTTTCACACTGCTAATGATGGCAAATCTTAGTAGAATCACTTTGGAAAATAGTTTATAATTATCTAATAAAATTGAAAATTATCTAATAAAATTATAAAAGTTTATAATTATCTAATAAAATTTCTGACTCAGAAATGACATACCTAAAAATGTACCCCTGAAATGCATGCATATGTGCACAAAGAAATATCTGTATCTTTCTGTATCTATCTCTTTACCTACACATACAAGAATATTTTAACAGCTTTATGACTATTATCTCAAGCAGGAAAAAAAGTTACCATGATCAATAAAATGGATAAATAAATTGTTTATCTACACAGTGGCATGATACACAGTACTGAAAATTAACAAATTTACGGCTGGATGAAAAAGCAGGTGAAGCTCACGAACATAGTGTTGAACAAATGTTCCCACACAGGTGAAGCTAAGCCTTAGTGTTTAGGAAAATGCATGTTCATATAAGACCCTGATGCTGGGAAACATCGACGGCAAAAGAAGAAGAGGGCAACAGAGGATGAGATGCGCAAACTATGGGAGATAGTGAAGGACAGGGAGACCTGGCGTGCTGCAGTCCATGGTGTTGCAAAGAGTTGGACACGACTGAGTGACTGAACAACAGCAATTATACAAGCACACAGAAAAACAAAAATGCGACTTCCGTGAAAGTCAGGACAGCGGTCACTTTTGATGAGAGCAGGGAGGGGGCTTCCGAGAAGAGGTAGTGTCCTGTTTCGTCATCAGGCTGCAGTAAACATATTTAAATTTATTAAACTCTCATGTTTAGTTCATTGAACCCCAGAGTGGGGAGATGATGTCACAATTTCTCCTAAACCTTTCATATCCCCCCTTAGAGAAGACAGAAAACAGAGGGAAAGAGGCTGATACAATATGGACCTTAAAATCTGGCCGTCGTTCCCCTAGAGGCCCTTCCTCTCTGAGTGCCTCTGGGTCCCTGGAGCTTTCTTGCAGCTCATGTCGCCACGCTCACTGTCATCTCCCCCATGATCTTCGTCACCAGTGGAGTTATTGTCATGCCCTGTGACCTAAAAGAGCTGATGCTTCCTAGTCTTTCATCACAAGCATAGAACATAGTTGGCATTGTTGTTGTTCAGTCGCCAAGTCATTTCTGATTCTTTGTGACCCCATGGATTGCAGCATGCCAGGCTTCCCTGTCCTTCACTGTCTCCCACAATTTGCTCCAACTCATATCTGTTGAGTCAGTGATGCCATCCAACCATTTTGACCTCTGTTGCCCCCTCCTCCTCCTGCTTCAGTCTTTCCCAGGATCAGGGTCTTTTTATAAGAAAGTAAATATTTTATGTTCAGCTACGTAGTAATTGGAGAAGGAAATGGTAACCCACTCCAGTACTCTTGCCTGGAAAATCCCATGGATGGAGGCGCATGGTAGGCTATGGCCCATGGGGTTGCAAAGAGTCAGACACGACTGAGCAGCTTCACTTACTCACTCACCTAGTAATAATACATGGCTATAACTGAAGTCTTCAACTTCCAGATGGATAACTTCACAACCCATTTTTAGATGTGAAGGCTTTAAACTTAAATTCTTAATTTAGGCTTTTGCTGGTGGCTCAGCAGTAAAGAACCTGCCTGCCAATGCAGGGGACATGAGTTTGATCCCTGGGTCAGGAAAATCCCCTGGAGAAGGAAATGGCAACCCACTCTAATATTCTTGCCTCGGAAACCCCTTGGACAGAGGAGACTGGCAGGCTACAATCCATGGAGTCACAAAAGAATCAAATACAACCTAGTGACTCTTGAGAATCCCTTGGACTGCAAGGAGATCCAAGCAGTCCATCCTAAAGGAGATCAGTCCTGGGTATTCATTGGAAGGACTGATGCTGAAGCTGAAACTCCAGTACTTTGGCCACCTCATGCGAAGAGCTGACTCATTGGAAAAGACCCTGATGCTGGGAGGGATTGGGGCAGGAGGAGAAGGGGACGACAGAGGATGAGATGGCTGGATGGCATCACTGACTGATGGACACGAGTTTTGTGAACTCCGGGAGTTGGTGATGGACAGGGAGGCCCGGTGTGCTGCGGTGCATGGGGTTGCAAAGAGTCGGACACGACTGAGCGACTGAACTGAACTGGACTAGTGACTAAATGATAAGATACAACAATGTATACTTTAAAGTCAGGAGTGAGACTGGTGCTCTGTGTAATAAAACCCTGTGAGTTTTAAGGAATATAACTAAATAATTTGCCCCCACTGTATAACTCTTGTGCATTGACTGGTTCCCTCATCTGTTAAAAAGGAAAGTTTGCCCTCGATCTTCAGGCACTGAACACTGTGCTTTGGCAGGAGGAAGCCATGGTGCTGGATGCTCAGGTGGAGAGGAACAGGGCAAGACGGTTCCTACTCGCTCAGGGAGCCTCCAGTTAAGGAAACAGGAGAAGCGCAAACGAGGCTGGATCAGAGCAAGGCTGTGATGGCTTTAAAACTCTGTTTGGAAATAATCAAAGCACTTGGATGTCCACCCGTGTGGTCAGAGAAGCTTAGCTAGCCTTCATGGGCACAGTGACTGGCTTGCTCGGCACTGAGCCACAAGCTTAGGAATGCTGTAGCATTGTTCTTCATGGTCGTGATGCTCCTCTGCACGTTAGAAATTCTGATTCCATAACTACACGAGGGGACATTTTCTTTGATGATAGCCTGAGTGTGATGCCCTCATTCACACTGTGCAAATAAATGAACTTACTCTACAGGGACAAGTTGCCACCGCTAATGTCACATGACACCAGTATAATCCAATATTTCAAATAAATATTTGCAACACTCTGACAGGTGCTGTCAGGCTCTAATGCCTCCTTTTTTTGTCATGGTGCTCTAACAGACTAAAATGACGTAACATTCGTGTGACGGTAGATGACGGCACTGAGGAGGTGAGGCACTGGTCCCTCAATCCATGTGACAAAAGCTGAGTGCAGAGAGCAAGTGCTGCACAGACACTCAGCCTCCCAGGCTGCCCATCCCACTGGAGTGCAGGTACGGGCGCAGAGTCCCATCGCTGGTGTACCTGCTGCAGCTGAGAAGGAAGAAGGGCCCACAGGGAAGCTGAAGGATGCAGACAGAATGGTCCCCCAGGGCGTATTTTTTTTCTCAGGGTGACTCAAAAGGGATTGTCCTTGTTGCTGCTCAGTCACTCAGTGCAACTCTCTGCGACCCCATGGACTGTAGGCCGCTAGCCTCCTCTGTCCATGGGGATTCTCCAGGCAAGAATACCGGAGTGGGTTGCCATTTCCTTCTCCAGGGGATCTTCCTGAGGGATCAAACCCATGTCTCCTGCATTGGAAAGTGTTTTTGTTTTCGTTTTTGCTTTTTACCACTGAGCCAAAAGGGAAGCCCAATTTATTATTTTGTTAAAGAAATCCTCATCACCACATGTTTAATTTTGATATTAGAGTGTTTAGGTCATTTTCCATGTTCACATAAAGTGATTTTCTAATAGACATTTTCGGGAGTCACAAACTTAAGTTTTTCTTCCGTAGATTCAAAAGATACAGTGTCAGGAAGACGGAGGAGAAAACAGTAGAAAACAGAAGCTGTCTGAGCCTGAGTAAAGAAGAGCAGTGGGTACTGTCTCCCAGTGTGATGTGTCTTCTGAACCCAGTGGACTGGAGAGCTTTGAGAGCAGCCTCGGGCTAAAGCTGAGCATCTCCCATTCCAGAATAAGCAGACTTTTTTTTTTTAACAAACCTGAGTTAGGATAGATTCCTCAGAGGTTAATTTGTCTTCAAAATCATTGCAGTAAGGTCCTATCTATGGGGTGCTGAAAATACTGGAAGTGGTTAGATTTTATCAGTAAAATATGAAATGAGTATTTGATGTCCTGTAGACAACCTACCTTGTGGACTTCCTGGTGGTGCCAGTGCTAAGGAGTCCACCTGCCGAGGCAGGAGACACAAGAGACATGGGTTGGATCCCTGGGTCGAAAAGATTTCCAGGAGAAGGGAATGGCAACTCACTCCAGTTTTCTTGCTTGGAAAATCCTGTGGAGAGAGGAACCTGGGGGGCTACAGTCCCTAGTTGGGCTACAGTCCATAGGGTCGAAAAGCATTGGAGATGACTGAGGGGACTTGGCACAAGCACCCACCTAAGGTCTCTGTGACTATGAAGAGCCCCAACGCTGTGTCATTGATCAGCTCCTAGCGTCCAGAGTTCAGCCCTGACTCCCTGTAACTGTGAGACCAGCCAAGTCTCTGGTCCTGTTGAGATCTCACCTCTTTTTCTTCTAGAAAGACAGCAGATTAAGTCATTAGTAAGACCACTTCCTCACCTAAAATTCTGTGGTTCTTCTGTCAAATCGCAGATTACAATGAGTGAAGACTCAAGATATCATTTCTGGAAGGTTGCTGACCTCTAGTGTCAGCACAGATCTGGAAAGGAAATTCAGACCTCAGTGTTAATTTCCTGTTCCCTGGTGGCTCAGAGGTCAAGAATCTGCCTGCCAATGCAGGGGACCTGGGTTTGATCCCTGGGTCAGGAAGATCCCCTGGAGAAGGAAATGGCAACCCACTCCAGTAACCTTGCCTGGGAAATCCCATGGTCAGAGGATCCTGGAGGGCTACAGTCCATGGGGTTGCAGAGAGTCAGACAGGACTTAGTGACGGAGCACACTGCATGTGTTAATTTCACATTCCTATCAAGACTTCCCCACCCCTTTTCCAGTTTCCTTATGGAGGAGAAGAAAATGTAAAACACTTCAAATTAAAGTTCTATTAACTAAAGCTTCATTTACAGAATAAATATTTCTGCTGACATTTGACAGATTATATCAATTTTGAACCTCAAATTTTAATAAGGTATTACCAAGCCCAAGAATAAACAAGCTAATCAGGCCCACTTTTCTATTTCCTCCTTTGTATTAAATGATAAGTGAATTTAAAGCTATGCTTTGTCTTATTAATATCTGCTAAATATGGATGATATACTGAATATATATTTATTCTTAAACTCATTTGGAGGCAAATATTTACAAGGCTTTTCTGTTATAATCTGATTTTAATATCTCAACTGAAACTGATTTATAGCACGTGACTTCAAATGTGGTGTTAGTTAAAGAGGCCAAGAATTAATTAGCTGATTCTATCAAGGGTTTTTTTGAAAGTTATTTTTAAAGGGAGGGGGGAGAAACTTCTTTTTTTTTTTTTTAAGTCAAATTTTAATTGTAGGAATTTTCATGGCAAATATCAGAGTTCCAAGTAAACAAATCTTTAATAATTTGCCTGTGCATATTTGGTTTTACATAACATTAACTGAGTGAGCACCTCACTTTAATAGCCTCTCCATCCTGTGAAGACCATTTCTAGCATGCAAGCGGATGTTGTGCATGCTGGAATTAGCTCCTGAGGAAGTTAGTCAGTTCTGTTTCTTGGAGTTCTTTAAAACTTGCTGGATATGAACCACGGGTGGGTGGAAGCTGGTGACAGCCAGTCTAACGTCTCTCCGCTTCTGGCTATCAGCTAAGGAACGCTGTACACCTGCCACGTTGTGTTTAGAGACCTCCCATCTTGTCTTGTAGATGCATAGAGAGGATACAGACCTCTTTGTCTAAACAGATTAGTTACATGGTATGTGTGTGTGCTCAGTTGTGTCTGACTCTTTGCGACCCCATGCTTTGTAGCCCGCCAGGCTCCTCTGTCCACGGGATTTCCCAAGCAAGAATGCTGGAGTGGGTGGCCATTTCCTTCTCCAGGGGATCTTCACAACCCAGGGATCGAACCCACATCTCCTGCATTGACAGGCGGATGCTTTACCACTGTGTCACCTGGGAAACCATATCCTTGTAATGCGGGAAGATTAACTGGTAAACCTGAGCCACTCAAAGAGTGCTTGCTGTGTGCAAGGCACTAAACAGATTGCAAGGCAATCTCAGTTTCTTCTTCTGAGAGTTTTATGCTGGTCAATTATGAATTTAACACAGAAAGTGAGTTTAAGAATTTAAAACAGAAGTGTTAAACTTTGTAACAAAGTTAAATAAGTGTTAATATATACATTGAAAATAAAATATAAGGATTCTTTATAGAACAGCACACCTAATTTAGAAAAGAAGTGTTTCAGATACTGGGCCCGTTCGTGCCATAAAGCTCTCCTCCACTGTATTAGTCATGGTCCTCCAGAAAAATATAACCAATAGGATGTACACACACACACACACACACACACACTCACATCCTGTCGGGCTTCCCTGGTGGCTCAGATGGTAAAGAATTTACCTGCCATGCAGGAGACCCAGGTTCAATCCCTGGATTGGGAAGATCCCCTGGAGAATGGGGATGGAGTGGATTGTACTCTGGTGTTCCACTCCAGTGTTCTTGCCTGGAGAATTCCATGACAGAGGAGCCTGGTGGGCTACAGTCCATGGGGTCGTGTAGAGTCTACCACGACTGAGTGACTAACATTAACACACACACACACACACACACACACACACACACACACACACACACATATAGAATGAGTGAGAAAGAGAGGGTGAGAGACAGAGAAAGAGACAGAAAGAAAGATTTGCAAAAATGGGTGCCGGGGTCCAGCCCTGGTGGATCCAGGGTAATTCGAAGGGGAGACGGAGTAGGCGTCCTAGGAAAAAACTTATTTAATTACAGATATAAAGAGAGATTAGAAAGGAATAGTGTAGTAGGAAAATTAGTGGAGAAAAAGAGGCTGAATAACTTGGTTTACGTGGACTACCAATGAAACTCCAAGACAAGGAATTTGCACCATCTCCTTTGGGCCACCGGCGCCCGTTTGAATATCGGAGGGTGCCCCGCCTTGGGCTCCCTCTCTCATGGATCTTAGAAGCCAGGGCAAGTAAGTAGACGTGGTGAGTACCCACACTCCAGATGGGAATTCAGCCAGAAGGGGAAAGAAAGAACGACACGGGGGAATCAGTCTTTCCAGAAACTGATCCGATTTCTTTATTTTTTAGGTTTGCTTATATACTTTTTGTTATACATAGGGATGAATACAGAGTCACAGGGGGGTCAGCAGACCTGACCCTTCTCAAAATCAGGTGCTTCATATAAAACTATACAAAGGTCTTATGGGTTTTACATCATCTTCTGGCCATGAGGCCTGCTGACATTTTATGGCCCTTTGTGATAATGGTCAGTTAACCAGAAAACTTATTTTTTCCAGAGGTGATTTTTTCTTAAACCAGGTGCCACCCTCCGAATAAAGTTGCATTCCTATAGGGTGAGGGTGTAGTGGGTTACAATCAAGAAAGGAATTTACTTAGCCTACAGTTTAACATGATTAATCTTAAAGGTTAATACTTATTTCTCCTATATGCTAGTTATATTCATTGTAAGGGCAGGGAATATGGAGATTTAGCAGCAAATATTGGCTCAACAAATGAAAACCCTTCACCAATATAATTTCTAATCAACCCACTATACTATACTAATAATTTTATAACTTCTCAAAAGAGTCTGTATTTAGAAAATTTTAAAGCATCTCGTGCCTCTCACAGTTGGGAGGCTGTAAACAATCACATGTGGCTGGACGAACCCGCTCAGGCAGGCTAGAGAACCTTCAGAGGAGTTTGTAAGTTGAAACACTCTTGTCATGCCCAGGAATTTTTATTAACTGGAGCTGCAAGTTAACTCCTTCTCCGAGAGAAATGGTGATGGGGGAGAGCCCCCCGTAAAGTCAGAGGTGTAGGTGAGAGCATAAATCAGACTCTGGGTTTGGGGGTAGATGCTCAGGAACAGGGGGTTTCCTGAGGCTTGATCCCACCTTTGCGTATGCCAAAGCCTCCTTCCTCATGACCTTTGCCATGGGCGGACTTACTCACGCTGGCTCCCGGCAAATGGGCTTGTGTGAATATGCTCCTGCTAAGTTGCTTCAGTCGTGTCCGACTCTGCGTGACCCCACAGATGGCAGCCCACCAGGCTCCCCCGTCCCTTGGATTCTCCAGGCAAGAGCACTGGAGTGGGTTGCCATCTGATGTATGGCAGGTGGGCAGGTTGGACATTTAGCAGAAGTCACAGTTTCGAGTCTAACGGCAGTCTGGAGGCAGAATTTTCTCTTTCTCAAAGGACCTAAGACTTTTCTCTTAAGTCCACCCGCTGCATGAATGAGGCCCACCCGCATCATGAAGAGTCACCTGCTTTACTCGGAGTCTGCTGGTGTTAAGTGTTAATCACATCTGAAAATACCTTTGCAGCCTTATCTGGACTGGTGTTTGACCAAACAGTTGAGCACTAGAGAATAACTAAGTTGACACATACAATTAACCATCACACCCTGTAACACTACTATACATGGGCTTGATTTAATATTTTATTAAACGATCTTTTGCTTTTCTCATAGAGTTATTCACTTGACCCGATTTGAGAGAAGCTGAAATGATGAAATTATTTTACTTTGTGAAGAAATTGCTCATCATGATTAGTCCCACCTTGGCTTTTTTCTCTTCTTCATGTCTGGGACTTAGAAGAGTCCATTTTTATTTGCAGATTTATTTCTTTTATCTTTTCCCTATAAATGATGCTGTGGGTCCTTGCCCAGATAGTCATTCAACTTGGTCTTAAGTATCAAGTCCATTTAGAAACCGTGAAGGTTGATTCTGTGCGTTAACTTGGCTAGGCCACTGGGGACAAATACTTAGTCCCACGTACTGCGTGTTCCTGTGAACGTGGGTTTTGGATGAGATTAACATCTAAATAAGGGCTTCCCTGGTGGCTCAGATGGCAAAGCATTCAGCTCCAATGTGGAAGACCTGGGTTCTATTCCTGGGTTGGGAAGATCCCCTGGAGGAGGGCATGGCAACCAACTCCAGTATTCTTGCCTGGAGAATCCCATGGACAGAGGAGCCTGGCGGGCTACAGTTGGACTGTAAAGAGTCGGACTCAACTGAGCAACTGAGTACAAACCAAAAGCAAACAAACAAAAGTCTAAATGAGTGGAGTTTGAGTAAAGCAGATGGCGCTATAATGAAGGTGGGATTCTCCCAGTCAATCGAAGGCCTGAATAGGACAAAGACTGACCTCCACCCAGCAAGAAAGAATTCTGACAGCTGTGAGGCCCTTGAACTTCTCCCCATCTCCTCCTCCCCACTGCCCTCCTCCATTGCAAGCCCTTGGAAATTCAGCATAACTACTGATTGATTTCCTGTTGCTTCCTTACCCTCCAGACCTACTTTGCTTGAAGAAGTCTACATTCTTTTGTTCTTTGGTATGTCTGTTTCATCATTCATAGTCTTTATCACATAAGCTTTTTGGGAATCTAAGGAGTTAAATTAACCTGTCCATGAAAGTTTGCTTCCCACGAGAAGGCCAATAACCTCCAGAGAGGGCTTTGAAGACATTTTCCCATCAAATCTTTTTTCTCTATAAATTAAAAAAATAATAATAAAGATGCTTGCTCCTTGGAAAGAAAGCTATGATAAACCTAGACAGTGTATTAAAAAGCAGAGACATCACTTTGCTGACAAAGGTCCACATAGTCAAAGCTGTGGTTTCTCCAGTCATCATGTAAGGATGTGAGAGTTGGACCATAAAGAAGGCCAAGCACTGAAACATTGATGCTTTCAAATTGTGTTGCTGGAGAAGATTCTTGTGAGTCCCTTGGACTGCAAGAAGATCAAACCAGTCAATCCTAAAGGAAATAAATTCTGAATATTCATTGGAAGGACTGATGCTGAAGCTCCAATACTTTGGCCACCTGATGTGAAGAGCCAACTCACCGGAAAAGAACCTGATGCTGGGAAAGATTGAAGGCAGGAGGAGAAGAGGGCAGCGGAGGATGAGTTGGTTAGATAGCATCACTGACACAATGGACATGAATCTGAGCAAACCCTGGGAGATAATGAAGGACAGTGAATCCTGGCATGCTGCAGTCTGTGAGGTCACAAAGAGTGGGACAGAACTGAGCAACTGAACAACAAAAATAACGGTATTTTTTATATGTTTACTTGGCTACATACGTCTTACTGACCTGGGATCACACCTGGAGCCCCTGTTTTGGAAGCACAGAGTCTTAGCCACTGGGTCACCAGGAAAGTTCCCCCCTCCCACTTCTATAGCCTTAGTCTTTCTGGTCTCTGACAGTCTTCTCCAATGTCTGCATCTATTTGAAATTTTTTGAAGAGCAAGTTTAGGAATTAAAGACAGCTCTTGTTGAGGCCATTAGAGAGGACCATGTGAATTACTGGATGATCCTGGAGACATAATTGAGACCTTGGCAGGCCTTGGTCTGTGAACACTCAGCCAGCAGGTGGTAGCGAGTTCCAATACCAAGCTCAGAAAGCATGCCTCCAGGATCTGTGATGGACACAATCCAATTCTAATACCTTGTGTCAGGCGTTCCAGCTGCCCTCTAACCATTCTTAATAATAAGACAAAAGTGATATTTTAGGGTAACAGTTAATAAATAATGTGACTTATCCAATCACACCTTTCACTAAAATATTATTATCTTTTGGCAGATTCATTACTGTAGAGACATCAGGACCTGATGAAACATCCTCTAATTCTACCACTAGTACATTTTCCAGAGTTGTCTTTCTTTTAATTTAATTCTCCCACTCTGAAAGCATACTGTCCATTGCAATTACTGAATGTACATTTAATCTCGCATAACTAAGGCATTTTAATCTTTTCTTATGGAGAGATGATTAAAAGGTCCTAATATTGCTATGATATGGATACATTTCATCCCAACCAAATGAATCAAAGTTTCCTTTGTTCTCATAACTGTGAGTGAAGACAAATGAAATCTCCAGACACTTTGTTGCGGAGGTGAAGCCACCTCTCAAGGTGTGATAAATAACTATTTGTAGACAGAGTCTATTGAATAGAAGGTTTCCAGAGCTTCCTTGGGCAGAGGTGAGCCTAGAGGTGTAGAATGGTAAGAGAAATTTTCATAGTTGTTACTGTAGCTTGATTTATAGTCTTTTGTATTTTCCCAAAGCAATAAATCTCAGCACTTTTTAAAGGCTGTGTTGCACAAGAGAGCTATTGGATCACGTTAAAACTTCAAGGGGATTATTTTGTTATACCATGGGGTTGCAAAGAGGCAGACATGACTGAGTGATTTTCACTTTCTTTCTTTCTCTTCCAATCCTAAAGGAAATCAACCCTGAATATTCACTAGAAGGACTGATGCTGAAGCTGAAGCTCCGAGACTTTGGCCATCTGATGTGAAGAACCAACTCATAGGAAAAAGACCCTGATGCTGGGAAAGACTGAGGACAGGAAAAGAAGGGGCAGACAGGATGAGATGGCGATGACATCATTAACGCAATGGACATGAGTTTGAGCCAAGTCCAGGAGATAGTAAAGACAGGGAAGCCTGGTGGGCTGCAGTCCACGGGGTGACAAAGAGTTGGTCAGGACTCAGTGACTGAAAAACAACAATATTTTCACACTGATAGTTTCAAATTTTAGTTAACATGTCAGTACACTAGTACAGAATAAAAGAAAGCTAACAAATTGTTTAACTTCTTCAAAATCAGCACTTTTTTTTTTTTTTTTTTTTTTTTTTTGATTCTCACTGTCCTATATCCTCAGCACACAGCATGTCTCATTAAAAAGATTTTATAGCCGGAATGTTTGCCATTCCAAACCTTAACCTATTATCAGCTCTAGTGAAAATACATAAATATACATCTGCAGTGTGTTATTTATCTCAGAAAGTAATCTCCCCATGACTCTTTTGCATGGCCTTTAACCATTGACATTGGTATATTCATTATAATTTTACTGGTCACTGTTTCATGAGGAAGGGCATCACACTGTATTATGTATTTTCATAATATCTTGTGCTTGGTTGAGGGATGTCATATCCTTTTTATTCAACCTCTGTTTCTCAGCCACATCCATTCATGACCTAATTCTTCCTTTCAGAACTGTGGTTTCTAAACAGGCTGCAGATGAACAAGTTTGCATTCGGGAAACAAAGCAACTCCAATTGGACTTTTATTGTGCATTTATTCCTCCAGGATTATTTCATATTTATTGAAAGTTGGTAAAACAACAATCCTTTCCAGACTGATAGTGATCTGATAATCAGTGTGAAGTATATTTGCAAAACAGGTCAGGAGTAACCTGTTTCTCTGTGAAAGAAACATTCAGATTGCTGAAACAGCCATTTTCATGGATACACTTGAGCTTTTAAAACATACTCTTTTTTTAAAAATAAATTTAATCCCTATTTTCTTATTGGGATTAGGACTCTCTTGTTTGTTTAATTTTTATTTATTTAACTATTAATTTTTGACTGTGCTGGATCTCCGTGGCTGCACGTGGACTTTTCCCTAGTTTCCGCGAGCAGGGGCTACTCTTTGTTGACGTGTGAGGGTTTCTCCTTGCGGCGGCTTCTCTTGTGGTGGCTTGTGGGCCTCATTATCTGTGGCGCATAGGCTTGGTTGCTCCACGGTACATGAAATCTTCCTGGATTCTTCTTTGAGAAAGAACACATTTTCTTTCCATCTTCTGTGTATGCTGCTTCCTTACATTTTCTCATGAAGCTTCGTGTAAGCTTGCATGAAATGTTTATTAAATAAATTTGTAGATCATGAATAAATGGTATAAATGGGCATAAGAAACTGTTCAAGGATGTTTCACTCTTGTTTTGGGTCAGTGTGGGATATTGGCTGAATCCGAAGTTTGTAGAAAGAATATCTAAGAACTTTGAGCCATACATAAATTCATGAGGCTGTAGGAACACTTTGTTTGCATATTGCTTCTTTGTTATCCAGGAACTGCTTTGATTATTTGGGCTGAGGTGTTGACAGCTTGGGGTGTATGCCTTGATTACATAGGTAAAGGAGTATACATTAAGCTGAATAGAAAGCTGATGGCAGTGTAGGCTAAGTGCATTTAATTAGCTTCGTATTCAACTACCCTATTCATTATTTCTCCCTCTAAGGATGAGATGGGTGTGTGTTCGGGTGTGTGCTCATGTGTGTGCTCATGTGTGTGTGTGTGTGGGTGTGTTTATGGTGGGAACAGAAAGTTGATGCTATTGGCACAACTTTTTGGATGGGCTCTGGGGAGTATAAAAGAAAGCTTTTATTTGTAAAATGTAAAGCTCCATTTACAAAAATGTAAACCCTTGAACATTTCCAAGGGGACCTCAAGGGTTGAATTGTTAATGCAGCATTTCTACACTGATAAATGTGAATTTTCTGGTTAACAATATTAGTACTACACCAGGGTAAATAGACAGCTATTCTAATACCAACATGTCACTACTAAGCTCTCCTGGGTGAGAAGAGCTTTGCTGCGGTGAAATTGGGGAGTGGCCAGTGTCTTCCTTAGTTATGCAGATTCCCTGTAGGTGAAATGGAACTGGGAGAAAAACCATCATTTGAGATTTTTTGTATTGCCTTTAGAAATAAAACTTTTAATTTCATGAGACTCTTAGTAAAAGTGAAGAAACTGACAAGGCAGTAAATATCTAATATAGTGTTATTTTTATTTTATTGAGTATTTTTTTGGCAGTTCCGCGTGGCTTGTGGCATCTTTGTCCCTTAATCTGGGATGAAACCCCAGCCAACCTCAGTGAGAGCTCAGAGTTTTAACCACTGGACCACTAGGGAAGTCCCTAGTGTTGTTTTTAACTATTATCCTTTGACTGAACATGATAATAGGGAAGGAAATGCAAACCTCATTTTGTTATCTGAAGTAGTTCACCTCTGAAAAGGAATTCAATTGTAGAATTACTCAGTAATTAAGATAAAGAGATTTGAAGTCAGGACAGACCTGAATTCACACCTCAGCTCTGTGTCTTACTAGTAACAGGACTCCTGCAAAGGGTTTGAAATTTTCTCACCTTCAGTATGTAAACGGAGAATCGTAATGAAATTTCTTCATATGGTTATTGTGAAAAGCAAAACATATATAAAGTTCTTAGCAAGATACCAGGCCTATAATAATAATAATCCTAAACATATGGCTTTTAACAAATCTCAAGGTGAAAAACTAATGAAATATTTAAGAAAAACAACATCCCCCTGCCATCATTTACCGTCTCTTCAAGTTGGACTATTAGAGTTTTCCCTAAAGTTATATACCTGTTTTACTCTCTCTCTCAAAAAAAAAAAAAAAAAAAAAATCCCCAAACATTTTAAGAATAAATGACCTGTTAAAAGTACAGAAAAATCATGCCTTGACCTTGAGGCAGAGTTTATGAATTCTGAAAGGGTGAAGAAAAACATAATAATTAACTGTACCTAGCCATGCAAACAGTTATTGTGGAAGTCCTGGTCCAAGTGTTTTTATCACAGCTGTGCAGGTTTCAACAGGCTCTGCTACATTTAGTCACAGGATAGCCTTCAGGGATAGGATGGCAGTGAGCAGGATGGAAGGCATTTTTCCTTCTCATTCAGGGACTCCCAAGTCTTTTCTGGGGAAAGGAAGAGTCATTGAGCTGAACTGTCTGCTTCTTTCTGAATTAAAGTCCTCCTAGACGCTCAAGCCCTACTGTCTGCAAGAAACACATCTTCAACGCTGTTCTTGGCTGCTGGCTTGGTTTGCATCCTTTTATGATTAAATGTATACTGGATACCATATCATTATAAAGACTGACCCCAACACTACTTATGTTTGACTGAACTATTGACTTGCTGTGTATTTATGTCAGTGTCCAAGATGCAGAAATAATGGGACTTGCTTTGCCCAATACTATAATTTTGCTTGCCTTGTTATTTTTGTTCAGTCATTAAGTCATGCTTGCGACCCCATGGACTGCAGCACGCCAGGCTTCCCTGTCCTTCACTATCTCCTGGAGTTTGTTCAAACTCACGGCCGTTGAGTCAGTGATGGCATTGAACCATCTCATCCTCTGTCGCCCCCTTCTCCTCCTGCCCTCAATCTTTCCCAGCATCAAGGTCTTTTCCAATATGTTGGCTGTTCACATCAGATGGCCAAAGTGTTGAAGCTTCACCAATAGTCCTTCCAATGAATATTTAAGGTTGATTTCCTTTCGGATTGAGGGGTTTGATCTCCTTGCTGTCCAAAGGACTCTCAAGAGTCTTCCCCAGCACCACAATTTGAAAGCATCAATTCTTCAGCAGTCAGCCTTCTTTATGGTCCAACTCTCACATCTGTACATAACTACTGAAAAAAATCATAGCTTTCTATACGGACCGTTGTCAGCAAAGTGATGTTTCTTTCTTGTGTAGACACTGTCAAATTAGAAAACATTTTATAGAAATTTCCTTCCGCTCTACCCTGGTTGAATAGGCAATGCCCATCATCCCCTTTGCATTTAGGATATCACAGTTCACCCTATACTCATAAAAATACCAGTGCCAGATTCTCCTTCAGCCATATGGCCGTCACTGCTTGCTGAATTACATTGGACTGATTTAACATAATGTTTCATAAACATACATGGGAAGCCCACCACTAGACTGGAAAGGAGCTAGGGATCTCCAGAATATCAAGGTAGGGCAATTTGGTATGTGTGTGATTGTGAATATGGTTTCCCTCTCTCCTCTCGGCTAGAGGAAGACACATCAAGGTAGGGCAATTTGGTATGTGTGTGATTGTGAATATGGTTTTCTTCTCTCCTCTCGGCTAGAGGAAGACGCTATAGTAATGTTTCTGCCATCTGACTTTAGAAAGTTTATCGGTCCTTTGAGACAGCCTTCACATCCTTTTATTTCTTAAATTATAAACAAAAGATGCGTCATTTCTATGTATCTAGGCTTTTGTCTTTGATTTTAATATTTCTTTTATTTATTTGGCTGTGCCAGATCCTTGTTGGTTCCCCGACCAGGGATGGAACCTGGGGCCCCTGCATTGGGAGTGTGAAATCTTAACCACTGGACCACCAGGAGAATCTCCTTTTGTCTTTGATTTTAAATGATTAGGAAGAGACCCTAACTGTTTCTTAAGTCATAATAGGGATATACTTGGGGCTTCCCTGTGGCTCAGCTGGTAAAGAATACACCTGCAATGCAGGAGACCTGGGTTCCATCCCTGGGTTGGGAAGATCCCCTGGAGAAGGGAGAGGCTTCCCACTCCAGTATTCTGGCCTGGAGAATTCCACGGACTGTTTAGTCCATGGGGTCGCAAAGAGTCGGACACGACCGAGCGACTTTCACTTTCAGGGATATTGTTAACAATATCTGTTTAGAAGATCCTCATTTTCATTTGACACTTTTTTTTCTTATGGGCACTAATAAATGATAGAAAAATGATTTGGAAGAAGGGACAGTAACACGTAGAATAGATGACTTCTTTGACTCAGAAGATTCTTTCTTCTCTCTCCTCTTTCTCGTGCTTCTCTTTACTCCCCTCCTTTCTGTCACACATACACACAAAACGTACAGGGTGCTCAAAACTTCCCAATGAGTTAACACTGGACAACTCTATAATTAATTTGTGGTTTAAAAATAATCTCCATTATTTATACAACTTCTTAATACCAGACACCTGATATTAAATGTTGAGGTGAAATATAAAATTTTTATTGGCAGGGCAGACCAAAATTTTACTTCTATTTATTGTCATAAATTGACAAGTTAGTCTATACTCTTCAATTTTTTGCAATATTAAAACACACAAGCGTGGGACTCTCCTGCATGAATAGAATCTCTTGGTTTTGCAGAAGGAGATCAGTAGTGTCGTCTCTGGTCTCTGGGTTGAGCTGTGGTCTCTGGTTGGCCCTGGCCTGGCCATGTGGCTGGCAGAGTGGCACCTCTGACTCTGACCTCCTTGTGTCCTGCCTGCATCATCTCCTCTGAGACTTTCCTTCCTCCCCAGAAGCCCCCTGCTCTCCTGTCCTTCGCAGGGTGATTCCTGGGAGGAGGAGGAATTTGGTCCCTGGGCTTCTCAGCCTTCTGTTTGTCTCCCCTCTTTCCCTTACCTTCTCTATTCTCTTGGTCCTTAGGAAAAAAAGAGAAGCCAAAATGTGAAGAAAGTGACCTTCTTTCTCTGAGCCGCTGGTCTTTTCTCCCTTCTCTAAAAAAGAATGACTTCTCTTGGGACATGTACAAAATATTTCACCAATAATTCTCTTTATGTTTACTAGTGTTTTTTTGTGAACTCTGGAACCTGAGTCGATTATGCAAAGAACAGCAACTTCATGGATGTAGAAGATGCTATAATTCTGGATAACATAGTCATGCCAGAAGTGACCTATACAGGTCATCCCATGCCATCTTGGGAATCCCAGGTGGCTCAGGGGTAAAATTATCTGCCTGCCAATGCAGGAGATGGAGGAAATGCTGGTTCAGTCCCTGGGTTGGGACGATCCCCTGGAGAAGGAAAGGGCAACTTACTCCAGTATTCTTGCTGGGAAAATCCCATGGACAGAGGAGCCTGGTGGGCTATGGTCCACGCTGTCTCAAAGAGTTGAACAGGACTGAGAGACAGCACACACACACACACACACACACACACACACACACACACACACACACACACCCCGTCTAAAGACCACTGTAAAAAATGTAAAGACCATTCTTTTGTTTTCCTTTCTGTTTTTCTTTTTATTGAAGCATAATCGCTTCACAGTGTGTTAATTTCTGCCGTACATCCAAGTAGATCAGCCGTATGCATGCGTATATCCCCTCCCTCTTTAGCATCCCTCCCATACTCCTCCCCGCGCCATCCCACCCCGCTAGGTCATCGCAGAGCACCGAGCTGAACTCGCTGTGCTGTACAGAAGGTTTCTGGAGCCACTGACCTTTAAGGTGACCTGAAATTCAATCCACTTTTAAAGAGAGAAAAAAAGAGCATTTCTTTATACAAACACGATCTGGCCGGCTGTAGGTGTTCAGGAAAGAACAAGTACTCAAAATACTTGGAAAACTGCTTATAAAGGATTGAACAATGACCCTCAGGGTTCAGGAGATTTCCTGGGGGTTAATAAGTAGCTGGGAAGAATTGCTGGCCTTCAGCTGTACTCTGGGCAGTTAACCTCAGCCAGTCAGGCCTTGCTAAGAAACACCCTGCACGGTGGTGGTGATTGCTATTGTGAGATGTAAACACAGAGGAACACTTTTGGGCTGATTTTATTTCAATTTGCCCTTTGCTTCTGAAAGACCATGCTGTACTGCTTAAATAGAACATGGGGTAATAATACAGCTCTCCTTACCCGACCACACGCACCTCATCACATTAACCAAGTGGATTGGAACAATGTTTAAAGGGGGAAAAAATTAATATTTTATGAAAGTTAAAAAAAAAACCTGGAGAAAAACTGTTCAACTGCTTAATACACAGTCAAGATTGTACTGAATTTAGAGCAAACCAGTTATAATTGTATCCCACATACAGTTATAAGATTTTTCTAAAGAGAGAGGGTCTTTTCCTTTTTGCTGTGAGAGGATGACTTCAAAAACTTAAAACGGTTTCTGTCCTTTTCTGGCTAAACCTCCTGCTAGCAAAATAGTTAACTAAAAGATTCGTGAGCCAAGTTCACTGGGTTTTAATTTCAAGGGGGAAATAGGGAAAATTTATTTTAACCCTGACGCATTCAGACAGATACTTAGATTTTCCTCTTGTCGCCATGATTCTCAGTTGACTTCATCTTTAGAATACCTAGCCCAAGAGATTAGAGCTTGACTTTGTCATTTCTGTTATTTGCATCCTTAATGAACCAGCTGAGAGGTTGGGGTTTGGTGTCGTGTCAGTCTGACCTCGGGGGAGGACTGGGGCAGCTATCATGAACATCTCCACCTTGGTGTCACTATTCAGGGTGCTAGGGAGTCAGCGAGCTTCAGGCTAGTTCCTGACACACCCACACTCTCTTCTTTACTTCCAGCCAGTGGCTTTACTTCAGGAAGGAAAGGGCTGGTTTGAGCAACAGCTAGGTGGGCAACCTTGAAGGTTTGTAGCACACCCTCCTGGTTGGAGTGAGAATTGCCGGAGGAACGCTTCACTCTGATCCTGGTGATCTGCTCACAGAAGCACTTGTTTGGGATTTGCTGTTGCTGGTCTGAAATTCATTGCTTATTTTTTTGTTCTCCTTCTTTAGAGATTGTTTCTTTTACTTTTGATGCCATTATTTTTGTACATAAATAAATATTTTTTAATTTATCCTTTCAGGACATTGCACACTGATGAACAGGCTAGAAAAGAATAGTGAGTTCAAATTAGCCATTTTCATGCAACAAGCTAAAGGAGAATTCTAGGGAACACAGAGCTGCATATTCTACTGAAAAGCTATAAACAGACTGAATGTTAGCGATAATTTAAGAATTATTATTAAAAATATTTAGTTCCAGTATTCTGAAGGAATGTCCCTTACCTTTTAACTTTTAGCACGATAATAAACATCAGGGTTGTATTTATTGTTTTTAGGGCTGTATACCTTTTTTTCATAGTATTATTTCCTAATTGTATATGCCATCACAGGACTTATGCAGTAAAAACCTACTGTTTCATGTTATTCCTTTTCTTTGTCTCTCCTTTCAATTTACAACCATGAATATGCTGCCAACAAGTCAAACTAAAGAAATCTCTAAATAGATGGTACACTGCTTCCTCAGTAAAAGTTTGGAAGCTCTTTGTCGTGGAAAAGAGGTTGGGATTTTAGAGGCGAGGATTCAAATTCTTGCTCCCCCATTCAAGATTTTGTTGAGGGGACTTCCCTGGTGATCCAGCGGTTAAGACTTTGCCTTCCAATGCAGGGAGAGTGGATTCGATCCCTGGTTGGGGAACTAAGATCCCACAGACCTCACAGCCAAAAAAAAAAAAAAACCAAACAAAACATGAAATAGAAGCAATATTGTAACAAATTCAATAAAGACTTAAAAAAAAATGTTAAAAAGGATTTGTGCTGACTTAGGCAGATTCCCCAGGCTTCCCTGGTGGCTCAGCAGTAAAGAATCTTCCTATGATGCAGGAGACATGGGTTCGATCCCTGAGTTGGGAAGATGCCCTGGAGGAGCAGACTGAAGATTGTTTATACGGCTTCCGTGGCCACACTCTGCGAGTGCCTCATGGAAAGACTCTGACCATCTCTGAATTTTGAATAGCTTTTGACTGAATGTAAGCATGACAAGGGCTTCCTAGGTGATACTAGTGGTGAAGAACCTGCTCGCCAGCCCAGGAGACGGAAGATATATGGGTTGGATCCTTGGGTGGGAAGATCCCCTGGAGAAGGGCATGGCCACCCGCTCCAGAGCCTGGGAAATCCCATGGACAGAGGAGCCTGGCGGGCTACATTCCATGGGGCTGCAAAGCGTCGAACATGACTGGGCACGCACATCTTGGCTTGGTTAAAAGTCCAGACTTCACAAATGTGTTCCTCTTCCCCTCCCACAAGGCAAGAAGCTGTCTGCTGGCTTGGTTTTGCCAAGCTCTGTTGGAGGCCCCCCAGCTTGCCTGCCCGTGTGCCTGCATCCCGCCTCCCTTTCAAAGTCACTCTCTTTCACCCGGCAGGGGCCTTCCCAGAAGGCTACATGGAAAGACAAATAATCTCCCCTTCTGTAACGATTTCAGCCCTGTTCATCTCAGAAACGGGAATCAAGGTGGCAGATTTACTCATGTTTTTGTTGTCAGTCTTCCCCACTGGAGTGTGAGCTCCACAGACGCTGGGGTGTTTGACAGTTTCGTCTCCTGCCAGATCTGACGTGCCTAGAAGAGTGTCTGGCAGAAAATAGGCATTCAGTAAACACGTGCTCAGTGAATTAAGATCCTGTTCATCCACAGGAAGATCCTCAGGAGTAGGATGCAAGGCTCGCAGGTTACTGGCTAATGTGACGGGCTTTAGGGAAAACTAGTCCTGGGTTTGAATATCAATCCTCTCCCTTAGTAGTCATGTGCCCTTAGACATTCATTTAATCTATAAACGTCAGTTTTTCCTTATAAGAGGCAGATAATCCTAGTGGATTATTTAGGGGGGAAGTATAGGGCCTCCCTGGTGGTGCAGAGCTTGAAGCGTCTGCCTGCAATGTGGGAGACCTGGGTTCGATCCCTGGGTCAGGAAGATCCCCTGGAGAAGGAAATGGCAACCCACTCCAGTATTCTTGCCTGGAGAATCCCATGGACAGAGGAGGTTGGTGGGCTACAGTCCACGGGTTGCAAAGAGTCAGACACGACTGAGCGACTTCACTTTCACTTTCATAGGAGATCTCATCTATAAAATATCCAGTGCAGTGCTTGACGCAGAGCAGGTGCTCTGTAGGCTGTAGATACTGTTATTATTACTACCAAGTTGCGGGAGAAGGGGAAGCATGGCTCTTTAGGGCTGAGAGTGGGGGAGGGATACAAGGATAAACTCTGATGAATGGGGAAGTTCCTACCAGGGCAGGGAGAAGCAAGGGAGACCCAAGTACTTTTCCAGGTAGCTCTGGAGATTTTTTTTTTTTTTTTTAAATAAAGGATAAAGGTATGTGATCTCCATGCATGCTCAGTCACTTAGGTGTGTCTGACTCTGTGATTCTGTGGACTGTAGCCCGCTAGGCTCCTCTGTCCATGGAATTTTCCAGGCAAGAATACTGGAGTGGGTTGCCATTTCCTCCTCCAGGGGATCTTCCCAACCCAGGATCTAACCCGCATCTCCTGTCTCCTGCATTAACAGGTGGGTTCTTTACCCGCTGAGCCATCAGGGAAGCCCTCTATAGGTATATTTACAAGTATACATATGCAGTTATATGTGAAATGAGTATGCGCAGTTACACCAGCGTACATATATATATAGGTCTATGTGAAAAGTGAATTCAAACTGTTTGTATTTGAAGACATTTTAGGAAAATTTAAGAAAAGCCTCAGGTCTTAGGAAAGGGTAGAGGGCAGTGGGTTGGGAGGAGGGGATCCCAGGATGTCACAAAACCAGAAACAGGAGGCTCAGTGATCCGAACACTTGGCATGGTTTCCGAATATCTAGTCATCCTTATTTGCATGCCGCAGAAGGAGCTGAGCCTGTTTCCTGCTCATTAACTGTTTATTGGCCTCATGACTAGGGACTGAGTCTGCAACAGAGCAGTCTCTACCTGGATGCAAAGTCGAAGAATGAATGAGGTGCTGGGGGTGAGGAGGTTACCTGGAGAGATCTGGCTGTTCCATACCTAAGCCGTGTCCTCTGAGGAAGCAGTGCTGCCTGGATTTGCAGACTTCAGAGATGCAAGCCATTGACCATTGCCCTCTGGGCTGCTGCTGTTTAGTCGCTCAGTTGTGTTCGGCTCTTTGCAACCCCACAGACTATAGCCTGCTAGGCTGCTCTGTCCATGGAATTTTCCAGACAAGAATACTGGAGTGGGTTGCCATTTCCTGCTCCAGGGCTCTTCCCGACCCAGGGATGGAACGTGCATCTCCTGTATTGGGAGGTGGATGAATTCGTTAAGACAGACTGAGTGACTGAGTGAGGTAACTTCATCTTATCGCCTCCACCGTTTCATTTTAATACCATTGGTACTTAGACCCCTGGATCTGTGTGAGGATTAAGTAAGATGACAGATGCAGAAATACATGGGCCAAAAACTGTTGACTGTCCTGTAGAATTGTTGGCTCTCTTCCTCTTCTTGTTCTTCGCGACCTTCTGTTAATAGTTCCTTCTGACCCCCTTCCTCTGCCTCCCTCTTCCTCTTGCCTCCTCTGTTGAGGCCGTCATCCCTTGGGAAGGAGAAGTTAGGGAGGGTTGCAGTCAGAATCCAGTGCCTCCTCATGGAATTGACGTTGTTCTTTCTGTTCCCAAGGGGAAGAGCAGGGAAGGGAGCCTCAAGGTCGTCTAGGCAAGTGCTGCTTAGCTGGAGAAACTGTCTTTAACCCTAAACAAATCTTACCTAGAATCTGGTGTATAAAACAGATGTTACAACAGAGACACTATATTTTGAGTAGGATTATAAGGGGCTTCCCAGGTGGCACCAGTGGTAAAGAATCCACCTGTGAATGCAGGAGACGCAAGAGACCAGGGTTTGATCCCTGCATGGGGAAGAGCCCCTGAAGGAGGGAATGGCAACCCACTTCAGTATTCCTGCCTGGGAAATCCCATGGACAGAGGACCCTGGTGGGCTACACTCCATGGGGTTGCACAGAGTCAGACATGACTGAAGCGACTTGGCACACACACACACACACACACACACACACACACAAGGATGGAAGAACCACGTTCTCCAGTAAGCTGTGTGAAGACAAAACCGTCTCCAGTTTCCTCATTTTGTAAAGTACAAGAGGACATAGAAGACCTGAAAGGCAACACAACTTGAGGGCAAAGAAAGAACACCAGTGGGCAAGCCTGCTGTCATGACTGAACGACCGTGAAAATTCACTGCTCGGGGCTTTGGTTAAAGGGGAAGCAGCCTAGACACGGTATATAGGAGTGCACTGTTTCATGGGAATCTCCTTAAGGCTGTGAAATCTTCATTGCTTAGCCTGCTCTTCAGAGAGTATATCAACCTCTCTCTGAGCCTCGGTTGGTTCCTCATTTGCGAAATGAAGTGGTTGATGAAATGAGTGCTTTTGTTGTTGTTATGCCATTGCTAAGTCCTGTCCGACTCTTTGCGACCCCATGAACTGAAGCCCCAGGCTCCTCTGTCCTCCACTATCACCAGGAGTTTGCTCAAATTCATATCAATTGAGTCGGTGATGTTATCTAATCATCTCATGCTCGGCCACTCCCTTCTCCTTTTGCCTTCAATCTTTCCCTGCATCAGGGTCTCTTCCAGTGAGTTGGTTTTTCCTAGAAATGATAACTGAGATACTATAATTCAATAATTCCAGCATGCTTCTTTTTTTAAAAAATATTCATTTAGTTGCACCTGGGCTTAGTTGCAGCATGCAGGATCTTCCATTGTGACTCACGGGTTGTGATGCACGGGCTTAGTTGCCCCATGACATGTGCAATCTCAGTTCCCTGCCCAGGAATCAAGCCTGTGCCCCTTGCATTAGCAGGCAGATTCTTAACCACTGGACCACAAGGGAAGCCCCGTCATTCTTCCTTTTTAAATGAAGAAAGCTTTATATAGAACCAATATACAGTGGAGTGAAAGGTGCTTTAGATGGGGACAGCAGGCTTGTCACCCACACATATGTTTTGACCATTATGGATTAGTCACTGTTTAGTTTTCAGGGAATGAATCAGTCAACAAAGTAGGAAAAAAAAAAAAATAAAAGCACAGGTCTCAAGGGGTTGACAGTTTACCAGAGTGCAGCTGTGTGTGCATGCATGCTCAATCATGTTTGCCACCCCATGGACTGTCGTCCACCAGGCTTCTCTGTCCATGGGATTTTCCAGGCAAGAATAGTGGAGTGGGGTGTCCTTTGATGGTGGTGATCTCCAGTAAAAACCCCAGAGACTTTTGATGAAATGTCCACTTGTGTTGGGGGCTTTCAACATTTTACTTTAATCCTTACCTTAGCCCTATAAGGTAGGTGTTGTTATTTCCTTTTATAGGCAAGAACACTGAAGTCAGGGCTTTCACCCAAAGCTGCCAAAAGTGAAAAAGTGAAAGTGTTAATTGCTCAGTCCTGTCCAATTCTTTGTGACCCTATGGGCTGTAGTCCGCCAGGATCTTCTGTCCATGGGATTCTCTAGGCAAGAATACTGAGTGAATTGCCATTTCCTTCTCCAGGAGATTCTGAGTCTCCTGCATTGTAGGAAGATTCTTTATCATGTGAGCCACCAGGGAAGCCCTAAGTCTACTTTTTAAAAAGTGCAGAGAAGCTGGGATTTGCCCCAAATCCTATGACTCTTCCTCCCAGGTCCTCCTTCTTGGTCCTCAGTAACGAATGCCCTCTTGCAAGGGAAAAACCAGAGAAATACTTTCAGGGAACAACAGGCCAGTATAAGGAGTTGTATCTGGGCTTCCCTGGTGGTTAGCGGTAAAGAACCCACCTGCCAATGCAGGAGATACAGGTTCGATCCTTGGGTCAGGAAGATTTCCTGGAGAAGGGAATGACAACCAGTATTCTTGCTTGGAGAATCCCATGGACAGAGGAACCTGGCAGGCAGAGTCAGACACGACTGAGTGACCGAGCAACAAGAACAAGAAGGAAACACATTTAGTCATTCATTTAAGCTAATTCGACAAACACTCTTTTAGGAAGTCTAGGAATCACGCCGTGGCACTTACACTCCTCTGCTTTTGGAGCAGTGCTGAGTAAATAATATTCCCCGGGGTGAAGGAGCCTGAGACTTGGCATCACTTGGTGTCCCCACTACGATAGCGCCGACGGAGTGTAAGGGTGAGCTGACCCACAGTGACGGTCATGCCAACCACGTGGCTGGTGTGCCCCGCCAGGACTTCAACACCATGGCCAGCCGCTCCCACTGCATTGTCTTGGAGAGGGGCCGCCGACGTGCTTCTGTGATCCCCTGTGTCTACTGATCAGCCCCTGTCATCTCTGAGATGGTCCTCACATGCAGTTGAACCTTCCACCCTCCAGACCTGCCTCCCCGCCTCTGTACAATCTCCGGACAGCCTTTCACCTGGGCTGTCAGCACGATGAAGGCTTGATTTCAATACGCTCCCTCATTTCTCTGTTCACTGCTCTGCGGGTTAATGCAGATTCCAAACTTCAACAAGCAGCTGTTAAACATGTCATTAACACTGCTTGGGCTGCAAATGAGACGCTGCTACTGGGATTACTCCGTGAGCTATAGTTTTGTGATGAGCTTTGTCACTCACAGCTGACCCACTGTGTACCGAATGGAACTCAGATTATCTCCTTTCTTCCTCTGACTCTCGTCATTTTTTTTTTCCCACAAAGAATTACTATTCTACTCCCCGAAAGATTGATTACTTGCACAAATAAGAGAGTCTGAGACATTAATACAAAATTCACAGGCTTTTCTTTATCTCAAACCTGCAACTCCCTCCACATTTCGTCCTGGTAATTATATTAGAATTGTGTACACTAGGAATTGCCATCTGATTATTAGGAAACCAGTTTTGTCATGACAAAAATGAGCTTAAGTCTTGTTTTCCTGGAAAATGATCAGTGCAGTGCCCTGGATGAGAGAGAAGGAGATTAAATCCAACTGACTTTCATCCATGAATGCTTTCATCTCTTTTTCAAACACAGGAAATGATTACCACTGCTATAAGCTGCAGTTCATATGAGTGAAAAAGGATAAGGAAATATTGAAAATTCTGTAACCAACAGTAGGACATAATATAGGTCCTGGGCACCCGCTGAGCGACACGTACTTTATTTTTCCATACTGCCGATGTCAAGAAGTTTCCTGTTTTCAAGGGAGTCTTACCTTGAGGTGTGACATTACAAACTGAGGACTAAACAAATTGACTTTTCTCTCATTTGGACCATTTGGTTTTTCATAGAGAATTAGAAGATAGTATTTATAAAAGCTAAACACTAGGTGCTAAAGAGCACCATTAGTTCATTCTTATAATTTACAAAAGAGAGAAGGCAAAACACGTATTTCATTATATTTTCCAATACATCATCAAGTTGATAGAAGGGTCTTCAAGAGCAGGGACCACATCTTATTGTCTTTGCATCCTTGATGTCCTGATGAAAAAGTGAAAGTGTTAGTTGCTCAGTCGTGTCTGACTGTTTGTGACCTCATGGACTGTAGCCCTCCAGACTCCTCTTTCCGTGGAATTCTCCAGGCAAGAATACTGGAGTGGGTAGCCGTTGCTTTCTCTAGGGGATCTTCCTGACCTGGGGATCAAACCCAGGTCTTGTCCCAACCCAAACAGGAGGGTTGGAGGAATACACTCTTCCTTCATAAGGACTCCAAGGTCACATGACAAAGGGCATGGTGAGAGGGAGGGTTGAAGAGTTTGGCCACTTGTGGAAATTAAATATTTCCTATTAAATGGATCCCTTAAAGGGCTTCCCAGGTGGCACTAGTAGTAAAGAACCTGCCTGCCCATGCAGGAGATGCAGGAGACATGGCTTTGATTCCTGGGTCGGGAAGATCCCCTGGAGAAGGGAATGGCGACCCACTCCAGTATTCTTGCCTGGAGGATCCCATGGACAGAGGAGCCTGGCGGGCTACAGTCCAAGGGGTCACAAAGCCAGACACGACTTAGTGACTAAACCACGACCACATATATATAAACATTTTACCTATTGCTAAGTTGCTTCAGTTGTGTCCAACTCTTTGCAACCCTGTGGACCGTAGCCCGCCAGGCTCCTCTGTCCACGGGATTCTCCAGGCAAGAATACTGGAGTGGGTTTCCATGCCCTTCTCCAGGGGATCTTCCCCACCCAGGGATCAAACTGGTGTCCCTTATGTCTCCTACATTGGTGGGGAGTTCTGAGCCACCTGGGAAACCCTTTTACTTATTAACATTTGGTAACTCAAGTCCTTTATTGCCCTCAAGCCTGCTCTTAGCACTCTATTTACAGTGTGTGTGTATGTGTGTCGGGGGGGATCCTATCTCTGCAGATAACTTATATTTAATGTCAGTATCATACTTGTCACACATTGATGAACTTGATTAAACTGGAGTTTTACCTTTCGCTAGTATTGTCTTTTGAAGTGCCTTAAATATATGTGTTCGTTAAAGTTAAGGATTAACTATAAGTTACACATTTATTGTTCAAACAGAAAATAACGTTTCAATCAAGTTGATCAGATGGTGTTCCGTTATGCTCAAAATAAAAAGAGATAAATGGGCAAGTTAAAAGTAAAAAATGTAGAACTCTTTCCTGTTAAACACAAAATTGGCATTTTTATTTTTGCATCATGTACCACATTAATTTTGCTAAATGTAGTTTTATTGGTTTGTGGTTTTGTGTTTGATTTGAGCCTTCTACAGGTACGAGGTTATGAACATAAAGAGTTGAGATCTGCTTAGATATTTTTATGATTTAAATGACTTTGGGAGGCAAACATTTAATGGTGGTTGGCTGTCTGTGAGAATTTTTCCCTTCAAGAAGGGAATTCAACACCAATCTGCTGATGTTGTTAGGAGGGTACTGATGTTTTGGATCACTTTCTCTTGCTGCCTGGAAGATGTCTGTCTACATTACCATTGTCAAAAATATCTTAATTCACAGTTTGTTTTTTTTTCTTTTCATCCAAAAAAATCTATCTGCTTAGTTAAGGTTGTACTGGCTAATGAGAATATTCCCGCACATCCCCTGCCAAGTGATATTATAAATGCAGTATCCAGTAACAACACAAGAAGTTTTCAATCGTGTACTGTTGTTTAGTTGCTAAGTCATGTCAGATTCTGTGACCCCATGGACTTCAGCACACCAAGCTCCTCTGTCCTCCACTGCCTCCCAAGAGCTTTCTCAGATTCACGTCCATTGAGCTGGTGACGCTATCTAACCATCTCATCCTCTGTCTCCCTCTTCTCCTTCTGCTTTCAGTCTTTTCCAGCATCAGGGCCTTTTCCAATGAGCCGGCTCTTCGTATCAGGTGTCCAAGGTACTGGAGCTGTACTAGGCACTGCTCTTCCAGAAAAAGTCTTCAATCTAATGAAACATATGCTTTAAAAGGGGAGATAGATTCTGTGTGTTTTAAAAACTACTAAAGTGTATTACAGTGTTAGATTGTGATGAGTTCTACAAAGAAAAATAAAGCAAGTGACACTCAGCGCTGACCTAATGAGCCTTGACTTTTTATTATTAGAACCCAAAGCCTGCCAGAGAGAGAGAGGCAGGCCATCCTGTTTGAGTAAGGAGCCAGGAGAATACTGCTCAGAATTTCATCTGCTCCAACCTGGCTGCACACTGGGATCAACTGGAGAGCTTTAAAGACGCTGTGTCTGGATCCTACCCCCAGAGCTTCCTCTGTGATTAGTCTGTGGTGCTCTGGCCTGGGTATTGGGATTTTTTAACAGTGCCCTAGCTGATTTCCAGAAGCCAGTCGCTGACTCAAAGTATAAAGCTCCCAGATGAGGCATTTGCAAATTCATTTTAGCATGGATTGGAGGGTGCTGCATTCCTGCTTAAGGCCCTTCACTTGCTTACTCAGGCTGCAGTGGTGTTTCTTAAAACTGCCTGATAGAATAATATGTGGTGTGTGTTAAATATCCAGATCCTCAGGACTTTCTCCCTATCAATCGAATAAGAATCTCTGGGAGCAAAACTAGGGGTGCTCTTTCTAATGAGCAAAGCACTCAGATAATTTCCTGGGAAGAAATATTATGATAATAGTCCATTGTTAACAGTTTACCGCAAGCAGCAAAGGGCTTTTTTGGTAAAGGGTCAGGAATGGTTCTAGAGTACATACTGGGTCATTTAGAGATAATTCACAAGAAGAAGGGTTTATTGTTCCTGGTACTGTTCATTTTCTGTGTTATCTCTTATTTTTCTTCTGAAGGTTTCCTTCATGTTTGTTCTTACCTAGAGTGATAGAGTTTTTGGTTCCATCTTCCAATGCCCTAGGAGGCTCATCTGTAATAACAGTATAATAAGCTTTCATGCATTAAGTTAGGTGATTCTTAAAAAGCACATTTTTTTTTTAAAGCCGTGACAGCTTGTTTGATTTCCTCATTGCCTAAGCAATTTGGATTTATTTTGGGGGCTCCAAAACCACTGTAGACAGTGCATATAGCCACGCAATTAAAAGACACTTGCTCCTTGGAAGAAAAACTAAGACAAAACTACACAGTGTATTAAAAAACAGAGACATCACTTTTCTGACAAAGGTCCATAAAGTCAAAGCTGTGTTTTTTCCAGTAGTCATGTATGCCTATGAGAGCTGGAGCATCAGAAGGTTGAGCACCAGACAGTCGACGCTTTTGAACTGTGGTGTTGGAGAAGAGTCCCTTGGACTGCAAGGAGACCAAACCAGTCCACCCTAAAGGAAATCAACCTTGAAGATTCATTGGAAGGACTGATGATGAAGCTGAAGCTCCAATACTTTGACCACCTGAGGCAAAGAGCTGATTCATTGGAAAAGACCCTGATGCTGGGAAAGATTGAGGGCTGGAGGAGAAGGGCATGACAGAAGATGAGATGTTTGGATGGCATCACCGACTCAATGGACATGAGTTTGAGGAAACTCCTAGAGATAGTGAAGGATAGGGAAGCCTGGCATGCTGCTGTCCATGCGGCCACAAATAATCGGACGGGACTTAGTGACTGAACAACAACCGCAAAGCAGTTTGGAAGAGGAGGGACCATTACATCTGATGGAGAATCTCAGGCAAAAAAAAAAAAAAAAAAAAAATAGGGAATCTGAGAGGATTTTACCCGATGGCACAGCTGGTCAACGGCTTGCCTTTATAAATTATCCTCACCATTTACCTGACTGAACTCAGCATGGCGCTCATGAATGCTATTTTTTTTTTTTTTTTGCAATTCAAAATATGCTGCTAAGGTTAGAGAATAATAAGGTTTGTTTTAGTAAAGAATTAGTATGGGTATTTTTACTTTATCCCACTGAATTAAAAATTGTGGGATAATTTTCAAAATCTGTGGGTTATGAAACAACGTAAAAATTTTATTTTAGGCAAGTAGTTCATGTAGATTTGGATGGACAGATGGGATTTCTAATCCAAGATGCTGTGGTAGATGGTGAAAATGTCTTGCTCTGAGACTGTGGGAAGATCATTTTTGCCCCAGGACCGAAGGATGGGAGAGGAATCACTTGGTCACGTCAAGAGAAAACCTATTGCTTTTCATCATTGATTTTCTGTTAGTAATTTATAGTCAGGTTGAGCGTTTTCCTGTTTTGCTCATGTGTCTCAAAATGGGTGCGTGAAAGAGAAGCGATTCACACGTGGTCACAGGCAGTATGTAACAGTGACAGAAGAGTGAAGCCAGAATCCCACAGAGTGGGTTATTCACGTGCTTTAGTGCATTTGGGGTCACAGGTCTAGACTCTTGGCCAATAGTCAACATATAATTGGTCTAGCCATCACTGTGCTGGCTCTTCACAGGGGGTCTTCCTCTGTCTATTCCCCCTTGGCCTGTGCCCCCAGCCCCATGCACATGGCTCTCTCTCTGTTCGTCCTTTAGGTCTAAGCTTACATATTGCCTCCTCAGTGATGTCTGGCGCTGCTTTGAACTGCTGTCCCTGTTTTTCTTCAAGTTGTTGGAACTGTTTGTATCTATGTCTCCTCCAGTAGCCTTCCTGTTCACAAGAGCAGAGTCACGGTGCAAGTATCATGTTTTGTGTGTGTGTGTGTGTGTGTGAAAGGTTGCTGTACTTTCCTCTGTTAATAGAATGTTTATCTCCATGTATGTTCCTTAAGCCCTTGCATGAAAAGAAGTACAGTATTAGTCCCTGAGTTGTGTCTGACTCTGTGATCTCATGGACTGTAGCCCACCAGGCTTCACTGTCCATGGGATTCTCCAGGCAAGAATATTGTTATGGGTTGCCATTTCTTCCTTTGGGGGATCGTCCCAACCAAGGGATCAAATCTAGGTCTCCTGTATTGCAAGCAGATTCTTAACATGCGAGCCACCAGGGAAGCCCAACAAAGCCCTTGCATGTTTCTATAATTACAGTGGATGCTGAAAACTCATTAGTTTTATTTTTCTGTAGCACTAATAGCAGCCGCATTGTGGTCCCCTTCGTGGAAGAACTGTGGCTTGTTAAACTTCGGGTCCTTTTCATGTTGTGGATGATGGCCAGGTCAGCATTGTGGATGGCTGGTAGAAGGGTGGGGGAGGGACAGACCCTGGGGGAGACTGAAGCCGCAGTGGGTGCAAAAGCAGCAAATCGCTGAGCTGTCTACCAGCAGCAGACCTCCGGATGTGTGCGGTTTTGGAAGACAGTGGTTTTAGATTTGTCTAAGTCATTTCCACTTCTGAGGTTTCACAGAAGCAATGGAAAGGTACTAAGGCCAGTTGTTGGGCTTCCCTTGTGGCTCGGTGGTAAAGAATCCACCTGCAATGCAGGAGACGTGGGTTCTATCCCTGGGTCGGGAATATGTCCTGGAGGGCATGGCTACCCAATCCAGCATTCTTGTCTGGAGAATGCTGTGGACTGAGGAGCTTGGCAGGCTACCGTCCATGGGGTCACAAAGAATCGGATACGACTGAATGACTGAGCGTGCACGCACAATGCCGGTTATAACCTTCCTTCTCAGAGTTAGTTGATTTTGAATAAGTGCCTCCTTTTTTGTGAGAAATTTCCTGTAACTCATGTCCTCTTGAGCTGTATCATGGTCTCTTTCTGACAAAGTCAGAAACTGCAGCTTCTGGCTGATGCTCAGCAGCTGTGTGCTATTGGTGGTGAGTGTGCAGTAACTTTATTTGAATTGTGCAATGAAGGTTGACTACACTTTGTCTCACAGTGATCAAAGCGGTCACACCGGAGGGCGGGCCCACCGACAAGCCACACTTTAGAGTGAGAGTGTGATGAATTCACCCACTGAGGAGCCCTGGGGGGCTGCTGTTTGTGCCATTAGCCGTTTTATTATGAGGCAGGTTACTTTGGGAGGTCCATCAAAAAGCTCTTTCGTGTGTCAAGTATCAAAAGACTTTCCTATGAAGTGCCACCTGTGTTTTTTTTAAAAAGTATTCAAAGTCAGTGTGACAACAAGTCTCCATGCTTGTGCCAATCTCTAACCTTCCCTGCTTTCTCTCTCTCTCTTTTATCCTTTCCTGCTCAGGGTTTATCACTGTTATTTTTGCTTCTGCTCTGTGTACAATTTTTCTGTTTATGCATTGCTTCTTGTTCGCTGGGGGTCGGGATTGTCATGGTGTTAGTGGTAGTTTGAAGTCATGAGAGGAGAAGCGGGAGCAGGGGACGTGGGGGGCCAGAGGCAGGCATGTAAACTATGCTTGGAGCTGGCAAACCTAAGGACTTTGGAATTTCTCTACATAGCAGACTTTTGGGCTCTGAGATGGGCAGCCCAGCCCCAGGGCTGGCAGTGAGAGCAAAAGCTATAGCTGAAAATACAGTGATCTGCTCATCACCATTAGCCCCACAGCCCGTGCTCATGAGAGAGATGAAACAAAAATGAAAGGACGTTGGGGAGACTTTCCTGGCAGTCCAGTGACTAACTCTCTATACTCACAATGCAGAGGGACCAGGGTTCGATCCCTGGTTAGGGAGCTAAATCATACATGCTACAATGAAGCCCGGAGCAGACAAATACATAAAGTAAATATTTAAAAAATAAAATAAAGTTCAGGTGTTCCTAGCTGACGTTTAAAAAAATAAATGAACATTGGGTGTGGAACATCCACCAAGAAGGGAAGCAGACATTCGGGGGTCTCCCAGGCTGCCTTTGAATTCTCATCTCTCTGAGAAATGAAGGCTATTCCTCCCGTGGCCCTCCAGGAGGAATGCCATGCCTGCCTCCCTCCTTGTTTTGAAACATTTGGAAGTCTGAGCACTCCATCCCTCGCCCCTGCCAGCTTACGAAAATTGGCCTCCTCCCCTCCTTGGGATTTTCATAGCAGAGTCAGCAGTGACTCCACAAAGCTCCTTGCACACAGGGGGCTAGTAGGGCCGAGGGTAGGGGCTGGGTTTTTCAGGAGTAAGCAGAATCTTAATGCCCTTGCCCCAGATGGTGGGAGGAAATGAAAATACACACCTGAGCAGCCTACTGGTGTGACTGGGGCTGCCGGGCTGGCGGAGCTCTCAGCCACACAGGGGTTACCCAGCACTAATAACTGTCATTAGACCCAAATTAGGCACCACCAATTTATTTACTCATTTCCCCATCAGAAAGACAATGCATCACCCACAAAGTCCCAGACAATCCTTGGCCTGTCGAGGCTGGGGCGCTCGATGTAACATTCCGAGCCACGCGCCAGAGCGAGGAGAAGCCGGCCAGCGCGGCTATTTAATCAGGAGTGTTTGTTGATTTGAGCAGAGGCCCTATGCTGTGAAATGAAAACAGAAAACCAAATTTTCTTGAGCAATCTTGCTGTTCCTGCTTCAGGTGCTGGGCCATTTCACTAAAGCAGCTCAGACGAGAATGTCATTAGTTCTTAAGCCCCAGGTGAATTTGCCACTGTTCCACATGATTAAGCCAGATAATTGTGTGTTGATAGCGAATGTGGTTGGTGAAATACAATTTCTAGGACCTCCTAAACAAACACAATGTAGGAGTGAGTCAGAGTGCTGTCATTTCGGTCCTTTGTCACAGGTTTTGCAGGGCAGACATCTCTGCGGAGGGCTGGCGGGTAATTCAGTGACTACAGCCATCCCCGGGCTCTTAAAGGTGACCTGGCTTGGAAAGTGCATCGCATATCATTCCACATTTGTTTAGGGAAGGGAGAAAAAAAAAATCTCATTAGAGGGCCGGCTCCTACCGATACCTTGTTTAGGACCCTGAATGTAAATGATGACTTCAAGTTTGTTTTAAAAAAGCCTTCGTGATTTCCACGATCCTTTCTGAAGTGTGTAAAAATACCGACATCTCCAAATGATAAAAAACAACAACAACATCTGCCGATGGCAAAATATAGTCGACTTTCGGGGCCAAGTTTTCAGAAGCAGCCAATGTGTTTGCATGTGTGATTTTCTTTCTCACATATAAGTTTCTGTGGTTATGAAAATATCAACATGTATTTGTATTTATGAGTCAGGTGACTGTGTCTTAAGTGGATATAGCTATGGCGTTTTCTGCACCGAGATGTCCAGGCTTTTACCAGTTGTGGTGTGAAGGTGCAACGTTTTTGATTTGTTGTTGGTGGTGGTTGGCATGGGTGGGTTTCCTAGGTGGCACTAGTGGTAAAAAACCCTCCTGCCAGTGGAGGAGACTCAAGAGATGTGGGTCTGATTCCTGAATCAGGAAGATCCGCTGGAGGAGGGCATGGCAGCCCACTGCAGTATTCTTGCCTGCAGAATCCCTTGGACAGAGCAGCCTGGTGGGCTGCAGTCCATGGGGTCACAAAGAGTCGGACACGACTGAAGCGACTTAGCACACACGCGCACTGTTGGCAGGGGAACTTGGTGGTTTTTTTATTTGAATTTTAAAAGCAAATCTACTTACTTTTCAGAGGTTTCACTTTTCCCGGCAATGTGTGCATTATTTTATTTCCCCCTTCCCCTTAAAATTAAAAAAAATAAATTATAAGGTAATATATCCTGCTGGGTTTTTTTGCCTACAAAGTGCTCATTCCATCCTTACAAAGGAAGACAGTCGTTGATGTCTGAAGAAGAAAGAATAGCTAAAGTGGAAACCAAACTAGAAGGGCAGGAAAACCACAGTCCTGTGGCTGGTGGGAGAAAGCACACCGGTGAAGTGGGCGCAGTGTGTGGTCCGGGGTTGGCTGCTAACACGGAGGCTTCGGTGTCAACAGCAACAGGCAAAGCCATAACTGTGAAAGACCTACAGGGAATCCCCAGCAGGCATGGGAGCAGGAGTCCTTTTCTCACACCCCTGCTGGACCACTCGCAGTGATGGGAGGTCCTTGTCTGTGGCCCAGAGGGTAGTCCTGTGTGTGGCCAGGCTCCAGCGGGGTGACTACATGTGGGCGAGCAGAAATGTGACCACCCCAGTGCTTTGCTCAGACACCCCCCAGAGCTGCAACTGCCGCCACCACTAGCAACCTTGGCTGCCCTAGAGACCTTGGCTGCTTTGGGGTTTAGCACGTCCCCCAGACACTGCTCTTTTCCAGGCATCCTGGGGTGGCTTGGCCTTCCAGCACTTCCAAACTCCCCATAAGATGTGTGTTCGTGCTCATGCTAAGTTGCTTCAGTCGTGTCCGACTCTGCAACCCCATGGACTTTAGCCCACCAAGCTCCTCTGTTCATGAGATTTCCCAGTCAGCAATCCTAAGTGGGTTGCCATTCCTTTCTCCATGGGATCTTTCTGACTCGGGGATGGAACCCATATCTCTTATGTCTCCTGCATTGGGAGGCGGGTTCTTCAACACTAGCACCACCTGGGAAGCCCCTCCCCATAAGATATTTGTTTCAACTGTTGTTCGCTTTGTCCGGGGAGGTGAAGGCAGGTTTTGGATGTTAAACTGGAGGCTGGAAGACAGACAGTCCAGGACAGTGTTGTGGGAAAAGGGCCCATGACAGCGGGGCTGGTGGTGAATTTCTTTTCTGCTCGGGGGGTGGTCAGTAGTCCCCGTGGGAGTGGCTGGCAGCCAGGAGGGGGCGCAGTTGAGAGGGCCTGCCTGGGCAGCTGTCTGTGACTGCCCCCCTCCTCCCTCCCTCAGCTGGAGCGCAAGCTGAAGTCTTTGCCTGTTCTGGAAACCTGGCAGTCTGTCTTAAACACTCAGGCCATCACACATGAGAAGCTGATCACTGAGCAAGACCCAGCCTTGACACGGGGAAAGCACCGCCCTTGGTGAGACGTCTCAGGGTCTGCTCTGCCACTGACCAGCTCTGTGATGTTGTACGACTAACTCCATGAGCATGCCTTCAGCATCCTCATTTGTGAAGTGAGAAGTACGATGAGATTGTGTGTGTGTGTGTGTATGTGTGTGTGTGTGTTAGGCACTCAGTTGCGTCTGACTCTTTGCAACCCCATGGTCTGTAGTCTGCCAGGCTTCTCTGTCCTTGAGTTTCTCCAGGCAAGAATACTGGAGTGGCTTGCCATTTCCTCCTCCAGGGGATTTTCCCCACCCAGGGATCAAACCTGCGTCTCCTGCATTGGCAGGGGGACTCTTTACCGTCTGAGCCACCAGGGAAGCCCAAGATGAGATTCTATCTCATTTATTTATCTTCATTGCAGAAAGTAACGGTGAACAGTTAAGCTTCTGTGGAGGCAGAATGAGGGCCTGGGAGGCTGTTGACCTCCGGCCAGGCCACGGGAGACTTGGAAATAGAATTAAAGCATTAGATCCTAAAGTGGGATTGAGAACAAATGCGTCACAGGGCATGCTGTGGGCTGCTCATAGTGGAGAAGATGCTGGAAATGAGAGCAGCATGCTACCCCTTGGCTGACTCGGCCACAAGATGGCGTTTGCCCCCTCCAGAGAGGGGAACACACTACCTGTTTTCAGGGATCGACAGATTCAAGAAGATAAGGCACCTTGGGTACCAGGAAATGTTAGTGACAGGCTGAAGCGCTGTGGAGCTAATTGTGGTATCGGTGGTAAAGAATCCACTTGCCAATGCAGGAGATTCAGGTTTGATCCCTGGGTCGAGAAGATCCCCTAGAGAAGGAAATGGAAACCCACCCCAGTATTCTTGCCTGGGAAATCAAATGGACAGAGGAGGCTGGTGGGCTACAGTCCATGGGGTTGCCAAGAGTCGGACACAACAGAGCGAGGAAACAACAACCTGGTCGCCAGAACAGCGAGCAGAGATGAAGCCGGATCAGAACACAGTCTAGGGGATCAACTGGGACTTTTTACACTTTTAAAATTAGGATGATGGAGAGAAAAAAGGGTCTGTTAGGCATGGGAGGTCAACCTAACATTACAGCTTTGTGAAAACTCCCCGAGTCTGTAGGGACCATGTCATGGTAAGTATAAAGACATTTTTAATTTTAATTTTTTTAACACCAAAAATATTTTGTATTGATATATTAGCCAATTAACAATGTTGTGATAGTCTCAGGTGAACAGTGCAAGGCCTCAGCCATACATATACATGTATCCATTTCCCCCTAACCCCTCTCCCATCCAGGCTGGCACATAACACTGAGCAGAGTTCCATGTGCTATACAGTAGGTAAAGGCATGTTTAAAAGTAAATTTAAATAGCAACCTAGAAGAGTGAGATGGGAGAACGGGAGGGAGGTTCAAGAGGGAGGGGACATGTATATACCTATGGCTCATTCATGCTGATGTATGGCAGAAACCAACACAATAATGTAAAGCAATTATCCTCCAATTAAAAATAAATAAATTAAAAAAACAAAAAAAAATATTCTTGAAACTAGGAGGATAGGTTTACAAAAGTACAAAACATCAAAGGGTCAGCTCTGGAACTGGCATCAGGCACATTTACACAATTTGTTCAGATTGATGTCCATTTCAAAACACATCTTTGAAAAAAAAAGTCGCTGGGTTCCTTTTTCGTAATGTCACAGGAAATCTTTCTGTTAATGACTGTAGTGTGTGGGTCTCTAGGAACAGATGGAATAAGGCAATTGGCAGAGGCTAATTCTGCCCGGAATCTTGAGCCTGCCCTCCCGAAAGAGCTGTGATCGGCGTGTCCAGGCTCGCGGCGTGTCCAGGCTCGCGGCGTGTCCAGGCTCGCGGCGTGTCCAGGCTCGCGGCGTGTCCAGGCTCGCGGCGTGTCCAGGCTCGCTGTCCTCGCCGGCACGCGTCTGTTCCCCGTGACCAAGTAGCAGGGGCGGCTGTACTGGGCAGTAATCAGAGCTGAGGCTGGAGCCCAATCACCGGTTCAAGACCTTGGGTGTTTACTTCACAAAGTGTACCCCGTGTTTAATGTGGAAAAAGCGGGGTGCAGTTCTCTAATGAGAAACTGGGATGCTGTACTTCTCCACTGGGAGACTGCAGCTATAAGCGCGTGGTTTCTGTCACCAGGAATGGCAGGCGTGCTCTGCATGAAGGCGCCTCTGGCCTCCTCTCCAGCCGCTTCGCCTCCTCCCAGCCTTACCCGTGTACATCTATTAATGCCACTAAAATGGGGGGAAGGGGTTGCATTTACCCCCAAAGAGTCTCTAAGGTGCTATAAAACAGAGGCCAGGTGAGCAAGGCTAAAACCTAGTTTCATCAGAATGATTAATTTCTAGTCTACGAAGTACTTCACCGAGCATCACTCCCCTGAGTTCTCAGATGTCATTTTTGCCCTCTTTCTCCATCTTCCCAACCCAGGAATCAAATGCAGTTCTCTCTAATTGCAGGTGAATTCTTTACCATCTGAGCCACCAGGGAAGCCCTTTTGTGGCTCAGGAATGCTTTTTATTTGTTAAGTGATCACAGCCAAATGAAAGAAAATGTGGCAGCCAGCATTTTAAAATAAATTACTGTGGCCCTTAACATTGTACCTGTTCTGTTCAGTTGCTCAGTCGTGTCTGACTCTTTGTGATCCCATGGACTGCAGCACACCAGGCGTCCCTGTCCATCACCAACTCCCAGAGCTTAATCAAACTCATGAAGTCATAAATTTCAGCTAACACCTTATTTCTTGATTCTTTTCCTGTATGCCGGTTAGGAAGCAACAGTTAGAACTGGACATGGAACAACAGACTGGTTCCAAATCGGGAAAGGAGTACATCGAGGCTGTATATTGTCACCCTGCTTATTTAACTTCTATGCAGAGTACATCATGAGAAACGCTGAGCTGGAAGAAGCACAAGCTGGAACCAAGATTGCCGGGAGAATATCAATAACCTCAGATATGCAGATGACACCACCCTTATGGCAGAAAGTGAAGAAGAATTAAAGAGCCTCTTGATGAAAGTGAAAGAGGAGAGTGAAAATGTTGGCTTAAAGCTCAACATTCAGAAAACTAAGATCATAGCATCCGGTCCCATCACTTCATGGCAAATAAATGGGGAAACAGTAGCTGACTTTATTTTTCTGGGCTCCAAAATCACTGCAGATGGTGATTGCCTCCATGAAATTAAAAGACGATTACTTCTTGGAAGGAAAGTTTTGACCAACCGAGACAGTATATTAAAAAGCAGAGACATTACTTTGCCAACAAAGGTCTGTTTAGTCAAGGCTATAGTTTTTCCAGTAGTCATGTATGGATGTGAGAGTTGGACTATAAAGACAGCTGAGTGCTGAAGAATTGATGCTTTTGAACTGTGGTGTTGGAGAAGACTCTTGAGAGTCCCTTGGACTGCAAGGAGATCCAACCAGTCCATCCTAAAGGAGATCAGTCCTGGGTATTCTTTGGAAGGACTGATGCTGAAGCTGAAACTCCAATATTTTGGCCACCTGATGCGGAGAGCTGACTCATTTGAAAAAACCCTGATGCTGGGGAAGATTGAGGGCAAGAGAAGAAGGGGATGACAGAGGATGAGATGGTTGGATGGCATCACCGACTGGATGGACATGGGTTTGGGTGGACTCCGGGAGTTGGTGATGGACAGGGAGGCCTGGCATGCTGCAGTTCATGGGGTCACAAAGAGTCGGACATGACTGAGCTGCTGAACTGAACTGAACTGCATCATGTATGTCTCTTGAAAGAGTAAGTGGCCTGGGCTCTTTTGAAGCCAGAATCTTTGCTGAAAGAAACAATCCAGCCCAGTGTCACACCTACCATAGACTCAGTGTACCTGAGAGGTCCTGGGCTTCATGCTAGCAAATGGAGGGGAAACCAGAAGCGTGTGTAATACTTATAAATAATTGTGTCCAAATGGCCGTGCTCTCTCCTTAAACAGCTAAATCTTTTTAATGCCCCTCACAAAGGGTTCCAAATGGATTTAAATGGGTTTGATGAATGGGAGATTTCCCTCTTGACTGGTAACATTTCCAGAAACAGTGCAATTAATTTGATTTGCGTATAGGTACAAATCATTAGTAAATCAGGTGCTTGAAATAAGATTGGTTTCAGTCTTATTTATTTTACCTGGTGGCTCAGACGGTAAAGCGTCTGCCTACAAGGCAGGAGATCTGGGTTCAATCCCTGGGTCAGGAAGATCTGGAGAAGGAAATGGCACCCCACTCCAGTATTCTTGCCTGGGAAATCTCATGGATGGAGGAGCCTGGGAGGCTACAGTCCATGGGGTCGTAAAGAGTGGAACACGACTGAGCTGCTTCACTTTCAGTCTTGTTTAATCCTTTCAGATGAGGGGATTTGGGTCAAAAATAATCATTCTATGAATTTTGAGTTCTCAGTACTGGGTTTCAGTGTTGTTTTAACACTATACATCAGGAATTTCATGTAACAATCAAATAACTGGTCATCTCCTGTAATAAGGACTTTTCATGCAGAAGAATTGGACATGACTGAGCTACTAAACGGGACTTCCCTGGTGGCTCAGAGGTTAAAGTGTCTGCCTGGAATGCAGGGGATCAGGGTTCAATCCCTGGGTCGGGAAGATCCCCTGGAGAAGGAAATGGCACCCCACTCCAGTACTCTTGCCTGGAGAATCCCATGGAGGGAGGAGCCTGGTAGGCTACAGTCCATGGGGTCACAAAGAGTTGGACACGACTGAGCGACTTCGCTAAACAACAAATAGCACTCATCATAAGAGCTTCTCAGGCTATTAAGCCTTTTTAGGTCAAAAGATTTTAGATTCTCTCATGAATGTATTTTCTTTTATTTACTAGAGTCAGCTGTGCATGAGCCTGCTCCAATGGTTTGATCACTCATCTTTCAGCAGGATTCAAATGTTGGGATTCAGATAGTTTTCAATAATTCCCTTAGGATTTTGTTCAAACGGACACTTGCAAACTGTTCTCTCAGTGTTTAGGTAGGAATTGAGCCTGGCTAAGAATGAGAATGTTCTCTGGAAGCTTTGGAATTTGTGGGAAGAAGCCTTCCTGCTGGGAATGCAGTCATGTCATGCTCAGTGTCTGGGATCCTAGGCAGAAAAACAGGTATCCGCCTGGCAACACTCACTTGGATGGTCATTTTCCATCACCTTAAATGTGACCTTCACATGAACACAGAATCCCTAGCTTATATCCTAAAGAACAATAAAAGAAAAGTGAAAGTGTTAGTCGCTCCGGCGTGTTTGACTCTTTACGACCCCATGGACTGTAGCCCGCCAGGCTCCTCTGTGTATAGAATTCTCCAGGCAAGAACACTGGGGTGGGTTGCCATTCTCTTCTCCAGGGGATCTTCCTGACCCAGGGATCAAGCCCGAGACTCCCACATTGGCAGGCAGGTTCTTTACCACTGAGCCACCTGGGAAACCCCTAAAATAATCTTCTATGAAAACATTTGCTGAAAAGCCATATTGGTAGACTCAGATAAGTTAATGTAGTTTTAATACTAAAAATCAAGAGGAGTGTTTGTGTATGATCATATAGTATTATATTATCATGGATGGTATGGTATCATAGTGTGTCATGATAGAGTATTATTTTAAGGCAAATAAACTCTAAGTTAAAGATGCATATTTTAAATGCTAGAGCAGTCACTAAGAGGAAAAACAAAGCTAAAAACAGAACAAACAGACGAGCAAAACACAAAACAAAACAGTACCAAGCGTTATCCTACCTGAAAAAATTCAGCTGGGAGATGTTTTGCTGGGTATAAGTGTGCATGGCATTGTTTGAAGTGTTTGTGTACACAGTAAAGTTATCTCTTTTTTCTTTGTTATTTTCTTAAAATTTTTCTTTTTAATTTTGTGTTGGGATATAGCTGATTACAGGCTTCCCAGCGGCTCAGCTAGTAAAGAATCTGCCTGCACTTTGGGAGACTTGGGATTGATCCCTGGGTCAGGAAGATCCCCTGGAGGAGGAAATGGCAACCCAGTGCAATATTCTTGCCTGGAGAATCTCATGGACAGAGGAGCCTGGTGGACTACAGTCCATGGGGTCACAGAGTCAAGATATGACTGAGAAACTAACACACACACACACACACACACACACAGCTGATCAACAACGCTATGGTAGTTTCAGGTGAACAGCCGAGGGACTCAGCCGTATGTATATCCATTCTCCCCCAGATTCTCCTCCCCTATCTCTATTCTTAAGCTCATTCCACAAAAATGTGTGAGCGTTGCTATGTGTCTGCTCATTGCTATAGCAGGCAAAGGACCAGAGCGGGCAGACCCCTTCTCAGAGCTTGGGTAGTTCACTTGGGCTTTCCTCCTTAAAAAGAGTCAAAATTCCTTGTGGTTTTGTTTAAATGAAGCCTGGGAAAGAGGAAGTCTTCAGAAGAAAGCAAAGCGAACAAATAGCACCATTGTTCATCCTGTTGCAAGAAGGACGGGAAGGTGTCCCCTGAGCGTTCACCCTACAGGGGATGTGGGGCTGGAGGCACCAGGAGCCTGTGGATGTGCGCTCCTCCTTATCTGATGTTCAGCACAAATGTCCAAGAAAGCAGCTGAGATCCTTCAATCACGGGTTGCAGTTAAGCCTCCTCACCATGGTCCCATCCCACTCCTCCGTCTCTGTTTTCTGATGATGTCTAACATAATTAGGACAGTTGTTGTATGATCTCACTTGAGCCATATATTTTAGTAAAATTCCCTTGTCATGGACTGAATATTTGTTGTTGCTGTTCACTCAATCATATCTGACTATGTCCCACCCCATGGACTGCAGTATAGAGGCTTCCCTGTCCTGCAGTGTCTCCCGGAGTTTGCTCACGCACGTCAACTGAGTTGGTGATGCCATCCTGCTGTCTTATCCTCTTGTCCCCTTCTCCTCCTGCCCTCAATCTTTCCCAGCATCAGGGTCTTTCCTCATGAGTCCGCTCGTCACATCAGGTGGCCAAAGTATTGGAGCTTCAGCTTCGGCATCAGTCCTTCCAGTGAACATTCAGGGTTGATTTCCTTTGTCACTGAGTCATCATCATCCGTTCAGTTACTCAGTCATGTCTGACTCTTTGTGCAGCACTCCAGGCTTCCCTGTCCATCACCAACTCCCAGAGCTTGCTCAAACTCATGTCCATTGAGTTGATGATGCCATCCAACCATCTCATCCTCTGTCATCCCCTTCTCCTCCCACCTTCAATCTTTCTCAGCATCAGGGTCTTTTCCAGTGAGTCAGTTCTTCACATCAGGTGGCTTAAGTATTGGAGTTTCAGCTTCAGCATCAGTCCTTCCAGTGAATATTCAGGACTGATTTCCTTTAGGATTGCCTAGTTTGATCTTCTTGCAGTCCAAGGGACTCTCAAGAGTCTTCTCCAATGCCACCGTTCAAAAGCACCATTTCTTCTGCACTCAGCTGTCTTTATAGTCCAACTCTCATATCCATATGTGACTACTGGAAAAACCATAGCTTTGACTAGATAGACCGTTGTTGGCAAAGTAATGTCTCTGCTTTTGAATATGCTATCTAGGTTGCTCATAGCTTTTCTTCAAAGAAACAAGGCTCTTTCAATTTCATGGCTACATGATTTTGGAGCCCTCAAAATAAAGTCTCTCACTGTTTCCATTGTTTCCCCATCTATTTGCCATGAAGTGATTGGACTGCATGCCATGATCTTAGTTTTTTGAAAGTTGAGTTTCAAGCCTACTTTTTCACTCTCCTCTTTCACTTTCATCAAGAGAGGAAAAAAAAAAAAATCTTATTAGAGGGCCAGCTCCTACCGGTACTTTGTTTTGGACTCTGAATGTAAATCAAAATTTCAAGTTTGTTTTTAAAAAGCCTTCATTATTTCCACAACCCTTTCTGAACTGTGTAAAAATACCGACACCTTCAGTGATAAAAAATAACAACACTGAGTACGATCACTCAAAAACAAAACTGATACATTTCTGTCTTTTCTTAATAACTTGAATCAGCATCAGTTCAGTTAAGCTCAGTCGCTCAGTCATCTCCGACTCTTTGCGACCCATGAATTGCAGCATGCCAGGCCTCCCTGTCCAGCACCAACTCCTGGAGTTCACTCAGACTCACGTCCATCGAGTCCATGATGCCATCCAGCCAATTCATCCTCTGTTGTCCCCTTTTCCTCCTGCCCCCAATCCCTCCCAGCATCAGGGTCTTTTCCAATGAGTCAACTCTTCGCATGAGGTGGCCAAAGTATTGGAGTTTCAGCTTTAGCATCAATCCTTCCAAAGAACACCCAGGACTGATTTCCTTTAGAATGGACTGGTTGGATCTCCTTGTAGTCCAAGGAGCTCTCAAGAGTCTTCTCCAACACCACACTTCAAAAACATCAATTCTTTGGTGCTCAGCTTTCTTCACAGTCCAACTCTCACATCCATACATGACCACAGGAAAAACCATAGCCTTGACTAGACAGACCTTTGTTGGCAAAGTAATGTCTCTGCTTTTGAATATACTATCTAGGTTAGTCATAACTTCCCTTCCAAGGAGTAAGTGTCTTTTAATTTCATGGCTGCAATCAACATCTGCAGTGATTTTGGAGCCCCCCAAAATAATGTCTGACACTGTTTCCACTGTTTCCCCATCTATTTCCCATGAAGTGATGGGACCAGATGCCATGATCTTCGTTTTCTGAATGTTGAGCTTTAAGCCAACTTTTTCACTCTCTTCTTGCACTTTCATCAAGAGGCTTTTTAGTTCCTCTTCACTTTCTGCCATAAGGGTGGTGTCATCTGCATATCTGAGGTTATTGATATTTCTCCCAGCAATCTTGATTCCAGCTTGTGTTTCTTCCAGTCCAGCGTTTCTCATGATGTACTCTGCATAGAAGTTAAATAAGCAGGGTGACAATATACAGCCTTGACGTACTCCTTTTCCTAGTTGGAACCAGTCTGTTGTTCCATGTCCAGTTCTAACTATTGCTTCCTGACCTGCATATAGGTTTCTCAAGAGGCAGGTCAGGTGATCTGGTCTTCCCATCTCTTTCAGAATTTTCCACAGTTTCTTGTGATCCACACAGTCAAAGGCTTTGGCATAGTCAATAAAGCAGAAATAGATGTTTTTCTGGAACTCTCTTGCTTTTTCCACGATCCAACAGATGTTGGCAATTTGATCTCTGGTTCCTCTGCCTTTTCTAAAACTAGCTTGAACATCTGGAAGTTCACAGTTCACGTATTGCTGAAGCCTGGCTTCAAGAATTTTGAGCCTTACTTTACTAGTGTGTGAGATGAGTGCAATTGTGCTGTAGTTTGAGCATTCTTTGGCATTGCCTTTCTTTGGGATTGGAATAGATCTTTCTAATTCCCGTTACTTTTATTATTAAAAAGTGCAGGTTTTACGTCTGCTGGGTTGGGTGAAATTCTCCACTCTTATCCTCTCTAGGGAGTCGTTCTTGGTGATGTGAAGAGAAATTTGTAAAAAGTTTTCATAGTTTTCAGTCTTTGCATCTCTTCCTCAAGTTGGTTACTTTTGCAACAGTGGCTAAGTGGAAAAAAAAGAAAAAGAAAATGTTTTACTGTCTTAAACAAGACCTTCCCTCTAACAGTCAGTTCTTAGAATCATATCCAATATATAGTAAGTGTTCATGTAGCAAATGTTCAACTAAAGTCAATACATAAGGAATGAACGCATTCTGAAATGAACGGTCATGACTCTTTGAAGCTCAGTTTAAAGGTGATGCTTCTAGAGAATCCCATGGTGGTCCAGTGGTGAGAACTCCGTGCTTCCACTGCACAGGGAAGTTTCCATCCCTGGTCAAGGAATTAAGATCCTGGAAGCCAAGGGGCAAGGCTGGCCCCCCCAAAAAGAGTGATAATTCAAAACCAAACTGTCTTTTACTAGCTTCTGAAATTCACAGGTTAAGAAATATTTTGATATGTAAATGAAAACTTTTTCCCGGGGTAATTTTCCTACATGGTGAAAAAAAAATCTTTAATTAACTGAGTAATTTAATCTCCATAAAAGCAAAGAGCAGTTAAACTTTTCCTAAGTGAGTCCACCCAACAGGACGGTTTGGGTGGACAAACCAAGCCTGATGGGTGTTTCCTTGGTCGTTGCTGACCTGTGCTAATCAGCTTCACTAGTGTTACCATAGGTCATGGTCTCCACCAATTTATATGCCTGCTGCCTTTTCCTTACGCCCTATAACTTCAAGGAAAATGGCAAGAGATCCCACTTCCTCCAGGAGATGACTTTCCTTACAAATGCCTGCTGAGAGGTATTCAACACAAAAATTTTCTTTCTGAATCATCTCCTTGTACAATGTGTATTCTTCCCCACGAACACACACACGTTGTCCCTAACTGTTGGCCCAAACTTACTCCACCTGCAGTAATCTGTCATCTTGTGCAATGTTGGGAGATATCATTAATAATTTAGAGTAGAATTTAACATCTTTATTTCTTTTAAACTTTTATTTTGTATTGGAGTATAGCTGCTTAACAGTGTTATGATAGTTTCAGGTGGACAGAAAAGGGACTCAGCCGTACATACACATGTATCCATTGTCCCCCAAACTCCCCTCCCCTCCAGGCTGCCACATAACATTGAGCAGAGTGCAGGTCCTTGTTGGTTATCCATTCTAAATATAGCAGTGTGTACATGTCCTTCCCAAACTCCCTAACTATCCCTTCCCCCCATCCTTCCCCCAGCAACTATAGCTTACATCTTTAGATATCATAAATCAGAGCTTCCTTTGTCAGGGTCAGATGTTTACTGTAGACCCTAACGTGGTGTAAAGGCTTCCCAGGTAGCTCAGTAGTAAAGAACTCGCCTGCCAATGCAGCAGACACAGGTTCGATCCCTGTGTCCGGAAGATCCCCTGGAGTGGGGCATGGGAACCCACTCCAGTATTCTCGCCTGGAGAATCTCATGGACAGAGGAGCCTGGTGGGCTATGGTGATCCGTGGGGTCACAAAGAGCTGGACAGGACTGAAGCAACTAGGCACACGTGCACGCCTTCTTCATAACAGCAGATGACATCTTCATGTTCTAAAAGGTCTCTGTCTTGATGAAGGATTAAAACATACAAGGCAAGAGCATGTGTTAAACCCTCTTTTGACCTCACAGACAGCGAGGGGGATAAACCGAGGAAGGCTAATGAATTTGCGGGGCCTCAGTTTTGTGTCATTGCTCACATCCTGGAGGCATGTCTTCAGACATAGTGGCAGGTCACAGGTTGCCTCACATCGCAGCTGCTGCTCCAAATCATCCCTGTGCCAGGAGTTGGGGTCAGAAAAAAATCACAATGTGGCACATGGGCGCTGTGGATGTTTCTCAAGGCACGCTCCCACACCCGAGCGCCTGCCTCCGTCATGCCCTCTCTTGCATCAGAAGACCGACAAGAGAACACATGGTTCCTTGTCTTTCCCTTCCCATTTCGAATCCCAAAGTTTTGGTTCACACTACATTATTTTGCAGGGAAAAAGCCTTTGCAAACCTGCCAGGAGACAGAGAGGCCTGAAGAATATTAAGCAAGGGAGAGCACTTTTGAGTTGAGCTGGCAGACGCCACTGTGTTTGCTGCAGGGGAGCAGATTAAAAGCATCTGAGCACTTCGTTTCCCTATGGGGCCTGCCTGTATGAGAGCAATTCAAGGTCCACTGCACAGAGCGATGCGACTTCCCTTCTGCACCAGCCTGCCCCCCGCAGTCTTTATCAAATTCAAATGACCCGAGCCCACTAGGACAGATAGAGACAGTTGTGAGGTATGGGCTAGGTATGCCTAGTCTTCGATGCTGATAGACTTCTTATGCATGAAAATATGGATCGGTGGCCCAGGATACAAATTATATTTTAATATGATCAGCAAGATTTCAAGGAGACCCCCCTCCTCCCAGGGTTCCCAGCTGTGGGGCTTTGACATGCGTTTGAGCTGAGAATCCGGAATCCTTCTGAAGTCCATCTTCCAGGTACAACTCTGATGGAACGATCCACCTAATAAATTGTTCTTGTCCCAAGTCAGTGGGCCACAGAGTGGTGTTCAATGCTGCATAGAAGGCTGCCTGCCACCTTATCAGAACAGCAGTCCTGCCCAGGTTGGCTGGGTCAAGGGCCAGAATGCACTCAGTCTGGCGGGAAGGTTCCAGCTCCCTGCCCATCTGGGGTTGAAACCTTCCCTGTAATAGCTCACTCTCAGAGGAAGCTCTCACCCTTTGCATTGATGCCTATGGGAACTCTGGATGCCTTGAGAATCCCAGACCAGCCTGTATAGCCTTTTTTTTTTTTTTTTTTCCTGTTCTTCTCTGAAGAGGTTCACAAGGAAGGACACCCATAGCAAAGAGACCTCTGTGTCCTGGCTGGAAAGGGTGTTGCGAACGCATCAGGAGTTTGGGTGAAGGTGAAAGTTGTCAGGCTGTGAAAAATGGCATCAGTGTCGGCTGACCTGAAATAGGGCTGTAAAGTTCTATTCCTCACAAAGGCAAGATATATTATTGCTGTAACGCCATTATTCCGCTCCATCACTTTTAAACCTTGTTCCCATTATCTGCAAGTTAAATATAACCCTATGTAAAAACAGGAAGGACAGCGCCGAGTTGTCCGGCTTAACAGTGCACACTTAAAACATAATAGAGCACTTGTTACTGTATTTTATGGAACGGAAACTCCAAATGTAGAGATGTATTAAGGAAATATCTCAAAGTTATTAGGGAAGGATATTTACAATTACAGATTGCTTTATATTATGCTTTTATGAACATCTCAGGAAATGAAATAGCCCTCAGCTGTAGAGAGTGAAGAGGGAGGTAATTTTCCTTAATACGGGTGATAAAATTAATCTGATTGAAATCGCAGGCGATTATTTCTCAGAATACTGAGTGGCAGTACAATCACTTACACTCTTTTATATTTTTTTAGTCAAAGCTCGTGTAGATGAA